>NC_050443.1:117073543-117412293 GCF_903995425.1 Onychomys torridus | reverse complement strand
AGAAGAGCACTGCTCACAGATGTCTAGGGGGATATCCCGAAATATCTCTCTAAAGAATGATCACCCAGGATGAAGTGCCCAAGGCTGAGAAAGAACCACCTGGAAGGATTGCAGGAAATGTACCGGTGCTGATTAGGGGGTCATGGGAATGGGGTGAGAGAGGTTCCAAGACCTCAAGACAGTGGGCAGAGAGCACAGGGGGCCTGACCTCAGAATTTAGCAGTAAGTAAGTAAGTGAACCCAACTATGTGGTGCCTACAAGAAAGCCATTATGAACACAAAGACAAAGACAAATAGAAAAAAAGTAAAATGTCAGGAGGAATACGCCAGACTAACACTGATCAAAAGACAGCTGGAACATTACCAGGAATGAGAATATTTATCTCATAGTGTAAACTAACCAAGAAGAAAGTTAACCTAAACATGATGGCCATAAGAGAGTTTTAAAATATATAAGAAGCACATTGATCTTTAAAAAAAAATTGCTAAATCTATTAGAGCCAAAAATTTCAGTATCCTCCTCTTCAATTATTAGTAGAACAAGTAAACATGAAATCAGAAAAGAATGAAAAGATGAAAATATTGTCAACCAACATGACCCAATAGACATTTTTTTAAAACATTTTACTCAACAATAGTGGGATACACTCTCACACAAATATGGACTGTCTTTCTACATAGGCTATACTCTGAACCATAAGATGAATCTCATTAAATTTGAATTATACAGAAGATTGTATGGAATTAAATTGAACATCAAAACCAGGAAGAGGTTAATAATGCTGACTGCTCTTCCAGAGGTTCTGAATTCAATTCCCAGCAACCACATGGCAGCTCACAACCATCTAAAATGAGATCTGACACACTCCTCTGACATGTAGACATACATGCAGACAGAACATTGCATACATAATGAATAAATCTTTAAAAAAACAGGAAGTAGAGTAGAAAATTCATAGACACAGAAAATGGACTAGTGGCTTCTGGGGAGCAAGGACAGGAATAAGGAGTGACTACCAGCATTTGGGTTTCCTTGTAGAATGAGGGCAATGTTTGGGAATTGAACTAGCAATGATTATACAACACTGTGGAATCATTGTGTGCTACTGAACTGTATAATATAAGTTTTAGATTTACTTTAGTGTTTTGCCTGTGAGTATATGTGTGCTCTCCATGCATGCCTGATGCCCATATAGATCCAAAGAGGGTATCAGATCCCTTGGAACTGGAGTTACAGATGGTTGTGCGCTGCCACATGGGTGATGAAAATCAAACCTGGGTCCTCTGCAAGAGCAGCAAGTGCTCTTAACCATTGAGTCATATCTCCAAATTTGTTGATTCTGTTATATTGCTTCTACCTCAAATTAAAAAAACAAAACAAAACAAAACATTGTGTTCATGGAAAACCCCAAATGTTTGGAATATAAGTAGAATACATCTAACAACTCTAGGCCACAGAAGAAGCCAAAGATAAAATGTTTTGAAATGGAGGGAGGAGAGGACACCAAGGAGTTTAAGATGTCGTCAGTGTAGTACTTAGGGGGAATGTGGAGCACTAAACACCTGGGTAATAACAGTAACATAAGGGTGATGGGCCAGAAGTCAATGAGCTCAGCCTTTACCTTAAAAATAAAGAGCAAACTGAATCCAATACAAGTAGTAGAATAGGAATTAAAGATGGAGTAAAACATTCAATGAAAGAGATCCACCCTTTCATTCAAAACAACTCCCAAATCAAACAAATCAATGAAACAAGGATTTTCAAGACATCAAGATATCTGATGGTAGTCTCTGAGCTGAGGTTCAAGCTCACTGCAGCTTTTTAAAGGAGAAGGTCACAGCTGGGTGGTGGTGTCAGTGGTGGTGGTACACACCTTTGTTCTTAGCACTTGGGAGGCAGAAGCAGACAGATCTCTGTGAGTTCGAGGCCAACCTGGTCTACAAAGTGAGTCCCAGAACAGCCAAGGTAGTTACACAGAGAAACCCTGTCTCAAAAAAACAAAAATCAAACAAAAAAAAAAAAAAAAAGGAGAAGGTCACTAAAGTCAAAGCTGGTTCTTTGGTATAGACCAGTTGGTAAACTGAGTCACACTGATCAGACAGTCTATAAAAGATTTAAGTGCCAAATACTATTGGTGAAACTATTAAGGCCACTCCATGTAGTTAAAAGGGAGGTTTATTTTGTGGGGTAACTTACAAATGAAGGGATAGGTTGTAGGGTCTGGCAAAGGTACGGAGCAGTCCGGCGGTGTTCTCTGGAGAACTCTGCCCGGTCTACCTCCAGCGGCCAGGGTCCCAGAACCAAGAGATCCTGGGTCTTCTGCTTCCTCCCTCAGCCCTGCCTTGTGGGCATGACCATTACCAAAGCCTCAATGGGGGTTGGAACTTCCAGGCCAATGCTGGGATGGCTACCCACTACAAAATAACAGAAATGAGTGACCTAGCCCTGGCTGCCTATAGTCAAAGGATAGTGAGGAGACATGGGAACTTTACAGTTGAGGTGAAATAGACCCACACTTGCAATACCCACTCAAAAAGAAATAAATCTATCGTAACTCTATGAATGAGGGGAATTGAGTCTGTAATTGAAAACCTTATCACAAAGCAAATGTAAAGCCCACGCAGATCTGCTGCTGACTCCATCAAATAATTTTTTAAGATATCACTTCTGAGCAGATTATTTTATAAAGTTGAAAGGAAGAAAAATCTATGGGAAGTTTTTTATGAGACTAGTCTAACTCCAAAATAAGATACGGGAGGGTGTAGTGGAATGCACCTTTAATCCCAGAATTCAGGAGGCAGAGGCAGAAGGAGCTCTGAGAGTTCCAGGCCAGCCTGGTCTGTAGAGTGAGCTCCAAGACAGCCAGGGCTACATAGAGAGACTCTGTTTCAATTTTTAAAAAAAGGTTCAAGAGTTAAAGACATTACAAACAGATCCCCCCCAAAAAAACCCAAACCCCCCAAAACAACAGCAGCAACCACAGAGCCACTGCTCTGAACATGGCTAACATGGCTAACATACATGGCTAACATGGCTAACATACATGGCTAACATACATGGCTAACATGGCTAACATACATGGCTAACATGGCTAACATACATGGCTAACGTGGCTAACATGGCTAACATCACACCACACTCACTGGTGAAAGACAACTGATTCTTCTGCAGCTAAGGACTAGGACAATGATATCACATTTATTCAGCATGGTTGTGGAGGTTCTAGCCAATGCAATATGTCTAGAAAAGAAACTAAAACCATCCAGATTGATAGAAGGAACATGTAAGTAAAATACCTTTTCACAGGTAACAGATTTGTATAGAAAATACGCCAAAATTAAAAACTACAAGTAGGCTAAATTAAAGTTAATGATCAAGTTTAAGGGTTTCAGGGTTATATAGTATATACAATATATTTCTATACAAAGAACAATTAATTGTATGTTAAAAATTAAAGCAGTATCATTTATGACTACTTAAAAATGAAGTTTGACCTCCAAAATGTGAAATGCCTGTACTCTGAGAATAATAACACATTGCCGAGAACAGTTAAAGATGACTTGAATAAATGACAGCCAAAATCATGTTCCTTCATCAGATGACTCAATGGTGTTAAGATATCAATTCTTCCTTAACCATAACTAAGATTCCTACAGATAGTCTTTAATATATATTGACAATGTGATTTTAAAATATGGAAGGTCTAAAATAGTCAAGACAATTTCAGAAAAGAATAAGATTAGAAGCCACTGGTACCTGACTTTAAATCCTATTACAGAGCGACAGCAATTGAGACAGTGTGTGTTCAGTGGGAACATGAACAAGCAGACCAATGGGACTAACATGAGAAATCTAGACACACATAGAGTCTCTAACTCCATGGACAAAGACAGTCTTTAGATGAGGCTAGAACAAAAGGAAATGCACGTTCAAAAACCTGGACTTCCACTCACGCCTCAGACTGAGGTGGGAAATACCCTCAAATGGGTCAGAAACTTGAACCAAAAGCCTAGAACCCACAGCAAAGTCCGTTGGTGATGACATGGTTAGCAAAGAAAGGTACCTAACATGTGATCCAATAAAAGGAAAAATTGATAAATTGGCCTTCTCTTTAAAATACACTATTGCTAGGTGTGGTGGCACATGCCTTTAATCCCAGCACTTGGGAGACAGAGGTAGGTGGATCTCTGTGAGTTCGAGGCCAGCCTCGTGGACAGAGAGAGTTCCAGGACAGCCAGAACTATTATGCAGAGAAACCCTGTCTTTAAAACAAACAAACAATAAAATATACTGTTCAAGAGAACAGTGAAAACAACACAGACTTGGAGAAAACATTTGCAAATTTTATTCCTCGATAGCAGTAACATATCAGTGATGCATAAGGAACTCTCAAATTTTAAGGGTAAAATAGTAAAAATGAGCAAATTATTTGAAGAGACATTTCCAAAAATGTATTGAAAACAAGCATGTGAAAAGATGAACATCATCCCTGTGGCATATGAATGAGTCTCAAAATAACCATACTAAGGCAAAGCGGACAAAACGCTCACATACTATATGATGCCATTTCTATAAAGCTGATATTTTGCACCACAGAATAGCTGTCACTTGGAAGAGGGGAAGGCTGTCTTGAGCATGCTATGCCAGAAACAGAGACAAACACATTTGTGTCTTTTTGCAGCATGAGGATGTATTGAATAAAAATAAATTCACAAGGTTTAGGAGTGTTAATGGCAGCAATTTGCCAGATACTTTAATAATCTGGCTGAGGCAAATGCACTTCCTCATTTTCCAATCTTAAATATCAACAAATATCAACTCTCATATCACACAGCACACAGTAAATACATCTATATATGCATATGTGTGGGTTACAGAATGAATACAAGTTAGCGAGGCTACCAAAGGGTTCAAGAGGTTTCTGAGGTGGACTGAGTAAAATTCAAGGGAGGTCTGAATTGAAAAGGAATCCAGAAAAGAAGAAGCTGTTGCCATTGAGACTGAGCTGAGGAAGAGTCAGGTTTGAGAGCAAAAACCTAGTCAACTGTAGAGGTGTCAGGGCAGAACCAGGTCAGAGTAGGTTTAGGTCTGAATGGGCAAACATGTAGACAATCAGAGACAGCTGGGTAACCAAGCAGAGCGGAATCCCTAAGGACAGTTGGAGACTCTCTGCCTGTGAGTCCCTGATGAACACACACCAGGCATCAGGTGATATAATGGCTTGGGGCCATGCCATCACAGAGTTAGGTGTCCATTGCTTTATGTGGGGCAGGTGAGGGAGTCATGTTCTTTCCCTGTTTTCATGTCCTGTTAAGTTCTTGGGCCTAGTTTCCCTAATATGATTTTAATACACCCATATACTCCTACAGTTTCCATTCACCTCAGTAACTATAGAGTGGCTTCTTTCTCCCAGGAATATTCCATTTATCAGTCCATGCTGCATGGGTGGTGCCAGATAGATGGTAGTGTTTGTGGTCCAGCCAGGAGTTCAATTATTGTGCTGATATTTTATTTGTGCTCTAACAAAGCTTGCCTGGGGATCAAAGGAAAAAGCCAGCTACTATATTAAATATAGAGGTCAGGCAATGGTAGCACATGCCTTTAATCCCAGCATTCAGGAGGCAGAAATTCATCCGGATTTTTGTGAGTTCAAGGCCACACTGGGAACAGAGCCAGGCATGGTGGTGCATGACTTTAGTCCCAGGACTAGTTAACCTTAGAGGTCTGGAGGTCTGTACAGACAGACAGGAAGTGATAGAGCTGGTCGGAAAGAGGAAGTGATGTAGCTGACCAGAGAGAGAAAGTAAGATGGCAGGGCACAGAAAGGTATATAGGCGTGAGTGTACAGGAAGCAGCTCTCTCTTGGGCTAAGGATTTCCCAGCGGTAAAAACTTGTGGCTGGCTTGTTCTATCCCTCTGATCTTTCAGCTTTCACCTCAATATCTGGCTCCAGGTTTTTTATTAATAAGACCATTTAGCAATCTGTGTTACAAATCATCCTCCACCCTCAAGGCTGCTTGTGAAATGGAGTCTCTCAGGGCAAAGGCCCAGCCTGAAAAACCACTGCTTATACAATATGGAGTAACTTAGAGCAAGAAACAGCCTGATGTCAACACAGGCTCAAGAAAACACACAGAGAAATCCAGAGTGTGAAGACCATGTTCCCTTTCTTGGGTTGGTGATAGTTTAGCATCAATCGCCATGTCAAAATATATGCATTTTACACTTGGGTTTATACTTCAAATGTGTGCTATCTATGATGTGTCAGAGTGCTTACCAATGATTGGTCTCCCGGGGAGGAGTGCCCCGCTCGACCCACCCCCCAAATGTCTCAGTTACAGAACATCAACTCCCCTCTGATGAGAAGGCTGGCCCGCCTCAAACTCCGCCTGGCAGAAACATGCCTGGACATGCAGCAGCTAATCTGCAAGGAGGCCTTGGAGTTGCAGCTAGAGCAGGGCTCCTTCGAGAGGCTGCTTGCAGACTTCCTTCTGAACATCAGCGACTACTCGTCTATCGACTTGGTGACAACAGGCAGCCTTAGCTCATGTTCTCCCCCGGGGGCCTGCCAATCTAAGGGACCCCAGTCTCTACCCACCCCACCCCCTGCCATGGTAGCAGCTGTTGACTACACGCCTTGGTGTGCAGCGAGGCATTGTCTGATCACCAAGAGGACTTAACTAATAACCAAGAGATTATTGGAAGGGGTTTCCTATGTAGGCCTACAGTTTTCATTCCCAGGCCTTGGGGCTAGCACCCCGCCCTGTTCCCTCCCAGCCCTGCAAACAGAACAAACTGAATAAGTGAATACCTATTTGGAAGAAAACCCTTCTTCCACTACCTTTCCCTCCCTCCCTCTGTCCCTTCCTTTCTTCCTTTCTATCTAGGCAATCCTAGCAGTAGATACCCAGGGCCCTGCACATGCTAGGCAAGCATTCCATCAACTCAGCTATAGCTCCAGCACTTTCTCATTCTCTTAAATGCCATGAAATGAGTCAGGTTAATTTAGGATTAACATAAATGAATCCTACAGTTAACCTCTATCTATAATGAGTTCTGCTTTATATTAATAGTTGTCTTTTATGGTGTTTCCAATATCTAAGTCCTAAAGACCACCCCCGCCCCCAAATGCTACCACACAGGACTGCACAGAGCAAAGACATCAAGTGCCCAGATGTTCCCTGCTAGGCAGTCCTAGAAGGCAGCTGTCTGAGATCTCTGGGTGGCTAGATGGAGGTCACATGACAGCCATTGGTGGTGACGGCACCTTCTTGTCTTCCTGAAGCAATGGTTCATGCTGAAGCGGACCCTGCCTCACACAGTGCTGGCGCAGCTGGAGAGTCTGCAGCCGCTGTCTGTGGGCTGCATGGACATCCGTGCTCAGCTTCTGGTCCTGGCTGGGAAGGCCCTCCATCTGCTTTCTGTGCAGACCGACCCTGTGTACCCTTCCTTCTGCTGGGAGGAAGACCTCTTGGTAGGTGTCCCTTCTTCCCACTGAAGTCTAGTCCCTGATTGCTCCACATCAGCTGTAGAATTGGGATGTAAGAGGTGTTCCACCAACTCAACTAGGAAGGGTCTGGCCCTGGCATCTCTCTGTCTTAGTGGCTTGTATCTGGTTGTGTACAGGCCCCTAGGAGCTTCAGAAAGCTCATGCATTCCCTGAGGTAAACCTATGCCCTGGGTGTTGACCTCCATGCTAAGATGCACCAGGATGGATGTTGTCTGCCTCTATGGCCCTCTATATACCACAGAGCCTGAGAATCTCTAAGAAGGGCAGATGTTACCTGTTCCTCTGCTCTTCCCAGGACCCACTCTCTTTTAGGGCTGGGTTCTCTGACAGAAGCACCTGCCCAATTCAGAACCCTGGTAACAGCTCTTGCAAGCCTGCCTGTCCCTGGTCCCCTTCCTAAGAGCCTGCACAGAGGCACTTCTCTACCCCAAGATGGCACCAGCCTCAATGGACAAGACAGAATGCTTAGCAGCCAAGTTCCTGTAGGAGCCCTCACAACCCAGTGTAGCAAGCCATGCCCCAGGACTCAACACACAGAGAAGCTCCCAGCCAGCTATCTCTGAAGCTCTTGGCTTAGTACCCCGGGGTTGTTTGTCTTGAGTCTTCACTGTGTAGGCAGCATGAGACCAATAAGACCCAGGCTGGGTGAGCCTATGTTTCCAGCTCCTGCCCAGGTCACAAAGTCAGGGGCTGGAGATGCAGAAGTACAAGCCCCACGCCTGTCTGTCCTGAGTTAGGGTCTTCATCTGTAAGACAGTGAGGAACACCATCTCTAAACACGCCTTGACCGCTGTGTGGAGTTCAGAAGGCTCCAGGAGACACAGCTGCTTCCTCCCAGACCCTGGAGTTCCCGCCACCTCTGTGTGTTTGTTCCTCTTCCTCCTCTGTAGGTATGGCTTGTTGTCACTGACCAGTCTCCTGATACTAAAGCCCACCTTCCTTCTTCCAGTCCTCCTCCTTGTTTTCCAGGTGGGACCTTTCCTCTAAAAGCGTTTCCAGGAAGCCTCCTAAATTTGATGTGTAGAACTTTCATTCTCTGAGTTTGTTTCCCAAATGCCACTGTGGTTCCTTCCTTGATGGGCTTGATGGCTCTAAGCAGCTTGACTCATTTTGAGGCTGCTGTACTGCCACGGGCACTCCTGATTGCTAGCCTGATCTCACTGATGATCTCTGTTAAGGCTGCTGGTGGCCAGGGCCTGGTGGGTTTGGGCAGCATTGATACAACTTGGGCAAATTATGAGAGGTGGTGCCCACAGCTGCCAGCTGGGCCAGGTCCTGGCTCTTCTTCCACTTTGTGTGTGGGCCATTGAGAGATTACCTCTCCCTTTCCCTCCAAATTGATAACACCTTTGACCCCACAAACCCATGGCCCCTGATGACTTCCAGGGCCTACTGATCCCTACCATCTTCCCCTTCTCTGGCCCCTGTGTTTCCCCTGCCAACCAAGCAGACATCCACACCCCACCTCTCACCACATGGTGTACACTGTAGGTAGGCACTAAGCAGAACAGCCTGAGATCGCTGGAGCTGGAGACTGATACAGAGGACAAGAGTGTGGAGACCTCTTCCAGGGACTCGACAACCATGAAGGAAGCCCCCAAGGAACAAAACCGGAAGGGAGAGGGTCTGAAGGTATGCAGCACTCCCTGTCTGTCTTCTGGTGGCCTCTGCCTGAAGAGCCCACCTTGGCTTGAACTTTGCACTGTCTGCAGAAGAGGGCGGTGCTGGCCCAGAGGTTCCTGGCTCAGACATCAGAGGTACTGCTGCAGTGTTTGCAGGCTGCCCTGAGCATCAACCTTCTGGACATCGCAGCCACTGCCAGCTTAGAGATGGTGGAGTGTATTGGCATCCTGGATCCCACAACCACATGCCAGTTCCTGTCACTGTCTCAGGTATGGACCTCCTCTGCCCATCTCCAAAAGGGCCCTCGTCTGTCACCTTGTCTGTAAGTCCCAGGCAGCCACACTGCCCTCTATTAGACAGGACCAGGGTAGCCCTGTGACTGAAAGAAGAGACCCTCCCCCACACCCTCATTCTCTGAGCCTTAGGTCGTGCTAGTCCTCAAGTTATGGAAGCCAGCCAAGTACCTGTTCTTGTAGCTCAGTGAACACAGGCTGTGCTCACCCTGTACCCCAAGTCTCCATGGTGGCATAGTCCACTTACATGGTGGACAGAGGTCTCACAGAAGGTGACCCATACAGACTCCCAGATGGCCCACTCAAGGCTCGGTCACCCCTGCCCTTTCACACTGCATATACCACCCTTCTCTGCTCTGTTTCAGAGCTGTTCAACCTCAGAGATGATGCGGAATGTTTTGCTCACCGCCACAGACAATACCAGCAGCTCCCAGCTGGCAGCCCTGCTGCAGCTCCACCAGCGACTAAGGCAGCAGGACATGACTTCCACCAGCCTGTTTGCCAGTGTGGAGCAGAGGCTGGCCACCACTTCCAGGGTAATGGGCAATGGAGCCTTCATACCTGCTCCTGTGGTCTGTAGGCCCCTAGGGCCACTCATTAACCACTAAGAGAACAGCTTCCAAGTGATGCATGCCTTAACCCTTTTAGCTGTGTGGGTCTGGAGACCACTCAACCTCTCTGAGCCCCATGTGCTGTGGGTAACAAGGACAAGAAAGCTAAGAGAAGTGTAGTTCCTTCCCCTCGCTTGCCCTGGAGAGCCAAGGTGTAGTCAGACTTCATCAGGATCACCAGCTCACAAATAATGGCACAGAGACTTATTAGTAATTATGAAAGTTCAGCTGATAGCTTAGGCTTGTTTCTAATTAGCTCTTATAACTTAAATTAACCCATTTCATTCATCTATGTGTTGCCACATGACTCGTGGCTTGTTACCTCATCTCAAGTCATCTCATAGCACCCAAAACTAGTGCCGAGGTGAGGCCAGAACCCTACATCCATCCTGTTTGGCTTGAGTCAAATCATGGTGCTAAAGGAAGTGCAAGGAGCAGGAGGAGGAAAATTTAAGATTCCAAGGTCCTGTGGCCACCAGAGAAGTGGTGTGATTCACAAGTCCATGGTGACAGCCATAGTCCTTAAACAGAGCCACTAAAACAATATGTATCAAAATAACAGTAAAGAGCAGAAATCAATTCAAAAGAAAGCAAGTGGACTATAAAAACGGCTGGTTCTGTATGTAAAAAGCAGTACAGCAGTAGCCACACATCCAATATATTGGTAATGACAGTAAGTGCATGTTGAATGACACTATGCCAGAGACTAAGAATGAGACTAGATAAAAAAAGGACCACAGACTCCCAGTGCAACTGCTTAGAGGAAGCACTTTACATAAGGACAGAGAGGTTAAAAGTCAAAGGTCAGATGAGCAGACATGGTACACTGTGTTACTAGAGATGGAAGGATACCTCATAATGACACAGGGGACAGCTTAGCAAGAAGTCTCTGTCTACCCAGTGACACACATACCCTCAACAGATACAAAAGGAGCAGCAGGCCAAACTATAGTTCTTGAAGGGAATGGTAGGCACACTCTCTCCGTCATCCACACAGCAAGTGTCATGCAAGCCAGCTCTACACAAACAACCTGGAGGCCCTGTCCCAGCTGACAGCCAGAGGTGCCACTCCACGAGTGACATCCCTCATATTCTGCCCAAGTGTGTCCGTGTAACGAAAACCAGTCAGGCCCTGGACACCAGCAGCCTGTCTTAGTTACTTTCTATTGCCGTGACAATAGCACCATGACCAAAGCAACTCATAAAAGAAAGCATTGCATTTGAGGATCACGGTTCCAGAGGGTGAGACTCTGTGACCGCCACGGCAGGAACATGGTGGCAAGCAGACATGATAGAACAGTAGCTGGGCGCTCACTGGGAATGTTGGGTACTTTCAAAACCTCAAAGCCCACACCCAGTGACACGACCTCCTCCAACAAGGCCACATTTCCTAATGCTACCTACTGGGACCAAGCATTCAAATGTGTAAGCCTGTGGGGCCATTCTTACTCAAAGCACTGCAAGTGGGTACTCACACAACAGAACACCCTGCAGCAAGGAGGGCTTGCTGCCCCATGAACCTGCACGGCAAAGCTAGACGCGTTCCTGAGGTGGTCAATAGCCAGGCAGAAAAGCAAATCACCAGCAATAGAAGTCTTCCCACTGTCCCTTATGGAGAAGCTAGGGTAACAACTCTGCCTTTCTCTTCACCTGCTGTGTGGGTACAGCCACTGTGAAAAATCCACCAGGTGCTTCATGTAGGGTTTACGTGGCTCCCTGTTGCTTAATCTTTGACAAAAGTTTTCCAAGAAATAATTGTGGTTTTGCAAACTCAAAGCTCTGTCTTGAAGCCATGAGCATTAGCAGCTCATACAGGAGATCCCAGGATACTCCCCAGGGCCCATGCTGGCTGCCTGCCATGGGCGGTGGAGACCCTAAAGTGTGCAGTGTCTAGGATTATTCAGATTATCTGTGTACAATACTCACAGGAAGCAGAATTGAGGTCCTGGAGTACACTGACCCCTACCTAGGTCAACAGCCTGAAAACTCAGCACTAAGCAGAGGCCCTCAGCTAGGCTTCAAGAAGCAGTAAGAACTTTATTTTTGTTTTGTTTTGTTTTTCAAGACAGGGCTTCTTTGTGTAGCTCTGGCTGTCCTGAAACTAGCTCTGCAGACCAGGCTGGCCTCGAACTTGCAAAGATTCCCCTGCCTCTGCATACCCATAATCCCTCTGCTGGGATTAAAGGTGTACACCACTACCACCCAGCAGTAAAGACCTTATTGAAGAGATGCTGTTTAAGGTTTCTGAAAACTGCCTCAGCAAATGGGCAGTTGGTTATTTTAGAGGAGCCAGTGAATGTCTCATGCCTCTGCTGCCCTCTTGTGGTAGTAATGCATCCCATAGTACAAACAACCTCAGGGAAAGCAGTGGCCCTGTGTCCTGAGTGATTTCTCCCCCTGCCACACACAGGCATGGCAGAGCCTCTGTGTCACAGAGCAGCATTTCAACTTCTTGAATGAGATTCCACCCATGTTCCGGATCCTCTTTCTTCAGCACTCAAGAGACAGGTGAGGTCTCTCCCTCCCATCCTTGTAGATCTCTGCCCTGTTGAGAAGCCCAGCAAGAAGGCATGGGCATAGCAAGCCTACCACACCTCAGCTCCTATCCTGAGGCAGACTGGGCCATCTAGAAAACACGCTAGACAGACTCAGCTAGCCCACTGACAGGTATGGGCACTAGTTCAATTCGGAGACATGGGAAGTCTGGAAAAGGCCAGGATGAATTTTCATGACGATGGGGACTATAAAGGGATGGAGGCACCACTCTGTGATCTGTGCCCACACAGGGTCTTTCTGTTAGGTCTGTGTAGGCCTGCACTGCTGGGTCTTTTGTAATTTCAAGTTTTACTTGGGTTATATAGACTGATTCGTGGGCCTCCGCCTAGCAAATTAAAGAAGGAAAGGTACCTGTTGGATGCCAGCTGCAGATAGTCTCAGTAGTTTCCTGAGACCCATGTGCTGATTTACCTCCTCTGAGATTGGGCTTGTGACCTTCACTCTACCCGCAGGTCCTATCTGTATGGTGCTGCCTTTGAGAGACCAAAGTCCATGCCTGCACCCAAGGGGAAAATGGTACCAGTGGGCGGTAAGCTTGAGTATAAGCAGGGTTCCTCTCATTGACTCTAGATGGGTTGCAGTGGGTGTGAGAAATCCCTACCACACAGCAGAACCTCTCACTTCCAGATGCAGGGGTGAGGGGAGGCTGAGCCCAGGACAGAAGAGAAAATGGAATTATCATGTTTCTAAAGGATCTAGAGGATCCATGCCTCCCAAGAGCTCCCCTGTCAGTCACCACTGTGTTTTGCCTCTGCCTGAACTTTCTGGGTACCAGCCCTTGTGCTGCCCAGAGAGGAATGGGGAACTCCGTGTGAAGACCTTCCCATCACATGCCTCACCTCTGAGACATCAAAGTTGAATATGCCCACAAGGACTCTTACATCTCCACCTATTCACATACTCCTAGTAACTCTGCTCTGAGCCCTGTAAAGGCCACGGCTGTGTCTCTACAGGTCACTGCAAGGTAATGCGGGTGACTGTGAGTCCAACTGCCTTCTCAGACCTATTGACCAGGATCCATTGGTTCCGGAAGCAGACACAGGTCCAGGTACACAGCTAAAATATGACCCTGAACCCAAGCACTTCAGGCCTAAGGCTCCAAGTCATGTTGCATACTGCAGTCTATCTCAGGGAAAGCCAGGGCTCCAAGATTGAGCTGGGCCAGGTTCTGGGCCCAGATCTCAAGAGGATGAGGTGAAGCCCTGGGAAAGGTGGGGAGCTCTCCTGAGTCCTTGAGTTGAGTCTAGTCCCAGCAAAGGTATCCGGTTACCCCTTCTCTACAGAGCATAGGGTTAGCTGTCCTGGCCTATCCCTACCAGTAGGATACTCCATAGTGTCAGCAGAAGACATGGACAGGGCTGAGATGTCAGAATGGCCTCCAGAAAACCACTGGGCATATTGTGCTGGGAAGGACTAGAGCATGCTAATGCTCTATCTGGAAGGATTGGAGCTCAGTTCTTTCCCTGGGAGTCTTCTCAATTTGGTGGGAAGTCTTGATTTGGGTGGAAGTCATGTCTAGACACTCCTGGACAATAGGCTGTGGTTTGGGTTGGGACAGAAATCGGACACCTTGCATGATGAGGAGCAAGACCTGTACATGCAGAGGCTCAACAGCATCCTGGAGCACATGGAAGAGTATATGAAGCCCATCGCCCCACTGTTCATCTTCCCAGAAGCCAGGTATCAGCAGATCATGTCCTCTGAAAGTTCCCAGGGGCAGCCAGCTTCCTGACACCAGGTGATAGGCAGTTGTCTCCAGCTGAAGCAGAAGGAGCTAGAGACTGTTGTGCATGGGCTACAAGTCCCACAGAAACCAGAATCTTCCCGGAGTCTACAGGAAAGATCGGCTGGGTGTAGCTGAAGGCCAGCTCCAACCCCGGATCTGGACAGCATAAGTACCGATGTGAGCTGGGTAGCCAGTTGTGATGGGTAGAAAGCCAGACCTGGTTTCTGTGATCTCCCTCCATGTGGAAACTGGTCTCTGAGTGTCCTGTTCCTACTAACGACAAACAGAGCCTGGCTATTTTGTGTGTTTTGTAGGCAGGAATTTAGCTGCTGCTGTTGTCCCTGCCCCAGTGACCCCCTGGTCTGAGTGTGGTGTGGGAGAATTAGCAAGTCCCCAGGATTCGGCCTCTGGCATTCATTTTGGAAGAAAAGAAGGGCGGATGGAAGGTGGAGGTGGCATTCTTCTCCAGCATTATGAGGCCACTCTGAGGGCCCTATCGTTGACACTCTGAAATTCCTCTGGTATAGAGATGGCCCTCAATGATTGCTGGGTATGGTAGCACATGTCTTTAATCCCAGCACTCAGGAGGCAGAGGCAGGAGGATCTCTGTGAGTTTGAGGCCAGCCTGATTTACATAGAGTTGTGGACCTGCGAGAGCTACATAGTGAGACTATGTCTGTAAAAAACAAAACTAAGTAGCGATCATTGGCCAAGGGACAGGCTGAGTGGTGCTTCTCATCGTCTTTGAGTATTTCCCTATGCTTCCTAAAGTCTGAACACAGTCACTCTGAATTTCAGAACACAGGTGCCAGTGCCTATGGCTGATACAGGGAAACACAAAGGCAAAGAGAAGGAAAGGAAGCCGTCTCTCCCTTTAGGTGAGTGGCAGGAACGGATCGGCAGGTCACTGCTGGTACCTCAGGAGCTTGCGTGAGGACTCACCCTCCCACCAGGAAAAACCTAGGTGGGTCAGGACTCGTGGTTCCATCTCCAAACAAGTCCCACACCTGAGTGCTGCACAGGGTCCCTTGAGGTCCCCGGTACACAATCACAGCAGGCTAGATAAAAGGCCCTAGATCTCAACCTTCCTAGTGCTATGACCTCACGCTGTGGTGACCCCCGACCATACAATGATTTTCATTGCTACTTTCATAACTGTAATGTTGCTGCTATTATGAATTAGAATGTAAATATCTGTGTTTTCCGATGATCTTAGGCAACCCCTGTAAAAGAATCGTTTGGTACCCAAAGGGCTTGCAAGTCACAGGTTGAGACCCCCTGCCTAGAAGGTTCCGGGCACTGAGACCGACAGCTCACTGAAAGGCTTTATCGAACAGCAGAGCCATCCTGCCCTTTCTGGGCAAATTGTCAATTCTTGACACACACAGTGCCCATAAGCAAGAGCGGTGGTGCTGTACCTAGCTGTCACTACCATGGCCAGGTGGGAGGAGGAGGCTCGGGTGACAGTCTGCTGATGTTTCTGGGAAAGATGGGCATTGTCGCCCTGCCTTAGGGAGCTCAGCAGAGGGAGCTACAGAAAGGGACTCTGTCGCATCCACTTGGTACCCATATGTGGTCTCTGCTAGTGGTATTGTCCATGGGTAATTTTGTTGTTGTTGTTGTTTTGTTTGTTTGTTTTTTGTTTTGTTTTGTTTTGTTTTGTTTTTTAGACAGGGTGTCTCTGTGCAGCTTTGCGCCTGTCCTGGATCTCGCTCTGTAGACTAGGCTGGCCTCGAACTCACAGATATCTGCGTGCCTCTGCCTCCCAAGTGCTGGGACTAAAGGTGTGCACCACCACCACCTGGCCCATGGGTACTTTTAGCATAAGCCTGCAGCTTTTATTCCCACTGGCATGAGTGGGAGGATGCTCTTGATGCATGACTCCTGGCAGGAAGGTCAGGTGGGTGCCATCTTGGCTACTTCTTTGATTTTGCTAACCTCTCTTTTAAAATGCAATTTCCCGTCTTAAGTGTTGTCTGCTTTTCTGTCCCCACAAGGAATTATTGACAGATGGCCAAGGGGATGGCTGCTTCCCCTGCCCCCTCCCCCAAAACCTCACAAGCCTTCTCCCAAGTCAAGCTGGCCATATTGCCATGACCCAGACATAACCAGCGCCAGAAGACCTGCAATTTGCAGATGGGTCAGGCCTAAACTGGGGGGAGGGGAGGCTGTTCAGAATTATTGCAGCGAGGCAGGCAGATCTTTGTGAGTTCAAGGCCAGCCTGATCTACTGAGCAAGATCCAGGAAAGACACAAAGCAACACAGAGAAACCCTGTTTCAAACCTCCCCTCCAAAAAAACCAAAAACCAAAAACCAAAAACCAAAAACCAAAAACCAAATTCATTATTAGTCAGGCGGTGGTGGCACATGCCTTTAATCCCAGCACTCGGGAGGCAGAGCCAGGCAGATCTCTGTGAGTTTGAGGCCAGCCTGGGCTACCAAGTGAGTTCCAGGAAAGGCACAAAGCTACACAGAGAAACCCTGTCTCGAAACCCCCCCCCCCCGCCCGCCAAAAAAAAGAATTATTGCAGCAGCGACTAGGGAAGTGAGCGCAGGTCTCACACTTTGTGGGCAGGCTGCCCACCCCCCGAGAGAGACCTCTCTCCTGAGCTGAGTCCCCGCCCTGCGTTAAACTCCCAGGACTAACAACAGAAAAGAAGAGTCACTGCTGGGTTTCAGGCAAGCCTGTTCTGGTTGTGAAAATTAAGAAAATACAGTCGCAGTGTCTGCGGCCTCGTCTCTGGGTACCAGCATAACTGCAGGCAGAATGGCAGGACCTCATCAGTCAGTGGCCCACATCTATGGGCAGAGAGAGGCTACCAGTCAGGTCATGAGAGTGAGCCTTCCTCCCAGGGCTCTCTGAAGGACCCATGGGGGGGGGGCACACTTTTCCCTCCTATCTCCAGGCCAGGGACAGCTGCCACCAGGCCAGTCACCCAGCCACAGACTCAGGTCTTGGAGTGACAAAGCGAAGCCCGAGCTCCAGGGTCTGTCCTGTCCCCAGAGCTGGCCTCTCCTCATGTTTGAGCTGCTGCTCTTCCCGTTCCACAGCGCAGCCCAACCCTGAGTACATGATCCTGATCGCAGACAGGCTCCTTCTAGAGTTGCCCCTGGAGGGGCTCTCCGCGTTCGACCAGGTCACCTCCCTGTCAAGAGAGTTTTCTCTCCAGATGCTGTGGAACCGTCTCCATAAGGAGGAGCTAGGTAGGTAGTGCCTCAGCCACAGTAACGCTTCATTTTAAAATAGGAATTTTTAGGCCGAGCAGCGGTGGCGCACGCCTTTAACCCCAGCACTCGGGAGGCAGAGCCAGGAAGGTCTCTGTGAGTTCAAGGCCAGCCTGGTCTACAGAGCGAGATCCAGGACAGGCACTAAAATGACACAGAGAAACCCTGTCTCAAAAAACCAAAATAAACAAATAAATAAAATGGGAATTTTAAAATTACGTTTCAGAGGAAACATTGTTAACTCCTGTCAAAGGGTGGGGAGCAAGTCACTAGGGGTGCAGCCCAGTGTGAAATGCTTGGCTAGCATGTACCCTTGCTCCGTGGCCCTGGGTTCCATACCCAGCACTGAAAACAAGTGTTTTAACACTTTCCTTGGCCCTTATTCACTCAAAACCATTTCCAGAATAGATACGTGAACCTGTGTTTCATGGGTGTGTTGACACCACAGCAAAGAAGAACCCTGCTAATCTAACAGGGTTAGAATCTGACAGCCAGAATCATTTGGCTAGATGTTGAGGGGCAGGGAGGGAAGGCAGATCCTCAGTCTGGCCTGGGCAAGATAGAAAACAAGGATTTGGGGACCATCACCTGTGACATTGTAAGATACTCCAGTCTGTGAAAGTTCAAACTGTTCCTAGGACATGCTGGCACTTTGTAATACATATTGACCGTCAATATATACCATATGAAGTTGAAAATATAGCTCAATGACAGAGCATTCACCCAGCCTGAACCCAGGACTGCAAAAATAGAAAAGCATTCAGTGATCAATAAACACCAAATTAAGTTAAAAATCAATTAGACTTCTGCTGCTACTCCAGATAAAATAATACGAGCCACATTCTTCCATCCAAGATGACAAGAAACTAGAAAAGAGGAAGCAAGGTACCAATCAATCCAGGACATGCCCTCCCCCCCCAAAAAAAAGAAAAGGGGAGATACATGGTGTCTTAGTTAAGGTTTCTATTGCTGTGAAGAGACATCATGACCATGGCAACTCTTATAAAGGAAAAAATATTTAATGGGGGTGACTTACATTTCCAGAGGTTTAATCCATTATCATTATGATATTAAATGGTAATGTGTAGGCAGACATGGTGCTGGAGAAGGAGCTTAGATTCCTACATCTTAACCAGTAGGCAATAGGAAGTGGTCTGAGATATTTATTGGGTGGTATCTTGAGCATATATGAGACCTCAAAGCCCCCCTCCACAGTGACACACTTTCCCAAACAAGACCACACCTATTTCACGAGGCCACAATTCATAATAGTGCCACTTCCTTTGGGGGCCATTTTCTTCCAAACCACCACACATGACCCAGGTGCTTCTTAGAGTCTTGTGGCTCAAACACGGGCAAGAACAGCCCAGGAGGCTCCTGGACTCAAGACATGGAGCTTGGAGCCTGGAGAGAAACCTGAGAAACTTGGGGACAACATAGCAAGAAGTAACAACTGCTTTAAAAGGCCTACAGAAGAACCCATGGAGGCCAGCAGAAGCGAGGCCAGCAATTGGTGAACCCAGAGATCAGAGAAAGAAACAAGCCATGGAGCAAGGGGAGATAACTTTTTTTTTTATTTAAAAAATCTATTTTTTGTACATCTAGGAGGATGACTGCAGTTAAACAGGTTGGTGTGGAGGGTGAGGACTAGGGGCCTTCATGGATCAACAGATGAGCAGTTTGGGGCTGATGGCTATATGCAGTGGGTGTCCATCAGAGGAAATGCAATCAGCTGGGTGATGGAACACTTGTTCTCCCATACCTGTGGCATCCCCATTGACAGCAGCCTAAGTGTCCATCACTGGGTGGATGGTTATAGAAGATGGGCCATATCTACACAATAGAGCACTATTCAGTCGTGGAAAAGGAGGAGGTCTTGCTTTAAGACAACATGAAGGAGCCTGGAGGACATTGTACCAGGCACAGACAATAAGCGTACACCATGTCACTCACACTGGGAAGGTTATAAGGTTCAACTCCAAAGCAGAGAGAAAAGGGGTAGGCAGGGGCTGGCAGCAGGGAGCTAGCTGCTGGCCAAGGGCACAAAATCCTAGTTGGAGGAAGAAGTTTGAGAGCTCAGTTGAGTGACATGGTGACAGCGGCCAGTGCAATGCCATGTTTTTCTTTTTTCTTTTTGAAAGTGGCGAAGAGTAGAGTTTAGGTGATTTTGCCAAGCAGCAACAATGGGAGCATGTGGTGACTGTTTGGCAGGCTCGGCTCCACTAGTCGGCAGTGCATGCATGCTTCAGAGTAGCCTACCACGTGCCAAGCATCACTAATTCAAGTAAAAGAGGAATGATGAAATACTTTAAATAAGTAATTAAATTAAAAGTTCCACCATTCCAAATAGTAGGGAAGATGTAGAGGAACATGCTTGCCCACCATTGATGGGAATGCTGCTGTTGGTGGGGATAGCACACAGGAGAACCACCCTGGGAAAGGGCTGGGGGGGTCATAAAAAGTTACACACTGGCCCACAGGTGACCCATGCACCCTCTCCCAGGTCTTTATACAAGAGCTGAGAAGGCATGCTTAGACATAAAAACATTTAGATTGTACAACTCCCCATGACAGCCCAAATCTGAAAGCCGCTGAACTAAAACACTCATGTTTAAAACATGTCCTTGCAGTTTTAGGGATTTATTTTGGCTGGTACGGGTGAGGGAATGATGATATGAACACACACACACACACACACACACACACACACACACACACACACACAGGGGTGGCAGAGAGGGAGAGAGGAAGAGGCAGAGAGACCGAGAGACAGAGAGACATAGAAGGACAGAGAGACAGAGAGGCTGAGATTGGGTGGGCTGGGCTGCCTGATGGAGAAGCCACAGGACCATACAGGAAGCACAGCATGTTTATTATATACAGTTGAACAGAGAGGCAGGGCTATTGCAACAGCTGGACAAAGAGGTGTGGTTATTACAGATAGATAAACAAGGAGGCAAAATTATTATATAGAGCTAAACAAATAAGCTAATCCTGGTAGAAGTAGTAGTAGGGAGCAGTCCTCAGACTGTGAATTCCTGGCGGGGGGGAGAAAGCCATGGTGGACATTTTCTTAACACACTACCAACATCCACAATGGACCAGAGGATTAGTCATTTCTTTCCTTGGTGTATAGGGCATTTGCCGTTTTCCCATGACCATGCCCATGTCAACAGCACACATTTATTAAGTTCTTCCTCTGCTCCCCACAACTGAACAGCCACTTGACAGTCATTTGAATGGATGGCACATGGGAACATTATCATCAGTGAGGAGATTGTACCCAGGGAAAGACTCAAAAGAGGGCACACAGCAGATGCCTTCATTTCTGGAAAATTCTGGAAAGTGCCAATTGGTTTCCACTCAGAAAGCAAATAAGTAGCTGCTTGGTAAGAATAAAGGCCTCGGGAAATGCAAGACTGAGATGTATCTGAGGGCCTGTGCAAAGGCCAGGCCTGACTCTGATAGACAGTCCATCAGCTCCAAGTACCTTCTTAGTGTGTCCCTGAGAAGTGTCCTTGGCAACATGAGGGTGGAAGAGAGCCATGTCTGCCTCAGCTGCACTCCCTATGGAAGTCCCACCCTGGAAGGCAGGGAAATGAGTGGAAGGAACAGGTTGGAAAAGGGAGAAGATGGTCTCAGTGAGGTATGGAGCCAGCCACATGAAGCCTCCAGAAAAGACTTGCTCACTGGGGAAAGCTAACATAGAAAAGACACAGGCTATAAGTCTATATACAGAGATCCTGGAGCCATCAGGGGCCCAAATACTACAGGTATTCTGCTGAGTTCCTTGTGTGAGATATCAGTGGTCAGAAAAGGGTGCCCCAAAGCCTGGGGGGGGGGGGGGCTGGTCATTCCTGGAGATTTTCTTGGGCCTATGAAGCTTTGTGTTTCGACACGGCAAAAATTAAAATCTATTGTTCTCACCACTGCAGATTCACAAAACTCAGAATTGACCTGAGCAGCACCCAGCGCCTTCATGGTGCTGTATGCCTGCTGACACATCACACTTGTCACATTTGTCATTGCCCCCCACAGAAGGCAGTGTGAAGAAAGAGGTCAAAAGCAAGGATATCAAGAAGAAAAGCCCAGGAAAGAAAGGCCTGAAGGTAGGTGGGTGGGAGCCAAGGGCCCCTTGCTCCTCTCAGCTTGAGCTCGGTAAGGCCCACCAGGTCTGCCGAGGCCCAGCTGGTGGCCCCAAGTGTTGACACCTCTATCTGTGTTGCAGAGCACCGTGATCAGGGTCATCCCACCCGAATGCGTCCTCATCGACTCGGACACTATCAAGTGTATCCTTTGGGAGTGGGTGCTCACAGTCCCCAGGACTCTACTTTGGTTCTTGTTTGCCCTTGACTCAGACCCAGTTATCGTGGACCCTTATGAGGAGGCCGACAGCAAAGGTGAGAACATCACATGAGCTCTTGGCATGTAGGCCAAAGCCTCCCAGGCCTTGTGCCAACTGCTCTCACGGGTATATGGAAATCGCCTCAAGTAGCCTTGGAGTTTTGGGTCTGAACACAAGCTGACCACCTTGCCATTCTCAATTCTTTGGGGCTTCCTCCTCCTTCTCTTCTTCCCTCCCCCGCCTTCTCTTCCTAATGCTTATCCTCCTCAGCCAGTTCCTCCATCTAAAGAGGAAAGGCAAGGCACCAGCATTCCCACCTGTGCTTAAACCTCACTCCTCCCCAGCCTCTGTCCCATCCCAGTGGCACAGGGCCCCTCCCCCATGCTCTCATGAGGAAGCCACAGCCTGTCTCTTCTCAATTCTTCCTGCAGATGTGTTCAGTCCTGTCTCCATAACCCAGGAGATCTTGGATAAGTTCCGGGACTCGTACACTGCACGTTGGATGGGGCATCTGGGAAGCTACCACTTTCCAAGGTTGGGACCTGGGTCTCCAAAAGCTGGCTAGAGAGGCTGGTGCCCTCATGTAGCACCTTCCCTGCTGGATGGATCTGTATGTCCTGTAGAGCCCCAGCAAAGCACTAGGCAAGGGAAGCTGTTATAATCCCAGGGTCACTCGCCCACACATGATCTACCCCAGCTGACCTCAGGTACTCTTCAGGCCAAAACAACCAAAGAAGGTATACTATTAGCATAGGGTCAGGTAGTTCCATGTCACTGGCCCCTGTGGGCATGCATTCTGTGATTCCTGTCCCTTAATGTGTATGCCACTGGGGCAGGGGGAGCCTAGCTAGCTGGTGTAGGGGTGCAGGAGCAAACCTGTGCAGGGCTGGGGTAGAGTACAGACAGCAGAGCTGGTGGAGGTAGGACATGGAGGGTGACAAAAGCTCTACCTAGTTCCCTTCTCCCATATTAGAGGTACTATAGTACTTCCCAGAGCCAGCCCTTCTGGCTTGAGATGTGTCTTTGACCATAGAATACCATTCTTTGTGGAGAAGTCCATCCGAGGCAAGCTATACACTAGAAAAACAAAAATCATTTGGGCCCCACAGCAGTATAAAGGGTCTTGTGTGAGTGGCAGAGGACATTCCCTACTGGACAAACATCTGGAGGAGGGGGTTGCAGATGCATGTGCCTAGCCTGGATGTGTGGTCTCACCTACCGATGTTTTCACCCTGTGCAGCCAGACTGACTGGGAGCAGATACTGGACAGCTGCAGAGGATTTTTCTTCTATGGGATGGAGGGCTTTCTGTCCCACCTGGTAGTGGAAAGACTGGTAGCCATGGATCTACAAGGTAAGGCCCCTCCCCTGTCAACAGCCTCAGCCAGGGCAAACACAAGTGAAGCCTCGGGGAGAAGAGCTTGGCTGCTGTTCTTGATCCAGAGTCCAAGGCTTGTGGTGCTTTCAGGAAGGCATAGAGCCCTGCCCTAGCCTGTCCTCTACCTACCTGAAACTGTCCCTGCACTCTTTCCAACAATGGTCTGGCAGCCACAGGGCCACTAACCCTCCTGGCTGCCCTCAGCACCTCCCTATATGCAGAGGACCCCTGTTCAGATCTCCAGACCCCCACAAATGAGAGCCAGTTGTGGGGTGTCACCTCCTATGGCTGGGCTGAGAAGTCCCAGAACCCTTCCAGTTTGAACGTGGGTGTTTGGGGAGCCTTGTTATCTCTGGGTGCCTATTAACAACAGGCCCAGGAGGCCAGTGAGCCTGAGAAGTGCTATACCCAGGCATCCAGGGACTGAAGGGGTTCAGAGGCCAGGTAGAGGATGCAGTACCTGGTGATGTGCTGAGTACAGTGTGCTTGCAGGCTCCTTTCCAGGAGGGCGGTGCTAACACAGCACTGACAACATATAGCACTACAGGACTCCAGGCTTGGTGCTCAGACATATGGAGAATGTGTGGCAATGAGCTGGTCTTTGTGGTCCACAGCTGTCTCAGCAACATGTCCATAGGCCCCTCTGGTGTGTCCACATTCCTTCCCGATGCTCCAGGGTCTTTTTCCCACTCACAGGAGGCTGCTTTTGCTGGGCTGCTCAGGGCCAGCCATCATGAGCAGCCAATGGGTGAGCCTTTTCAGGACCTCAGAGATGGTCCTTCCTCCCTCGTGAGGCATATGGCCCCTTTCAGGGTTATATAGCAACTGCCTGGATGCTCTTTCCACACCAGGGCACCCGTGTCCACCATGGCCACATGCTGACCAGGTCTACTTCCAACTCTTGGTAGCCTTGGCCATGCACTAGTCTTACATGAGTGGAGTGAGCAGACCTTCCATCATCAGAGACACCCAGAGAACATTCCTTGTCCCAGTGATGGACAAAGCCCTCTTAGAAGAACTAATTCTCAGTGACATGTCATAAAGTAGGAGACACATGAGTCATGTACAAAAGTGGCCATTCTTCCTGGTGTCTACTGTCCCCAGGAGGCCATGTCCCCTCACAGATGGACATTTTCCCTGTGGGGACAGTTGCCAAAGCCCATCTCAGGGCTCAGGGACAAGAACAACCTTCACCTCTGTGTCCATGTCGGTCCTGTAGATAGTCACACCAAGGCCACACACTCTGCCACCTGTTGCAATGAGCATGCCTGTCTAGGGTGGCCCACTCACACCTAAGTACTTGTGACCATATCACATCTCAGAAATCCTTGAAAACTGGGGGGTAGTAAGCTTGGTCAGCACCCAAAGCCCTCTAATAGTGCACATGGTACCTTTGCCAGCCTCTCTTTGGGGCCAGCTTCTCATAACACACCACACCCCAGGTTAGCACTGAAGTTCTCTCCGTCTCTCTGTGTCTCTGTCTCTCTCTCTCTCCTTCCCCCCATCTCTGTCTCTCTCTCCACACCAGTATGGAATGCCAGAAGCTTCCATAAGTGATGAGGGAGCAGAGCCACCCATGCTAGGAAGAATTAGAGGTGGCCCTGAGTAGGCTTGTTCCCATTTCCTTTTCATGGGTACCTGAAAAGAACCTATTGAAAGTCCAAGCCTCGGGCTGATTAGTCAGAGTGCAGCTCCCATGGGGATCTGCTAATGGTGTGGATGACCACTGAGGAGCCTCACTGTGTCCTACAGAATGCCAGATGATGGTCCTGCTAGGCTTGACAAGATCCCCTGAGAGCAGGAAGCGGAAGGTAGAGTCTTCAGAGAACAAGAGGTACTTAGTGTCCTTGTGTCATCAATGAGGGGTGGGGAAGGGGGTATTATGAAGAAGTGCTGGTACAGCTCACCCCAGATGGGCTACCAGAGCTGGCTGGCCAGCACCTTCCACCTCATGGTACCAACTCCCACTGTTGGCAGGCTCCATGCTAGGGCTGGGAGCTGCCACCAGATGGACTTGACAATACTCAAAAATGCTATTTTCTGTTAAATGACATGTAACTTTTGTGGGCGAGATTCAGAACCATAAAAGCCCTGGTCCACACATGCATTCTAACAGCTGGTGTAGGAAGGAGAGGGTGAGGGCCATCAGCTCTTTGGTGCCAGTCCATGTATCCCCACAGTGCATCACAGCGGTCCTTGGAGAAGCCGATCAAGACTGCCATCCTTCTGAGCCTGGTGGGGGTTGAGAGCATTGTGGCTAACCAGTGGCCCACGCTGCTGCAAGACAATGCGCTGAGGGCCACCATCCTGTGGGAGAGTGAGTGGGCACACTGGCTATCCCAAAGTCTCCTTGGGCTTTTGCAAGAAGCCTGCCAAGGATGTGCACAGCCCACCTGAAGGGACTTTTCTCCCCCTTAGACCTGTTAGCATTTGGCAAGCCACTTGGGAAAACTGTTCGTCTCATTCAGAGGATAGGCAACGAAACAGTTAACCCAGGTAAGGTAGAGACTGCCCAACCATTTGCTTGTCTGCATAAGTCACCCTAGGTTACATTGCACCCAGTTGCCCCCAGGGATAAGATGTTCCCCCACTTCAAGAGAGAAAAGAAGAGGGAGAGGGAGGGAGGGAGGAAGGGATGGGGAGTGCCTGAGCCAATATGCATTGTCCTTGTGGAGAAGTCAACCTAGTCTGCTCAGCCTCTGGGTGAGCTGGAGCTGAACAGGAGCATGGAGGAGCCCAGCCTCTAGCCCACCATACAGAGAAAGAGAGACGGGGGTGGGGGGGGGTAGGGGGCAGATGGGAAAGTAAGCCAAAGAGCTCAGCTGTACTCTCTATGAAAAGATGGGAGATCTGGGTGGTCCCTACACTTTCCCTCTGCCCAGAGAGAGGACTTTGGGGAGTCAACCACCTAGACTACCCAGTCCATGGGCCCCATGCAGCCACCTGGTCTTCCTGAGCCAAGACAAGAAAACATCCAGGAAAAGGAACAAGCTAGTGCCAGGAGGCTCACCCTGCTTGCATCTCCCAACCCAGGAAAATTTCTGACAGGCTCTAGCCTAGGGAGTAAAGCTTCAGGGAGGGCTGCAGGATGTTGGCTGTTCTAGATGAGACAAACTCCACCCTCCCATCCTTCAAACAAACCTCGTGCCAAGATGCGCCAGCTGCAGTGGAAGAATCTGCAAATAAATTTCACGTGTGGATACTAGAGTAAAAAAAAAGACCAGATAAAACTCCAGCTAATTGCATTTAGCAATACACTAAAGTGAAAATGTACCATAACTCACAAAGATTTATCCCGGGAGAGTTTAAAATTGAGAAATCTGAAATACATTCAATACAACTCTGTAGGAGATTAACTTTTGAACAATCTTGCACTCCCCAGTGCCTGGGATGTAGTTGCCAGGGAAAAGAGGAAAGTTGGATGTGTAAATGTGTTTGAGTGGGTGAATGAGGAGTGAGTAAGTGGGCGAGCAAACAAACAAATGAATGAGGAGTGACTGTGTGAACTTGTGCGTGTATTAGTGAGTACATTAGTACGTTGAGGGGTGAATGAAGTGGGTGAGTGAGTGAGTGAGTGAGTGAGTGAGTGAGAGTGAGTGAGAGTGAGGAATGAATGAATGAAGTTGTTAGTATTTGAATGAATGAATTTGTGAGAATAAGTGAGAACAGTGACTGAGCAGTCAAGTAAAGGAAGAGAGAGCAGAGAGGTGGGCAAGGGTGATGAAATCTGCCACTTCTTCCTAACAAACCAGAAACAGGACTGGGCATGACTCTGCCCGCTCTGTCTGCACTACACAGTGGCCAGCATGTCGCTTTGCTGTAAATGGGAAAAGGGCAGGAGGTAGGAGGTGGTCAGGCTTCTGTGGTCAGGCTGCAGGGAGAACTCATGGCCCCCTGAAGCCAGAAGCACCAGCCTGCTTCCTATGCTCCCCTCCCCATGGTATCATGCCCTTGGTGAGAGGCTGGATATCCTGGCAGGACTCGGGCTGCTGCCAGAGAGTTCTGAGGCAGCTTATGTCCTATGCCCCCCAGATGTGGCTCCCCAGACCTCCAAGGAAGAGATGTTCTCTGAGCTGCAGCCTCAGCACCTGGAGTCACACCCCGCTGCTCTCGGCTTGGTTCTGTACGGACTGCCTCACCAAGCCATCGTGTGAGCTAAACCCTGGAGTCTGGAGCCACTACGGTGAGCTCTACCCCTCTAAGGCTCCTCTCCATGCAGGGCTCTCTCCCCACTTTCTGGAGCTCACCCCAGCCTTGACACAGCCTGGTGTCTGTCCTTCTGTCCACCATCCCTAGTCCTGAGAAGATGGCTGTTGCTGGGTATAGCACCTAAGCTCCTGCTTGTTAGCTCCCAGGGATATTCTCAGTTTCAGTGTTTTAGTAAACAACTAAAGTTTATAAACAACTAAGTGTGTGGCATGTTTCTGGAAGTCCAGGACAGGAGCTGGAGCATCTGGCTATGATCACCAGCACATTCCGGCACCATCAAGGCTTACAGGAGACGGAATCCTTGTGTGAACCGAGACCCACCATACTCACCCCACAGCTCTGGAGATGTGTGGTCCTCTGCCCCCTACTCTCCTGGCTGCTGTGGCAGGGCTCTTGGGAAAATACTCATCTTATATATGATCCTTCTGCAGTTCCAAACAGGCTTTTCCTGGACTCAAGGGTGGTCCATGAGGTCCTGGAGGGCCCTTTTAGCCATGGACTGCAAAGTCCTGCTGTGGATCTTCTTTGCCCATTCTGGCTCTCTGACCAGGAGAGGAGGAAAGCAAAGAGCAGTCCACAGGGCAGTGTGGTCCATTAGCTTCCCTGACTGCTACCTCTGCTAAGAAGTCAGGTTGAGGCTATTTCCCATTTTTTCTGCTAATGACGCAATGCTACAGAAAGAGCAGAGGGCCATTTCGCCTCCTGGTTCTGGTAGCCCAGGGGATTGTATCCAGCAATGGCCTTCTTGCTGGTCAGAGTTCTGTGTCCCAAAGGTGCTGCACACATCTGACAGTAAGCAGGGAGTATACCTTCCCTAGTCTCTGTCCTTCCTCTTCCAAAGCCACTAGGAGCCAGTCACAGGGTCTACACCACAACCCTGTTAAATCTCAGTCATGTCCCAAGCTGGGCCCCAGACACCCACATTTTCACACCTCACAACAGGTGCTGACTTCTAGATACGAGCTCTTTTTTGGGGGGGGGGCACACACAAACCATCTCAGAAATGGGACTTTTTCTTTGTTCTGAACTAGAATTATGAACGCAAGGGATACAGAACCACTGACAGCTGTCCCTTGTCCAAAGCCTTGTGGGGCCCAGAGCTGTCTCCCCAGAACTGGTGTCAGATGGGTATCCCTGGGGGAAGTGTCACCCAAGGGAAGGATGGTCTGAAAGAGGCATTCTTGCCATCTGAGTGCGTCTCCAGAGTGCCACACCTGCTCAGTGACCCCTGTACCTTGCTACTCATTGTTCCCGGCCTCTGGCTGTGGACAGAGGGACTGACACCAAGGCTTCCTGGATCAGGACACATGTGGAATGAATACCTAGTAAAACAGCTGCAGAAAGATGATGCAGTTGGTGTCACACAGCACTGGTGCATGCCAGAAGAGGTCTATACAAAACAAACCCTGCAAACTCCTCCTCAGCCCCAGTGTAGCCTTGGGTACCTCTGTATCTCAGAGAAATGGAGTTTCACCCCCCAACCCACCCCCATACATACACCTGAGTGTTTAGATCAGCCTTGCTCATGATGATCAAACACCAGAAATAGCACAGATGTCCTTCAGTGAGCAGAAGACAACATCCACGTCACATCACAGTGTGAGCCAGTGTCCCTTCACCATGATAAAGCATGTAAGCTGATTCTGGCTCACAGTCTTGCACTGAGCCTGTGAAGAGGCAGCACAACATGGTGGAGACTGTGATAAGCAGAGCTGCCTACTTTATAGCCGGGAGGCAAAAGGGAATGAGGCTGAAGGCCCACAAACCTTTTCAAGATCCCACACCCAAAGACCTAAAGAATTCCTCCCTAACTGGGCCCTGTCTCCCATAGCACCACCCTGGGAACCAAGGTTTTGACATATGGGCCTTGGGGAATACTCCAGAGCTGAACCATAGCACTCAGTCTTATATTAAAAAAAACAAACAAACAAAAAACAAAAATCAAGTCGTCAATAGAGTCACCTAGATGGACCTGGAGGTTCCTTGCTGAGAAATAGAAGCCCCTGTAAAAGTTACAAGATTTCATTATATAACATCAAATAGCAAAGTATAGAGACAAGCAAATCAGTATTGCCAGAGCATAGGGACAGAGCTGGGAACAGCAGCAGGGAGCCTGGTGACAGCCTCATTTGCATCTCGACTGTGGCATAGGAGACAGTATTGCAGAGCTACTACACATAGGCAGAAGCGCGATGGCCTCACTAACACCTGGGACCCACATCACCATCTCTGTTCTGTCATTCATGACAGTTATGCAAAATGTCACCACTGAGGAAGGAGGGGGAGGGACTGAAGGCCCTTTATCCTGAAGGATTCAAAGAAAACCAGAGACAGTACCAAATCCCAGAG
The DNA here is from genome assembly GCF_903995425.1 of Onychomys torridus. Lineage (NCBI taxonomy): Eukaryota > Metazoa > Chordata > Mammalia > Rodentia > Cricetidae > Onychomys > Onychomys torridus. Next base: position 117,382,467 of record NC_050443.1, on the reverse strand, counting down.
GGGAATGTGCAAGAACATAAGAAGTGTTGCCAGAGAACACCAAAGTCAGTTTCTGCTGGATATGGGTTCTCTTTTACGCCCCACCCCCTCTTCTGTGCCACAGTCCTGTGCTTTGTTCCATGAGCTGGTAGAATGTGAACCCTGAGATTCAGGACAGTGAATCAGACACCTGAGATGGTGGCCCAAGCCTAGCAGGCAGGGAGCACGGATCGTGATCCACCTTGGCGAGACGATGTCACACCACACACCAGACAGTTGCCGCATTCACAAACTACACAGAACGGTGTGCAGCTTGTTACAAATTGTGGAATTGTGGAATTTTTCTCTTTTTTCCAACCTCACTTGAAGTCAGGTGCCTGAAACCACAAACAGTGCAGACATGGGTAAGGGGATGCACACTGTTTTTCTGACTAAAGAGACTCTAAACTCACCTGACATACAAGTATGCCAGACAAAAGTCTTCGACGGTGTTGGAAGAGTTATGTGTGACTCTCCTCTATTTTTGTTTCATGTTTTTCCTTTTTAAAACATACATGTATACTTGTTCCAGAATTTAAACACACACACACACACACACACACACACACACACAAAGCTAACTAATGAGCAGGGGATAAATTCAAATCTGAGCAGTACTGGAAATATGAGCTTTCTTCTACAAAGACGTTGGCACACACCCAAACAACAAGAATAAAAGCTTCTAGAAATATTTCATCTGCCATATCACATTCTTCACCTCACACCGTGTCTGCTCATGTGAGAAATATTAAACAGTGAGTGCCGTTCCATGTATCAAAGGCGTTAAAATAACTTTCTGAATTATGTCCCGGCAACATAACAAATCACATTATCAATTAGCTCCCACAGCAGAAGTGGCATTCTGTAATATATTCAAGCATGAAAAAAATTGCATAGGTGAAATTTATGTAACCCTAAAAACTATGAGGAGAAAAAAGATTGCTTGGGATTTATTGGTCATAATGGGAGACAGGATGTAATTCCAGCAGTGGATGGCCTCCGAGTAAGGCACCCAGCCCTGCCTCTTAAGATGCCTCTCCTGGAGGCAATAGATGGGAGAGTAGGCAGGGGCATCAGACACAAGGGTGATGGCTACTGTCCCCATCTAGCCTGGCCTTCCCTGATGTCAGATTATCCTGCATAGGTGGGTAAGGTGGGGATGGGGCCATCTGCAGGTTGCTGTCACCTCTGAGCCAGCACAGTGAGAAAGGGGCCACGCTGCATGATCTTCACATCAACCTTAAGCAGGTCACTCAATAGCCCCACCTTCTCCTTTGGAAAATTCCCAGGGGAAGCAGAGGCCAGGAATTAGTGTAGGGTTAGGAGGAGTAGGGGGCCAAAGGTCTGACCCTATCCAGCCCCCTGGCAATAGTAAAGGAAGCTGTCTGCATCTCCTCCAGCCCACCACCCACTATGGATGCTCTGTAAGGGTCTATGTCAGGCCAGCCATCTCCACTATAGCTGGTCAATTAGCTTCTTAAATGCCACTCTATTTTCTTTATATAGAGAAACTTTCCGATTTTTAAAATAAAGATTTATGTTAACTCTTTATAGAAGAAAATTTGGAAAATAAGAAAAGCATGCAGGGAGATGAAACCTCTCTTGCCATCCATATCAAAGCTGCATCAAGGCTTGGTGGGCATTTCTCCCTAGCATTGCCTCACTTCCCTAGTCTTCACTTTGGGAGCTGGAGTATATTGTATCTCACAGTTTTTAACCAAACTCCCATCTGAAATATTCTTTCTTTCCAATTGGTGGCAGCCAAAGGCCAGAGGTCCCTGGCAAAGCCCCTCTGCTGATCCTGTAGCCCTTATCCCAGTACCTAGGGCTCTCTAGGCACAGAGCTTTGGCCTGTCTGGTGGGCCACATAAGACAGGGACAAGGGGACATGGGGGACAGTGGGGACTACAGTCAAGTGGGCTGCAGCCCTGGGCAGAAACACAGATGGGCACAACCTGTGTCCTCGACACTGAGTCTGGTCCAGCAGCCGTCTGCTGTGTGCCTGATGCCCCTTGCTTACACTCCTTGTCCATTGCCTCCCGCCAAGAAATTCTGAAAGGCAGAGCTGGGCACCTTCCTCTGGGGAGTTTTAATCTAGCATGAGAGCCAGGCCTTTGAAGATCAGGCCCCACTCGGCTCCTCAGGAGCCACCCCTGGTTTCTGGAGGGGAATCACCAAAGCTGAGGTCCACATACTGCACTGACACTTGCCATCCATTTCTCAGGAAACTCTCTAGAACATCATTCTTGGGGGTCACCCTGCTTAGGGTAGTACTCAGATGGTGGCCCCAGCCCCCTGTTCTGTTGCCTGCCCAGCCTTAGGCCACCATCTGCCCCACAGGAAACCATAACCTCTTGTGCCTAGGTTTGGTTCCCCCAGGCCCATTGCATGTAACACAGAGTTGCTGCCTGAACTTTTGGGGCTGAATTGTCCCTGGAATTCCAAGGTAAGATTCCCCTACTTCCCCATTGGCCAGACTACCCATCCACCAGTGCCCATCCACTTCCCAGAAGCCTGCCTGCCCCTTCCCAGCCTCCTCCTGTCCAGTCAATCCAAGCAGTGAAGTTACAGCCAGAGGCTAAGGTAGCCTCTGGCTGATTTGGATTAAGGAATTAGGCAGGTTAATAAAACTAAAATGTTCATAGACGCTTGTATATAAATTTCTATTAAGTTGCCTTGTCCAGCATTGGTCTGTAATAGTTTAATTTCTGTATTAAATAATTAAAACCCTATTTTCAATTGCTGTGAACAATTGTTTTCCTTAATGATCTTCCTACAGCAGCCAGTAATTTTATATCTTGTAAAAATGATTAAATGGCATCATTATCCCATATCTCTGAAATATAACTCAGCAACTCCCAGAAAGGCCATTTGTATTCAATTAATGCTCCCTCGCATTAAGCCAGCACAATATTACTTCATGCCACACATAACCCCCACTGTCCTCTCGTTTTATTATGACGATGATGAAGAGAGAAACAACCGGTTTAATTATCCCATTTCCAACAGAGAAATCAATTTCAATACGTCTTCACCCCTTATAAAAGAGGCTGCCTGGTCCCTGGGAAGGGCAGGGCAGGTGGGTGTGTTCAGGAGGCTGCTGCAAGCTTGACCATGGACACAGGGAGCTGAACCCAGGAGAGCCGAGAAAAGCAGATCCAAGGCTACTCTCCTCGGTGACCTTGGAGACTACCCTCCTCTGTGGGCAAGGTGGGCAGCCTCTCCATTGTATGCTATCTCTGGTTTCCTGGCTCTCTTCCATCTGTACCACCCCAGGGTCCTATAGCCTCCAGAGTACGGATCTGAGGGTCCCAGGGCTGTGAGCTTCCAAAAGACAGCCCCACCCATTCATTCACTGGGATGGATAGACACCACCCTCACTTCTCAGATCAAGGTCCTGTGGGGGTTTACCACGACACAGAGCCTGGCTCCCTCGGTCAGGGTAATGAAGGGATGCTCCCTGCCTCGCCATTCAATCACTACAGTGCTGCGGCCAGGGTAGTCCAATCATCGGGGTGTTTTTATCACAATTCACAGAGGCCCATGCAATGACTAGATTAATACCCTGGTGCCATCGGCTAATGGCCCAGATAGAGCTGATGACCAAATTACAGGGAGTTCTTAAATGTCCTTATTATAGATTTTAATCTTTGTGACAAGAGGTGAGAGACAGTGTCGCTTGTGACAAGGAGGAAGCAGTCACCCTCTGCCTGCTGCCCTGCCCCCACTGTCTTTGCTTTGAACCAGGTTGATGAGGGGGATGGAAAGACCCGATGACTGAGCAACCAGGCAGAGTCCAGGGATGACCCTGCCTGAGTTCTACAGCCTGAGCTCAAAGCAGAGGCTGCTGGGGCTGGCTGCAAGCCTAACCCAGCAGAAAACTGTGCAGGACAGGTGGGTTTATGTGGGTGTTTTCAACCGCTTCAGTTGAGGACTTTTCCTGAGCAGCCCAATCTCTGAATGTCCTGCCCATTGGTGAGCTTGGAGATCCCAGAGCATAATGATGGACAGCATGCAGAGAGGCAGCTCAACCCTAGCCCATCTTCTGTCAGACCCAGTGTTTCAGGGAAGCCAGGTATTCACTGCACTTGCTGTGGCAGAGACAACGCAGAGGCACCTCAGGGTCCCTGGGTTGCAATCTGGCTTTGCAGATTGTAGGAACTGATGAGATTCAGGAGATCCCTCAGTAGCAGAGCCCTTCAGACTTAAAGAGAGCATAGTCACACTCCTGCCTGACAACAAGTGTGGCCATTTTACCAAGTTCCCTGCAGAGGAACGCCCCTTGCTACAGGCTGAAACCTGACGACTGGCACTTGGCAGCTTCTTCATGCAATGAGACAGAATTTACATGCTGAGGAGGATAGGGTCACAAAGAGGGACCTGGGCATCTGAGGCCCTTAGGATTACCCGCCCATCCTGAGCATCTCACTCAGGATGACAGAATGACAGTATTCTACCTCATTGCGTCACTAACTAGAACTTTGAAGGCTGAGCCTAAGAGTAGGGCCTCGCCTTCCTTTCTATCCAGATCCAAAGTCACTTGAGAGCAGGGTAGGTATCTGGCTTCAGCCAAGGACTCTACCCAGATGAGAGCAGAGAGGGGTGGATAGGATGTGTGGGCTGGCTGGGCTGTGGAGAAGGTCTAAGGCCAGGGAAGGCCGTCTCTGCCCCCACTGTTTTGATGTTCTCCTCTATCAGTTATTCAACTCCCTGCTTCCCCGATTCCCAGAGTGGAAAACCAGGAGAGATGCTGAGTACGAGAACAGTGTCACATGAATCTTAATTGGTCTCATAATAAAAACCCAGAGCCAGATATTGGGGTAAATGCTGAAAGATCAGAGAAACAAAGGAACAAACAACTAGAGAAACTTCCCACCACTACAAAATCCTCAGGCTGAATGTAAGGTGAGATCCTGTCTCCACTGACTGCCTCTGAGTCCTCAGCTGAAAGGCCTTAGTTCCTGTCTCCTCACACCTTATATACCTTTCTCTGCCCTAGTGCTGAGATTAATGGTGTGTGCTTCCTAAATACTGGTAGCAAAGGTCTGAATGAGATCTCAAGTGCTGGGATTAAAGGCGTGTGCCACCACTGCCTGGCTCTGTTTCTCTCCTAGATTGAATTAATCTCATGTAGACCAGGGTGGCTTTGAACTCACATAGATCCAGACGGATCTCTGCCTCATGAGTGCTAGGATTAAATGTGTGTGCCTGGTCTCTATGTTTAATCTAGTGGCTGGCTTTGTCCTCTGTTCCTCAGGAAAACTTTATTTGATATACAATATATCACCACAGAGCAGCCAGGAAGAAATGCCCTCAAGTCCTGCAGAGCCCAGGCTCAAGCCATCAGGGACCCCATAGCACCCTCTCTCCCCAGTCTAGTGCCTCTGTTTTCAGGGGTCAGCTGCGGCTCCTCCCCCTCTTCTGTCTCCATGCCTGGTTCTTGACTTCTAAATTAGTCAACTAGATCATGCCCCACAGGCTCATGCCTGTATCACCCAGAAGGAGGGCTGGGGGTGGGCAGTGAGGTGCCTTCCAGCAACACAGGACATATTCATTAGACACACAGAACAGGCCTGAGTGGCTCCTGGGAGAATTCTTTGCTATTTCCTAGTGGTTTCATGGTTCTTGCAATTATTATAAGTAATGTTTTCTATTATATCTCTTGGTGGCATTACCATTATAAAGAAATGTTGATTTTTTTTTCCTCCAACCCATTTACTCAGAAACTTGATGGAATGTCCTATCAGTTGCAACTAAGCTAACTAACATCAATAGCAAGTAATGACAATACATGTCTTCCCTTTGGTCCCATGCATCGTATTTTCTTTGCTGATTGTATTGGGATGACCAAGATGTCTGTGATCACATTAGACAGCATCAGTGTCAGTAGGCATTTAAGTCTCCCAGCAAGCCCTAAAATTCCCTTATTAAAAGTGTGGTTTCCCTGGGGATTTGGTGAGGGTAGGGGAGTGGAGAGGGTTGAGATAGGGTCTATGATGTATCCCAGGTGACTTTCAACTTACAATCCTCCTGCCTCTACTTCCTGAGTTCTGGGAATATTTGTGTCACCACACTTGGCTTACCTTGGGGTGGAGGTTAAAACATGCTCGCTCTATCAATTTAAGGAGGTTCCTTTCTGCTCCTACTTTAAAAAAATATAGAGAAGTCCTAAGTAGACTACTCCATCCTCAAATGCCTTTGGGAAGTATTTTTAAAGGATTGTGCAGGTCTTTCTTCCTTTTAGTCTATTAATGTGGCAAATTCATTGAACCGTTTCTGTTTCTGAGTCATGTTGGTGTTCCTTGGTTGAACTGACTAGATTATTGTGAGATGTTGGTCCCATTAGTACTGTTTTATAATTATCAAACAACCCTACAATTTGTTTTCCTGACTTTATAATTCTCTTATTCCCCACCACTCACCAGACGAGTACCCCAGGTTTCTGACCCCCTTTTTCTTCCCTTCCCTGTCTTCTCTCTCCCTCCCCCCCCCCCACAGCTTCTTTCTCCTCTTTCCTTTCCTTTCCTCATCATTTCTGCCTCTAACTAGCAAAGGGATAGGAGAAGTTCACATGTCCCTCAACAGGAGGGTGCTTAGATAAAGACTGAAATTTGACAGTGGGCTGTGACCTGAGACCCGGAAGCACACAGCAGGCTGCCCTCTCTTAGGCCACACCGATGTTTGCTTGTATCCCTGTGGGAAAACTCCACAGTGTCCCTGAGAGCCCCTTGAGCCCCTCAGAGCAGGGGTAGGGCAAGGCTGGGAGGAAACATCTCACCTTTTGGTCACAAAAATTGGAATCAGCTACAATTATCAGACTTCTCTACAACTTGGTCTTCTCACTCTACAATGCAGCAACCCTCCCCCGAAAAGATCTGTCTGAGCTGCAAACTTATATTGGAAAATGTGGGCAGAAACATGCCTATAATTTATTTCACTTTCTCTCTACATGTGTTCCGAACCTGGATTGAGCTCTTACATCGGAACAAGATTCCATTGCCCAGGAGAGTTTCCAGTAACCTCCTCTCAATCCCTCAGGTGGTTGCCCTGATGTCATCTGCTGCTGCCTACCTCCTCTAGTGGCTCTGTAGGAATAGCCTGCTGTGCTGTCCCCATGGGCCCTTAGGCCTGAATGAACTGTGCAGAGGTGCCCCGGAGATACGCTTAGTTTTGCAGGACCCACGGAGCTTAGGTCCACTGTAAACCCACCAATGAAGAACATCAGGGTAAGATTAAGTGGTATCTGGAGCAACATCAAGGTCTTCCCACAGAACTTCCGTCAACCTTCATGGGCACTTCTCTTCCCTGGAGGACCTGAAGCGACACCTGCCTATTCCTTCTTGTGTCTTGTGCCACACTGGCTTCTGTGTCTTATCCTGCTGTCAACAGCGGGGCAGTCCAGCATGCAGGGCAGCACACAGAAGGGAAACTGCTTCCCTGGTGCCTGGTTGCCTATGAAAAAGCCGAAGTTTCCTAATTGAAGAATCCAGAGTGACAATGGGGTTTGGCTGCTCTGAAATGCTGTTTCTTTCTGTTCTGTGTATTTCAGGTACAACGGGCTGGTCACATTGTCAGGCTGGCTCTTCACTGCCACCTGGAGGCCACATTTGGAATGGCTTCTGGACTGCTGTGGTGGGCCATACGGAGCTGTGATGTGAAACCTACAGAAAGTGATGATGATAATAAGCTCAAAGAATTTGGGAAGAGAGGACAGGCCAGGCCAGAGAAGCAGTGTGACAACAGGTGCTACCAGCCACCAAGTCATCAGGCTAAACACTGGATCCCCTAGTTCAGACTTCCTGCTTCCAGGAGCCCCGCTCGGTGTCTGGCTATCACCTTCTTCTCCAAGATCAGTGGTTCTGAGTGCTGACAGTAGTGTCTGAACTGAAGCCTTGTCACCTAACTGGAAGGTGTAGACAGAGTCTTCTGCTGCTTGCCAGCATGTGATCATCGGGCCTGGTCACTGAGAACAGCAAACTGCCTCAGACAGACTTCCTCTAGGGCAGCTGGTAGTAGGGACTGGTCAATATAGCCTCTCCATTCTGTTCACTGATTGTTATGACTGCTATAAAGTAATCTGTAGATCTAGTGACCTCTGGACCTGGTTTTGATGTGCAATTAGAGGTTTCAATGGAGCTCAAGTCAGGGGGCCAAGCCTGGCTGGCTCAAACCTAGGATCTGGCTTGCAAAGAGCATGAAGGGATGTCCCGATAGATCCTTTCTACCCCTCTAGTTCGTCTCCCATGCCTCCCCATCTCCTGGAAGCTCCCTTCCCCTGGAGTCTAGAAGAGAGCTTTGGATATCTGCAGCTGTGTGGTCAAATGTACATACGATTCCTCAATCTCAGACTCACAGGACATTGCCCAGAGGAGCTTCTTCCAACCCACCACCCTCCCCCCCTCATGGCCATAAACAATGTTGCCTGGCAGCTTAGGGGCCTTTGAACGGGGCCTCAGGCTTCTCCCAGAGCATCACACTGCAGGACTCCCAGGGTAAGCACTAAATATGGGACTTGAAGGGTAAGTCCCATGGGACTCCTAGGGTAAGTGCTCAAATGTGTAACCCCACCCAGTGACGCTCACTCACACCCAAACTCCCAACTCACACCAGACCCAGGCACCATGAGTGCTCACCACACTTTTCTACAAAGGACAATCTGGGTGAAGTCCTCTGCTAAAGACCAACACTATTCTAGGAAAATGCAGATGTCAGGAAACAGCTTTCTTCACCCCCTTCCCTGTGAACAGAGAAAATGGTCAAAAAGAATACCAAGAGCCCAGTTAACTCTGTAGGGTGAAACCACAGCCCTGCAGACTGGTCAGGATCAGCAGGAGTATGGGGATGTGCCAGGAACCCCTTGAGGTTAACCTGCCATAGGCTAGGGTTAGAGGTGTAAAGTGTTCCCCAGGCTAACTTAATTCCACACACAGCTGCTTAGGCCTGCATCTGGCCACTGCACCCCTATCCCTCTCAAAGACACCCCTGCAAGGCCCGAGGGTGGACGGACCTGATTTTATAATTTGTTCTTTCTCTTTCTGATTATGCTCTTACATACAGGCCAGAAACATTCTGTGTGTTCTTCATTTTATGTGTGTATTTCCTTCTTGTCTACACACACACACACACACAGACACACACACAGACACACACACACACACACACACACACACACACACACACACACACACACGTGTGTGCGCAAGTGCATAGAGAAATCTATGGCTACAACAACTGGGTCTGTCTGAACTTAACCTCACTCAAATCAGTCTGTGAGCTTAAACAAACGCAATGCTTCCAGGAACACTCAGAGCCGGATCCGTCATGAAGAATGAGCTACCTGTCTTACATTCATTTCTAAAGACTTGAACTCTTTCTTGTGTGTGTGTGTGTGTGTGTGTGTGTGTGTGTGTGTGTGTGTGTGTGTGTTAATAGGAACAATAAGTGTTCCCAAGAAAAAGGCCTGTACTGAGCAGCAAAGGAAGCATTGGGCTGTCAGTCCACCAGTCCTGCATGGTACCTGCCTGAGTGTGAGGTGCCCTCAGGGGCTTCCAGGCCATACCAGAATAAAAGCTGTTTATTTCACAATGAAGTATCATAAACCTATTCAAGGAAACACTGAGCATATTTTCAGAAGTGGCTCATCAGACATGCAATTCTGCCACTCCCCACTTGGCATGTTTGTGGACACTTCCTGCTCACGCTTGGCCCTCTCCTGTGATGGTGGTCACTGGATATGAACAAGTGTGTCCACTTTTCACTAACTGGTGTGTCTTCCTTGAAGATAAAGTGTGGTCTGCTCTAGTAACTGTCATGGTGTTCACACAGTGTCTCGGGACAGAGACTCCACCATCTTAACAGGTTCCTCCACCGACTGATGGGAGCACCTGAGGAATGGCAGGTCAGGGCGGTGGCAGTTCATGAGCTCAGGGTTTCTGTCTGCTTACTTTGCTTTCTTGTCATTTTCCACCCTTAATGTTATGGTGCCACACTTGTCTTCAGAACAGACAGCATCTCCCCCATCAGCATCTTCAGTAACAAAACACTATCCTTTGTGGTATAATTCTAAGGTACGTGATAGCCTCCAACTTATTAATTTGTTTAGTGTCCTTCTCTCATGACAAGCAAGCACCCAGCAAGGCCCTCACTCCCATTCTAGTCAGATGAGGAGGTGGACAAAAGCCTGGGGACTGTGGGAAAAAGGACTACAAGCTAGAATACTCAGATCGAATACCTCAGGGGCAATTGCTGCTGGCCCTCCCCATCACAGACATGGACAGCTGGGGCTACAGGAAGCCCTGTAGCTTTGCCCAAGGTTGTCCAGGAAAGGCTTTCCCAAGATACTTAGAGGTTGCCTGTCTCAGAAGGCACTGACTTTGACACCAACTAAATCTCTCACCATCAGAAAGACACCTCCACTCACAGAGGGCCTTGGTCCTGCCTGAAGCATGCCAAGAGCTCCTCTGGAATCACACACACACACACACACACACACACACACACACACACACACACACACACACAATTTACCATTTCCCTCAGCCAGTATGGTCCAATCCCATCCCTGTTATCACGGCAGTGATGGCCAGAGCAGTAGCCTTAACACAAATCTTTTACCAGGCTCAGCACTCAATTAGCTCATGTGGCACGTGGTCAGACCCCCTGGAGGCCCCAAGAGAGAGCTCATTACAAGCGATTGCACATCTGTGCCTGAGAGGCCCTGGGGAATTAGCTCTGCACTGTGATTTACAGCCTCTTCTCTTTGTCCTTCCCTGAAGGAGACAAGATTCTTGGACCCCCAGAGAAGAGTGCACCTTGGGTGGCATGTGGCTGTCTCCTGGAAAGCCTTAGCCACCTCCTGGCCTCTACAGTCCCATAACAAGTCCCCTTGCTCCTAGGGCAGGCCCTCCTGTGACTTAGGCAATTCGGCTCCTTAGCCCCCACCTTGCCTCCCAGTCTGCTTTCCAGCACACAGGAGAGGGTGGGGAGTTCTGCTGCCTGGCTTGCTTGGATACAGCTGTGGAGGAGGGTCCACAGGTCCACAAATGAGAGTCAGGTACTTTTCCACAAATCAGGGCAGCAGAAGGGACTGGATGCCCAAAGCCAGAGGAGAGAGGGCTGGCCCAGGAGATAAGGTCAGGGCTCAGATTTGTTTGGAACAGAACACCTCATCAAACACCACATCCATGAGCATCCAAAAGCCACCTCGGCAGGATCATTAGCCATTGGTTCATCCAAGTTCCTTGAAGCTTGGTTCCTGATGGTGTCAGTTCTGGTTTGGGTCCAAAGAAAACTGGATGGGACCAAAGCCCAAACACAGCAGCCCAGGAGAGGTGGAAACACCAAAGATTTTCATTCTCCCAGAGAAGGGCATCTCCATCGAAGGGAGTGAAGTCTTTGTCTGGGTACATTGTAGAACCTGGGGATTTGTGTGTCAGATGCAGCCACACAATGTAGGTGATGTATACCCAGTATCATTCTTGGAGACTACAGAAATGAATGTCTTCTAGCAGGGCTGAGCTGAGCAAAAGGAAGTCTTTAGATTCTTCTGTGCCAGTGTGGTAGTTTGAATGTAACTGGCCCCATAAACTCACAGGGAGTGGCACTATTAAGAGGTGTGGCCTTGTTGGAGTAGGTGTGGCCTTGTTGAAGTGTGTCTCTGTGGGGGCGGGCTTTGAGGTCTCAAGCAACCCCTAGTGTGGACACACACTCCTGCTTCCTGCAGATCAAGATGTAGGACTCTTAGCTCCTTCTCCAGCACCATATCTGCCTGCACGCCACCATGTCCCCATCATGATGATAATGGACTAAACCTCTGAAACTGTAAACCACCCCAATTAGATATTTTTCTTTGTAAGAGTTGCCATGGTCATGTTGTCTCTTAACAGCAACAGAAGCCCTACGACAGCCAAACAGAGCTCAGGCTCTTAAGGAGGCACCTGCATCCTCACAATTGCCCTGACCACAAATCAGGCCTGGACAGTGTCAGCAGGAGAGAGCTAAACTAAGGAGTTCTGCCTCTTCTTTGCACACAGATAGTTTTCCTGGTTCCTGGATGGCACCTGGGTGTGTGGAGACACACAGAGGCAGTGTGCTGGAAAGAGGAACAGGCTAATGATCCTGCTGAGGTGGCGTTTGGATGCTCATGGGTGTGATGTTTGATGAGGTGTTCTGTTCCAAACAAATCTGAGCCCTGACCTTATTATCTCCTGGGCCAGCCCTCTCTCCTCCGACTTTGGGTATCCAGTCTCTTCTACTGCCGTGATTTGTTGAAAAGTACCTGACTCTCATTTGTGGACCTGTGGACCTTCCTCCTCCACAGCTGTATCCAAAGATGTATCCCACTATCTGTGACTGTCCGACCATCTGCCCCCTTGGTTGGTGTTCAGGTAGTGGCCTGGGCCACTCCGTTAAGAGCATCCTAGGCATCTTAATGAGGTAGTCCTGAGGTCACTGCAGCTCCATCCCCATCCAATGCCTGTCAGGGCAAAGCTAACTCCCTAACACAGTCAGTTGCCCTCTTTGAGGTCACCCCATGTATGGGCAAGCAGGGATCTATGAATGCATCTGTGAATCTCTGGGAAGCAAGGGAGACATAGAATCTCCCTCCCTGCCCTCGGTTATGCCGGCTCTCAGAGGTCCTTCACCCTTCTTGGAGAGTGAGGGCGGTTTCTTCTCTCAGGACCTCAGTGAAGAACCTCCCAGTCCAAGAGTCTATCCTTACCCCTCCTTCTGGAGATGCTGCTCCCTGCAGCCAGGATTGACCTTAATACCCAGAGAGCTCCAGGAAGACAGGCTTGTGATAGAGACCAACACCTCTTACAGTTCACGTGGCTGGAAGAATGAGCCACAGGCCACAGGTGCTGCGGAACAGGCTCCTGGATGCTGCCGGCAGCCTTTTCCTCCAGAGAAGGTAGATTCAGCCCAGCCGAATCATGACAGAAACTAGATGGTAAAATCCTCATTACATTTCCCTGGAAGCAGCTATCTATATCAAAGCGAAAGGCTTGTAAAGAAGAAGAGAACTGGAGTGAGGAGGTGGGATGGAGTGCAGGGTGGGGCTCACAGGGCAGAAGATGCCTGGCCAGATTCAGCAGAGCTGGGGAAAGAACAAGGGACCCCGATGTCTGTGGCCAATCTCAGGGGGCTCACCCTTCACTGGCACCTGGACCCCTCCAGCCCTTTCCGCTGCTTGGGTGGTTTCCTGACAAGAGGCAGAGGGCAGACTTCCATCCTGCCTCAGATCCTCGTTCTAGCCCACCTTCAGCTTCCTGCTGTTCTTGAGTCCCAGAGCCACCTGTGTGCTGTGAACAGAGGCCTGGCTCACAGCTTCCCTCGAGGCCCAGTTGTGCATTAGGGCCTTTTGTGGGGAGTGCTCCTCCCTGATCTCCAGCCTTTCCTCACTTCCTTTCTTACCAACTGTTAGGAGCAGGAAGGTCTCAAATGAAGCCTCCACATACTGTTCTGTTTTTGTTTAGAGACAGTGTCTTCTTTGTAGTTCTAGTCCTGCCTAGCCTTGAACTCACAAAGATGCACCTACCTTTGCCCCTTGGCTGCTGAGATTAAAGGGATGGACTATCACCTAGCTTCTGGAACCCTTTGGAACCCACTACTCTGGCATATGTTTTGGTTATTTAATCACCTTTTTTCAGTCCCAGAGTACACAGAACATGGGCCCTTTATTCACAAGGGACCTGGAGTGGGCAGCATGGGCCCCAGCTTGGTCCACACTGACCTCCACTGGAAAGGGAGTCAAGGCAGGTGGCAGCAATTGAGCAGGTGGGAGATGAAAGGAAAAGGCCTCTGCCTCAGGACCTGCACCTCGGGTCAATAACCTTCTCCCAATACTGGATCCCCAGCCAGACCTGGGGTCTACAACAGTCCTCTGCTGCCGCTGTGGGGGGTAGGGCACTAGAGGGCGCTGGAGAAAGGGGCACCCATTTTCTCATTTTGTTGGCTTTAAGCAAGCCCAGAGCATCCTAGTGTGCCTCTTCAAAAGTCCCAGAAATAGCGAAGGGGGGGTTCCAGCTTGGGAAATCCTTCAGGGCGTTTGTACCTCTTCCCTTCTATCCCCAGCCGGGTGAGCGCTGTCAGAAGTTCAACAGCTGCAGTGACTCGGCGATCTCTCCCCCCCTTCCCCGCCCCCACCACAAGTGAAAGCATCCCAGCCCTGTGAGCCTAGAACCCTGCTTGCTGAGTCACTCACAGACATTTTGGGAAGTGTTCACACCTGTGCAAAGAACAAAGGGCTGCTGAGACTCCAGTTCAGAATGGGCCAGCCCAAGGCAGGGCTGCAAGCAGCTGCTGCCTCCAGCAGTTCTAGTCAACCCTTCCAGGCGAGGGTCTCACCACGCCGCGTCTGGCTTTCTTAAGGCGTAGTGTCCATAGTGTCTGGGCGCCTCTCACGCTTGCCAAGTCACTGTGACAACCTGTTCCCTTCCATGAACCCTCTGACAAGGCAACCTCTGGGAGACACCCTTCCACTCTAGGTGGGTCGCCTATTCTCCACTCCCGCCCTACCTCCGAAGTTCCATTCCCTAACTAAGTTCCCTGTAGCGGGAAGGGGAGCTGGAAGCCGTAGTTAGCACTCACCCAAGACAGGGCCACTAGGCACACACCGGATACAAGCAGACTAAGTGCCCTAAGTGCTGAATGGCAAACAGTTTTCTAACCCGAGCTAAGTTTGCGCCGAAAGAGCCTACAGTCTTCCTCATCAGACATTTTCTTCAAGACCGGGAGATGGCGAACCTCTCCATAACCACACAGAAGGAGCCCCCAGGGATCGCATCTCCGTGGGCGGGCTGAAGGCTCCAGAGCCTTCTGACCTGTTGGTGTGCGCGAGGTGGGGGGAGGGGACTGGAGGGGGGGTAGGCAATCACAGGAGGAGTCCCTGCAGGTGGGAACTCTGTGGGGAGGAGACAGTTTAGCCCACCGATTCTGGCCGGCTGCGTTGGGGGAAGATTTTGTGACCAGTCTTTTCAGGAGTAAGATGCACCGCCCCCTCTTCCCCTCAACCCCCCCCCCCCGCCCCGACGCGCTAGTTAGGACAGAGCGCCTGCAGAGAGCGACGTGGCAACTCACTCCAGCCCTCAACCCGTACTCCAGCTTCATTCATCCAGCACACTGGCCTCACCGCACCCGGAGTCGGTGATCCCAGGGAGAGCCACGCAATGTGTATCCAGACAGAGCGCAGGTTTCGGACCCAGTGGAGTGGGCCGGGAGGCGTACACAGATCCAGGCCGCTGCGTCTTTCGATTCCCAGCTTTAACGAGGCTGGGACAGGCCTACGAGAAAATCCTGAGTATGAGAGTGGAACTGCCGCACTCCTCTTGCTTCACAGCCGGGGCTCCGCGAGCATGAGAAAGGCCAGGGCACACTTGCCCCGTCTCGCGGTGCACCTCCCCGAACAATTTTTTCCCGAGGATCCGTGCTCTTCCTAGCCCGCTCCTATGTTCAGGGTCTGCTTAGAGTAGGGTAGGAGGTTTCAGCACCTCCCACTAGACCCGCCCGGCCTTCTCCCGCCCCACCCTCCTGCTGCTCTCAGCTCTAGCCCTCTTCGCAAGAGCTCGAGTCTCTGGGCTTCTTCGGGGTCTCCTGCGAGCCCAGGAAAGTCCACACTCTACCATGGCCTGTCCTTCCGACGACCAGATCCTCGGAGCGCATCGCGATCGTAGTCAAAGTGGAGCGAAAGCGAAGCAAAGCGCTGGACTAAAGGCTGGGTACCATCAGCAGCCAGGGGTCCAGAGGGCGGTGTGCTCCGCGCTGGAGGGAACTCAGCTCCCTCTCTCTGATCGCTGGCGGCGCCCAATCCGATCCTGAGAGTGCAGATTGAGCCTAGGAAGCCAGGACAGTGAAACCTCTGGGCGCTAGGGGCCACGGGAGTTTGGGTGAAGAGCCCATGCTCCAGGTCTTTCACGAGTCAGGGGCGACCACAGAACTTATTTTCAGTTCCCGCCATAAAATGGCGTTCCATGCCTTGACCTGCTGGAGACCCGTGGCGTCAAGACCCGGACACTAACTGTAAAAAAACGAAAATGAACTTCTAAGAAGACCAGCGGGAATGGACGTTTAGGCCCCTATATGGAGCCACTCGGAACACTTTCTTCCATGACACAAAAACCCGGGAGACCAGGGCAAAAAGGGAAAGTCGTTAATAACAAAGGGCTTCACAAAGGCAGTAGGTTCTGTTTCCACAGGTTGTATCACAATCACTAGGTATTACAAGGTTAACCGGAAGCACCACTCAAGAGAAGGAAAGTGCCAGCGTGCAACATTCTCACATCCCGCCTTGCTCCGCTCTAGTCCACTACAATTTTAGCTAACCCTTCAGCAATTCTATGGAGCGAGAGGCCCCTGTACTAGAAAAGGAATTAGGGCCAAGTGGACCCCACAGGTCAGTCTATAATCCGTATTCTGCCCTCTAGACTGCAAGCGCACACCCATCTTAAGTCACTGAATGTGGGGATCTTTTCGTCTTGGACCTTGAATTCCGAGGACGCTGCATCCTGGGCATCGCTGTCTAAGTAAGCCTCAGCTCTCTGGAAAGTTGCGGGCAGGCGAATACTGGCCCTGGGTCTCAAAGTCTGGCTCAAGTAACCTCCCAGATGAATGCCTAATAATCAGAAAACCTCGAAGAGAAGGCCAGGCCTCTTCCCGATACCCCCATCCAACTTGAACGAGTTCAGAACCGTGGGGCTGGGCAACTTACTCTAATAGGCATGTGCGTAGTACCAGGGCCACCGGCCTTGTCCCGACATTGCCTGGAGCCAATTGTCAGTTGAGGGATTTTGGTAGATCCAAGAGTGCCAAATCTAGCCATTTGCTCACTAGACTCCACCCTTTTGTGTTCAAGAAAATGATACCCACAAGTTCACTCCAGCCGGCACCACCACAAGCTGGGAGGCTAAAAAGCCACAGTACGGGGCTTGGGCCCTGGTCCAGGATGGAGCCCCCCCTGACCGGTGGCGTCCAGCCTTCCCAGGCTCTTCCCCGAACTGGGCATACTGAGCTTGCAGAGTGGATCTTGAAATCTACATTCTTTTGGTCGATAAAATATGTTCTCGTATTTTTTCCTGATTTTCTCATTAAAACCTTTGCCTAACTAAACTCCCATCCAACGGGATTTATTTCATCTCTGGGGAGATAAATCAGGGGGCAAATTTACAGCCCCGGAGGCACCTGCCGCACTAATGGGCCCTTCATGGAGTGCAGGACCGGCGGGGGCGCGCGCAGACGGGCGGGACGTTGGCCAATGGCCTGGTCGCCAGTGCCTACAGCCAATCAGCGCGCGCGCCGCGCCCAGGCCCCGCGGTTATCAGTGCGTCCGTCCCGCGCGGCGCCGCTCCGACCGGCCCCGGAGCAGCCGCAGCCGCCGCCGCTCCTAGTATCCCTGCCTTCTCTCTGACCGCTGCCCGTTCCGTGCAGCAGCCGTCGGTCCATCCGCTTTCTTGCGGGGGCCGTCGGCGTCCGTCTGAACTCGTTCCACGCGTCCCAGTGCAGCCGGCGCCCGTCGGTGCCCCGCTCAAACTTCCCGAGTCGGAGGGCGCGGGCGGTGGCAGCGGGGCCCGGATGGGAGCCCGGGTCGGCGGCGGCGGCGCCCATGGACGCTAACCGGCCGGGCGCGTTTGTGCTGAGCAGCGCGCCGCTGGCCGCGCTGCACAACATGGCTGAGATGAAGACGTCGCTGTTCCCCTACGCGCTGCAGGGCCCGGCCGGCTTCAAGGCGCCCGCCTTAGGCAGCCTTGGCGCGCAGTTGCCTCTAGGCACTCCGCACGGCATCAGCGATATCCTGGGACGGCCGGTGGGCGCAGCGGGTGGCGGCCTCCTGGGAGGTCTGCCCCGCCTCAACGGGCTCGCCTCGTCTGCAGGTGTCTACTTCGGGCCCGCGGCAGCCGTGGCACGGGGCTACCCCAAACCGCTGGCTGAATTGCCTGGGCGCCCGCCCATCTTCTGGCCGGGAGTGGTGCAGGGCTCTCCCTGGAGGGACCCGCGCCTGGCCGGCTCGGGTAAGTGACCCGCATGGGATGCGGTGAGGAGCGGGGCTGGGCGCGGGCCACGGACTGCGCTCACCGGCTCTTCTTCGCAGCCCAAGCCGGCGGGATCCTGGACAAGGATGGCAAGAAGAAACACTCGCGGCCGACTTTCTCGGGCCAGCAGATCTTCGCGCTGGAGAAGACTTTCGAGCAGACCAAGTACCTGGCAGGCCCAGAGCGCGCGCGGCTTGCCTACTCTCTGGGAATGACCGAGAGCCAGGTGAAGGTGAGCTCGAATGGGCTGGGGTCCAGCAGTATTGACGCGGGGCCCGGAGCCCGCGTCCTGCGAACGGCGGGAGAGCAGCCATTCGGCTGCGGCCCGACCGCGGAAAGCGCTGGTGCCAGGCGGGTCCAGAGTGCTGGTCTGGTGTGGCGAGCCTCGGTGCCCGCCTGATGGTCCCTCCCCAACCCCCCAGGTGTGGTTCCAGAATCGGCGGACCAAGTGGCGCAAGCGGCACGCGGCAGAGATGGCGTCGGCTAAAAAGAAGCAGGACTCGGATGCAGAAAAGCTGAAGGTGGGTGGCTCAGACGCGGAGGACGATGACGAGTACAACCGGCCCCTAGACCCCAACTCCGACGACGAGAAGATCACGCGGCTTCTCAAAAAGCACAAACCCTCGAACTTGGCGCTAGTTAGCCCGTGCGGCGGCAGCAGCGCGGGGGACGCCTTGTGAGGACGAGGCCAGGCCAGAGAACCCAGGAACCGGGGCGCGCGGCATGCCCCGACGCCAGCCGCCCAGCCGCAGTGTGTATATATATTTTTACAGAATAAGTTATAAAGCGGACATTGGCGCGGCCGCGGCGTGAGGCGCGGAGTGCGGGGTTTGGGCCGGTCACTTTGTATAATCAATAAATTATTTAACACGTCCCCGTCGGAGCCGTGGCTCCCAAGGCTGCACATCGTGTTTCTTCCTTATGGAGCTGGCGCCAGCAGGCGGGCAGGCGGCAGCACCCTCCAGACCCCACCTAGCCTGTTACCCCTGTGGGCGCCAGGGCCTGGCGCAGGGGGGCGCGACAGTGCTTGATGACGACCCGGGGCTCGTGTGCGCGTTGGGTTCAGAGGCTGAGCGCACGGTCCCAGAGCGCACGGTGATGGCAGCTTACAGGAGCACGGAAGTGGTGAGACTTGAGCGTCTGGAGCCCAGGCCCAGCAATGGCAGTTTCCTCCGCCACCGGGAAGGGAAGGACACCGCAATGTAGTGCTTGAAGGAGCCCGACCAGCAGGGAACTCGGTGGAAGAGACCCGAAAGCAGGTATGATTTCCATTTCCCGTGGCCAGGGACATGGCATCCGCTGCATCCCTACCGGAGATGTACAGTGCTGGGTGTCCTTGACTCAGATGAATGAAGTTGGGGCAGACATTAACTAAATCACACTTGAAGGGGGCCCCCATTGCAAGCAGTGGGCACCCTCGCGCTATTTTTTTTAAATAACTTTTTTCTTTCTTTTTTATTTTTATTTTATTTAATTAATTAATTTATTTATTTTGCAAGCTGGGGCAATGAGTGTGCCCTGTTATTGAGTGCCTTTGTCTTGCTTCGGGCCAAATCAGTACTGTCTCAAGCGTGGGCTGGCTCTGTCACAGTATTTCATAATAATTATCCCGTTTAGCCAGAATTCCAGATATTTTGAATATAATTACTTACTAAACTCCAGCTGTGGGTAATATGGCCGGAGCCTCTGCACCCTGACGGGCCCCAGGCTATCAGTGTTAACAGACTTTCCTTGGGAGAAAGCATGGTTTTAAGCAGGGCTGCAGAGATGGTGTGAGAATCCTGCCCCATACATAGCTCACAGCCTTCAGCCTGTATCAGCAGCCCTGACATCCACCACTGGTTTCTCAGAGGACCCTCAACTAGGGTCACCTCTGACCATTGTCAGTCCTACCTGGGCTAGCCGGTCTGTAAGACCAGTGGCTCATGCTCAGCCAGGGAAGAACCTGCACCCACTTTGCCCTAGGACCTTTCAGGGCTACAATCCCCTGTAGCAGAAAAACCCATCTTCGGCTTCAGTCTCCTCCACACTCCACAGCTGCACCTTAATGTACTGAACGTTAAGTGTGGGATTTCAACACAAACTAATCATAGGATTTCTATTGTAGGGCATTTAAAAATATTTATTAGAACCATGAAAAGCTTATGTTTTGTTTTGCCTTTTGTGATGTGGCTCCATCAACCAAACGTTTCTTTCTCGATCCACGGCTGGCTTTCTTGAAAAGGAGCTGCGTTTTTATTTTTCTTTCTTAGATGGGGCAGTGTGTTGCTTCTCGGCCACAGTTCAGAGCAGAGAAATTTTATTGAAGGTTTTGTTCAAAGCAAAAGAACAGCGTTTGTATAATTCCATTTAAAATAGTGAGGGGCCAGCCCTTTTACACTACAGTACAAAGTCTAAGAGGTGATTTTTCTGAGAGCTTGGTGCCCTGTGGCAGAACGGACATTGAAATTCCCAGAATCAGAATGGGGCAGAGCAAACCGGGCACAAAGGAGGCCACTCCCGGGCACTTAGCATTTCAAAGGCATGGGAGAGTGAAGCAAGAGACAGAGCAGGAAGAACTGTTTCACCATGATCAATTTTATTGCTTAGGAACCGAGCAGTCACTTCCAGAGGCCTTCAGAGGAAGGACCCACAGCTGGAACCACAGACAACCGCTGCGGACATGGCACATTGGCAAGCAGCGACCATGGCAGTCACAGACCCGACCCTGGCATCAAGGACACAGGCCGGCCTTCGGTGATTTCTAGGGAAACCAACATTAACTCGCGCCTCCGCCCCATCCAGGAACTGTAGTGTTCAGAAGTAAATCAATAAAAGCACGCTGTGTTTCCTCAGCAGGCTCTGCAGGCGCCTTCCGTGGTACTCAGTGCTGGGTGGAGTAAGGGCAACAGGTTGTGCCCAGCATCACCCATCGCTTCTCTGCCACGTTTACACACAGCCCATGCTAGAAGCGATCTGTGGGAAGTGGACGAGGCTACTTCTAATTCTCCCACGAGATTATGGTTTTAATGTAGGATACTTGGCACCATAAAACGGTAACAAAAGACAGACATAACGGTTTACAAAATTCTTAAAAGGTACACCCAGGCTAGCTATAAACTTCACATTCAGTTCTTAATATTACACAGAGAAAGGCAGAAGAGTGACAAGCTGCTAGTACAGGCAGGCCGCAGGGCCTCTCCCCTGGGCACTTGCTAGGTCTTGTCTCAGGAACCTGTGCTGACGGACTCACCATTCAACTAGACTGTGGTTCTGCCTGCTCAGGACACTCGTGCACTCATACTGGAAAGTATATTCAGCATAAGTTTTGGTAAGATTTATAAATTATTTTTAAAAAGTATATATTTATATGTATTTATATATATAAAAATGGAAAGCAGCTGCAGTGTGATTCAGACGCCATGTAACATGGCAGTAGAGTCAGACCTCGGGGCCTCGGGCTCGAGCACACATGGCCAGCCTTGCTGCCTGGGCTAGTGCCCGGCACACTCCTCCTGGCAGAGAGGGACGCTGGACACCTGGGGCTCTAAATGGAGAAGCTTCCTCCACAGACAATCGTTAAAAATGGAAAACTGTGAAGTCTAAAATACAGGCGCTCGGCTGTCTGTTAGAGTTTTGGCAATAGGACTGTGGCTTGATTAAACCCAATATGTCTACAATGTCACGTGACAGACACGACAGTGAGGTATGTGAGGCTTTCCGGAGGTCCGGAGGCTGAAGCGAAGTGTGGGGCCGGCCGTCTAGCAGGTGATGCTTGGGCGGGTTCCGATGCAGCTGTTAGGAGGGTGAGTTCGATACACTGCTACAGGGAGGTCTCTCGAGGATCCTCTCATGGCGCTGGCACCTCTTCCCTGCAGTGGAATTAGTAATTTGTTAAAGGATCAAACACACCAGGAAAGCTGCAGAAAGGAGAGCAAGGAGGAGCCATATTTACCACCACGTCACTGCACGACACAACACTTGTGCACATGGGCGTGAGGTTTACCTGCCCCAGGTGCAATTCGGAAGGCCAGGAACACCGGCTGCAGTAGGAGGAAAGGGAGAGGTCAGCATGTACAGGCTGCAGCCCACCGCTCCTGGCCTTGGCCCTCACGTCTCCTGAATATCTGGAACTGAGTCCAGAGGAGATGAAGGCAGTTGTGTGTACAAAGCAGGAATTAAGACAGTTAGCTTGGACCTGGGAGCTGAGAGCTGGGCCATGAAAGGACCCACATAACCCCTTTCTGCTTATAAGGAGGATAGGTTCCAGGTTGGAATCAGTGTGAAGGACTATGGAATACATTCCAAATGCAGAGGAATGTATGCACCCATGACTAGGGTATGCAGTGTCCTACCTCAGAGCACATGGATACAGAGGATGTGGACATGTCTAATGTGCTGAGATCTGTAACCTGGCCTCAGTGTCACTGGGGATGGTGGGCCACTCTGGGTTCAGGGATAGCCACACTTGGGAATGTATCAATGCACATACACCTGGTCTGTGAGACATGCATTACCACTCTCTGACAGGAGTGAGCTCAGGAAGGCCAGGAACATAGTCCCATAGTTAAGCAACCTTCAACCATAACCAACTAGCGACATGATGTTTTTACACACAGTGAGATTATCTTCTGTTATAACTGATCATTTCTTCTCCTGGTTACTCATCCATACATCCTTTGGTATTTTATTAAAACTCAATGAGCTAGATTAACTTTGTTTGCTTGGTAAAGCCAGACTAAAGGAGATGATATGATGCCCCCCCCCCAACACACTGCACACATCACCTTGTGGTCTCCCATGCAGACATTAGGCCCGATGTGGTCATAGGTGGCAACTTTCTCCTCGCTCTCTGACTGGAAGCAAACAGAGAGAGGGGTGTGTAGGAAGGCTGAAGCAATCGGCAGTCCTGCCAGGAGGGGACAGGCAGGGGCTTTGGGGTATGAAGTAGCCTTGGGATCAGAGAAGGGAGGGGCTGTTGCAGGAAGACCTTGGGGGCTGTGTTACATTTCAGCATGTGGCTGGCTCTTCTGCCAGAGAGGAATCCAGCCTCTAGAGAAGGGTGGCAGGTCAGTCTAGTAGTTAGGACTCCCCCAGGTGTCCTCTGCAGATCCACTGGCCGGCACAGAGCCCCCAGCCCTGTAATAAGTACCACTCAGAGCTTCCTTTCTAAGGGTGTGTCCTTATCTGAGTAGCTCATCTGTTTCCCATTTCCCCTATTTACACTTGCTTCTGAAAGCCTGCTTTATTAACCTAGAGCATGCCGTCCAAGGCCACGTATGCATATTAATGGACTGCTCTCCGTACTTCCTGGCAGACCCTTGGCTTTGGGTTTGAAGGCAGAGGTTTTGTCAATGCTAATCAGTCAGTCAACTCTGACCAGGCTGGAGTTTTATACCTGCAGCTGAAGCATCTACAACGATAAAGTTAAAACTGACTTATCTTTAATGCAGTAGGAAGCTTAAGGTCAGATTTACTTTCCAGCACGGTTGCCTGCCAGAAAGTATGAAAACATAACCTTCAGCACCGCATGCATGAACACTCGCCCATCTTTCAGGCGCATGTGGCCGACTCCTCAGAGGTGGAGAAACATCCATCAAATGCTGCAGGGTAATTTACAAAGGCAGCATAAAATCGTGGGTTTTCAGCTGCATAATCTTTGGACAGATAAACAAATGACAGAGGGGCTCAGACAGGATGCAGGCACACCTCACTGAGCATTCGTCACCGAGGCTCCCAGACACCACACCACTTGGCGTTTTAGGATTCAGGAAGCAGAACAGAACATGATGAGGGCACCAGCGCATGGCATGATGGATGGTACCAGGGAGGCGGCCTGAGGCACTCTGGAGGTAGCTTACTGAGAGCCCCAGAGACACCAGTCCCTGCAGTCAGAAACTCTCCTAAGAGCTTTATTCTCAGTTAGATAAAGGGCAGAGCTTGGTCTGCCCCCTTGGCTTTGAAGTATGAATCCTGGGTCTGGAGACCCAGATGTGTGAGCACATGTAAACAGGCTCCACTGCTGCCTTCCTGAAGTTGTGCATAGCACCCTGCATGACCTCCCAGGTTCCTGGCAGCTTTCTGATCGCTAATCAAAGTGCACTTTTGATGATCTTAACTGTTTTCTCGGTGGATGACATCAGTTTCTTCTGTCCACCTCAGTCCCATGGAGAGGCTGAGGCTGCCACTGTGGCAAATTGGGTGGCTCTAATTCTTGTACTTCCATCTCAAGGGAGCCAAGGAGTAGGCCCAGGTCACAGATAATGTAGCTTCAGGTTGCCAAGTGGCCTTTCCTCAGAGATGGCCCTGGGTCATTGGGCACACTGCAGCATAGGCCCCACTCATGAGGCTAGAAGGCTGCTGCAAATCCAAGAGGCCAACATCCTTCCTCAGCTCCAGCACACCTGCTGTCCAACTCCTGTCCATGGTCAGAGCCTGAACACCAGCCGCACCCAGGGTGTTCACCCAGGAGTGGTGAAAAGTCTGGGATCTGGAGGACAGTGGCTACACAGCAAAGACCAGCAGAGGCTCAGGTAGAGGATGGCAGGGGTATCTCACAAGCTGGGGGAGGGTTTCTTGAGGACCAGAAGTGTGTGGGTGGGTGTCTGGCACAGGGACAGCCACAGGGTCTACAATGCAATCTAGCAGCACAGTGAAGGTGGGAATCCGTGAGGGGCTCTCCCTCCCTGGCACAGGACTCCAGCAGGAGGGGTGGAGCAGTGGAGCACACCCCCTCCTACCCACTGGAGGCACTTCTCTCACTGCCTCCTCCCCAAGGAGCCACCCCTCAGTCTCCAACTGCTGTCCCTGCATGAGTCTACCCTTTTTCATTGTTAGATCCGCATGGATGGGGGGGGGGGTGCAGAGCTAATTCAGATGTCGGTACTTCTCAGCAATTTACATGTAAAGTATGGAAATGGAAAATAGTAGGAAATCTGAAAACCCTCCCTATCTGTGACTTGAGCACATTACCTCTCCATCCTGAGCCTGCTGAGCCCAGCTGCAAACTGCTTTTGCTTTACATAACTTATGAACCTCCACAAGAACACAAAACACCATGCAATAAATTATGGTTAGGCCCTGCTCCGAGCAGAGTCTTTGTGCTTCTATTAAGATGACAGTGGCACCTACATGGGCCTGAGTGCTAGCTGAGAGGTGGCTAAGCACTTCCCTTCCACTCATCTTACAACTGACTGAGTACATTACTCAAGTGTCCCCAGGCTGGGTACTCTTTCTTCATGGCTAGCCCAGGGCTCCCTCTTACCTTAAGAACCAGCTCCTTGGCAGACAGGGACATGAGGATTCGATCACACCATGCAGGGCATCTTGTGTTCATATACTGCTCTCCCTTGCTGGAATCTTCACTGTACGGGTAGCTGTGGAGACACAGGAACAAAGCATCAACTGCACTCTGGTCCCAGAAATCCTCCAAGTTCTGAAGGGAAGGGTGTGCTGCTATCCAGGAAAGAATGCACACAGTGAGGTTTCTAGAATATAAAGCCAAACTTGAAACCCAAGTGTCCCCATCTAACTTAGTTCTCCCTGCATGTACCTACAGATTGTGTGGCTCAGGCTGGCTGCTTCCTATATTATACCCCTTACTCACACAGGCCTTGGCACTCATGGCCTGAACCTTGTGGATAGGCCACCTACCTCCTGTACCTGCCACCCAGGGGACCATAGTTGTAAAACAATAACCCACACACACATGGGGACACTTGCTAGACTGCACTGCAGAATGAATTCCATGTAGAACTTGCTGGAGAAGAGCCTTTCCCAGAATTTGGCTAGCCCAGGTGTTTGCATATCCACACTCTACATGGTTTTCAGACAATTAAGACTCTCTTTGACAGTGCAGTACGTTTCTCAGGTCAATTTCAGAGCACCAGGCTTATACTTAAATGTTCCTGTTGACTTCAGCTGAGAAGAGAATGTGATTGTGGCTCTCAAGCCACTTACCAGCTGGTGATTGTGGGAAGGGGCTTATGCTACCGGCAGGCCTGGCCCCACTCCCACTACCCTAGGGAGCTAGGGCGCTAATACCTCCCTAGAATTCAACCATCTAAAGCTGGAAGATGCTGCATGAAGCATGTATCCTTTTTAGAAACCATGGCTTGTGATCTTTGTCTTTTGTAGGAATTACCACTTTACCTGATTAAATTTATCTCAAATTAGGCTAAAAGCAAAGTCTATATAATTCCTGCACATTATACCATTTTAAAGAATGTAAAATTTCCCACTTTTTGGGAAGAGCAAAAGGCCAATGGCCAATGGCCAATCCGATTTCTGTACCTCACGGTGACAATGACCTTATTCAAGTGCTCCTCAGTCCACCCAAGACATGCTGAGTCAGAGGAACATCTCACTGTGAGCACACACGTTAACACGGCCACCCCAAGCAGTGTTGTGAACTGTAAAATGAACTACATGGTCTTCCTGACTTCCATGATAGTGAACAAACACAGTGGTCTCTTTCAAAGAGAGAAAGCCTCATAGTGAGTATAACCAGTGTGGTGGAGGCTGGCATGAGAGAAGCAAGGGCTCAGAGCCACAGGGCTGTGTGGTTCAATCCTCCTCTTGTGGCTCTATTATAACAGGAAGCTCATTGCTTTAACCAGATGCAGGGCACCATGACTCAAGACCCCTCTCCAGCTTTTACATGCACTGCAATAGAGTCTCCATGGAAACAGAACACTCACTCACTGGCCATTCCAGTGGTCCAGCAGGGTTCTGGCCAGCTGGTTCTTCTACATGGGCTATGTGGACTCAGGAGTGAGACCTCAGCAGGCAGAGTGCCTTTGTTTGTGCCTACTGCCATAGTCTGGCCTTGGTACTGTCTTCAGAGGAGAGGTTCAGTGTTCAGCTAAATGTCTGACAGTAGCCCAGTGATGCTTAACTTAAAAGGCATCACTGGGAGGTGCCAACTTGGAAACAGCATTGGACCAAGCATGCTATCAGTTTAAAATAAAGACTAAAATTACATTTACTAATATGGGGCACATGCAATGGTGTGTGTGTGTTTAGGCCAGAGGATAACTTATGAGAGTTGGTTCTCTCTTTCTACCATGCAGGTCCTGGGAACTGAATTCAGGTCACCAGCTTGGCAGCAAGTACTCTTACCTGCTCAGTCATTTCACTGGCCCTCTAAGTTATTTGTTTGTTGGTTTGTTTTGATTTGTTTTGTTTTTGAGGCAGGGTCTCCTGTATCCCAGGCTGCCCTTAAACTGCATAGTCAAGGATGATCTTGAACTCCTGCCTCTACCTCCCAAGTGTTAGGATTACTGGTGTAAATCACCATGCTGTGTACTTAGCATGCTCCTAAAAGTCATCATCTCATGTGTGCCAACAGTTCTGACATGGTTCTTAACCACAGGTCACCATCCATGGAAACCCTGCTGTCCTGGAGACCTTGTTGGATGTTCTACTGCTAGTCCAGGACCAGAGTCTAGTGGAAACAGAGTTCTGGGTTTGGGTATTATAGGTGACTTGCCAGTGAGTCTGCAAATGTGGAAGTTCTGTCCCCCGGGCACAGTGAAGAGTATGAGAGCTTGTGCAGACCTATACAGCCAGAACAAGCAGGAGGCAAGGAAGAACCCTTCTGTCACCAGGGATAGGATCTGCAGGTGGTCTGTGATTAGACATTCTAGGCTCCATGAGTTACAGAAGAGAAACAGCAGGAGAGACAGGGATTGATGCTCTCTGTGTCTCCCAATACTGTCTATACTTAACAAGTCCTGGGGGTCCTATGTTCCATTGGATCCTACGGAACTCAGAGCAAACTCTGGTTGGAGAAGGGTGAGGGGAGTGCCCTCAGCTCCACAGCCTGAGGGTGCTCTGCAACATCCAAAATACAAAAGCAGGAAGTTCTGATCCAGACAGGTCTAGAGAGGCCAACATTGGAGACATTCCACCTTGTATTCAGGGTCAGGGGCTGCTCAGCTGAGTGCAAGCCCTAGATGTGGCTGCATGTGGATGATTAATGCAAACAGGGCTGTGCATGCAGACTTATCTGGAAGCAAACCTAAAAGGAGTGGGAGGCAGGGCAAACCAACCCTATCTCAGCTCCGTACAGCTCCGGGAATAATCGTCATAATTAATTGCAGTGCTGATAAAATTAACAATTGCCCACCTGTGCTTCCTCCACGCTGCCTCCCTTCCTCTTCGCCCCTCGGACTCTGTCAGGATGTGGGCAGCGGCTCTTTGCTGTCTGTTTGCTTGCAGCCAGCCTGGCTCGGGTGACAAGGCTAGGCTCAAGACCTGGGCGGGCTAGGCTTGGATAGTGTTGCCATGGCCGCCATAACACACTGTGGGAAGCACAAAGCCTGTTGTGTTTGAGACTCCTACAGTGCAGGCCTAGGGAGGTGGGGAGAGGAAGGCAGTTGAACTCATGCCTTCAACTCTCGGCCCTTCTTGGACTACAGGAAAACAAGCATAAGAAGGTCACTAGGTAGTACCTAGGCTGTCCTCAGACTGGGGAGAGTGGAAGGGCTGAACCCCATTGTGCCAGGCAGGGAGCCTCTCTGCTTTCACCTGGCGAAAGGTCACCTGTTCTCGGTCCCTGTACTGCTCTTGATGTTGGTTACCCAGCACATCAATGGTACTGGTGTCAAGGGCAACTTAGCCCTGGTGCATGTGTGTCACAGAAGGGATTTCATTAGGGACACATATACATGCACTGAGGTCTAGAGGCACAATGAACAGACACCAGGTTTCAAAGATATCAGTTGCTATTAAAATGTCTGAAAAGGGAGGAATATGTGAGGCTAAAGCCAAAGTAAATGAACAGAGCACCAGAATCATGACTAATTCTGAAACATTAAGTAGAAGATCCCAGCAGCTGAGATGCCCAGGAGTGTCATGGTGGCTGGAGGTGTGAGGCTGGCACCTGCCCTGGTTTCCTTTGCTATGGCTTCAGGGGCAGCTTGCTCATACTAGATCTCAGCTTGCAGGCATGGCTTTTCTGTCTACTGGTTCTGTCTACTGACTATCTCTACATTGCACTGACTTGGTGTAACTAGGACACCGTGACAGCCCGGTCCCATAGCCTCTTTGTTCCCTGACTGGGTTCCAAGTCACGGATATAAGTCCTATTTCTAGATTTTTGGCCAATGTGACCAATAGTACTTCCAAGGCTGAACTCACTGGAGCCGAAACATCCATGTTATAAACATGCGTGCCATTTCAAAATATTGATCTTATGCCAAATTTGTTCAAATGCTGAGTGGAGCTCTTCCCATTCAGTGTTCTCTGAGTAATGATTCTGATCTGTATAACACTTAAACTGCCTTTTCTAAGTTAAGCTTTGTATTAGGCAAAGTACACACAGGATAAAAATGCATCAGCAGATTCCACTGAAGGTGGGGATGCCAGGCTCAGCTTCTCAGTAGGTCTAGCTGGTAGTGGAAGTGCACATAGGACCTCAAAGGGTTCACTCCATGTTGGCTGGCTCACACACACTTTGATTGTGGATTTGTTCTCAGGGCCTGAAGGTGTATGTTTGTACTCCAAATGTCCATTCCACAGTTCATGGCATTTTGGTTATTGCTGCTTTGGGGCTACTGGTAGTTTGGTGTGTGAGCCTCAGAATGAGGGAACCCTGGATTCTTCCATGATCCAGGAGGTAAAACCACTCATACTGGCACCAAGACAATGCTTCCATGGTGCTCCTTCTGCACTGATGAAGCAAAGACTACTATGGGAAAAGCAGAGATGCCTGGGCAAGAACCAGCCAAAGCTCCCTGTCATCACCCTCAGTGTTACACTCACAGCAGAGCAGATGCCTGTGCAGACTAAATACTTACCCTCCCAAACCCCAACCTTGGGAAACAAGGTTCCTGGGAGTAAAAGGTGTGAAATGTGAGCATTTAGGCACTTCGTGTTCCAGGCCAGGCAGGCAGAATCTCAGGCCAGTGCTGTACAGCGGTTCTACTAGACAGCTGTCTGTTTGGGCAGCACCTTTTTTGAGGCAGGCTGAGAGACAAGTACAAAGTTTTCTCAAGAAAGTAACAAAAAAAGTTGTCTCTCTTGGATTGGATGTGATGGTGTTTGTAGCCAACCACAAAATTCAAGTGCCCAATGAGCCTGACAGCCCTCCCCTATGAGGACATGTCTCCTGAGGTCCATGTGCTCTGATGAAGGTACCATGTGCTCTGGAGTGGTGTCCAGCACTTGCCCCACTCAGCATCTAATACATGCTGCCACCAAACACAATGGGGCAGGTCCACTCTTAGCCCAGAGTAGGTTCTCAATACAGCATGGTGGTGAGGGCCCAGGGAGTCACCCTTCTACAATTCATCAGAAAGAAAGGCAAAGTATCCATAGCAGGGGAAGGGGTTCTCCCTATGCATGTGCCTGCCACATTCCTGTCACTTGTCTAGTCAAACTTCTAAGTAAACTTCTAAATGTGAGAGGTTGTCTTTAACATTATTTTTGTTTGGAAAATAATTTTTTTCATTATAGTGCTACTTTGTTAACATGTAATGAGTTTTATTATTATTATTATTATTATTATTATTATTATTATTATTTTGTTGTTTTTCGAGACAGGGTTTCTCTGTGTAGCTTTACGCCTTTCCTGGATCTTGCTTTGTAGACCAGGCTGGCTTCCAACTCACAAAGATCCGCCTGCCTCTGCCTCCTGAGTGCTGGGATTAAAGGCGTGCGCCTGGCTATTATTATTTTAAAATAAAGTAATAAATAATTAGGAACCAGCAAGATTAGCATGTAATTGTACTTGCCACCAAGACTGGAAACCTGAGTTTGACCCCAATCCCACATGGTAGAGGTTTTATTCCTCAAGATATAACAAAAATAGAAAGAGCTTGGAAAATGGAAATAAAAATGAAAACCATGGGATAAGGCAGAGCCCTGGGTGGTGGGCAGGACTGTATGTTATGTAGAGGCTTCCTACATGCCTGGTGTGTTCTGTGCCCTCAAGGGTGCATGGAAGCTGGCTGGCTCCTGACACATGCAACCTAGGTACTCAGGAGCACCTTGTTCTACATACTCACACACATACCACATCTCAAATGGCCAGCAACCCTCACACTGGTTATTGACCATCTGGCCGTAGAAAAACAGAACTGAGATAGGAGCTCTAGACTGCAGGAGATGCTTTTAAAGGTGAGCAGTGTCACTTACCCAGAGTGGCTCTGGGGTCAGTAGAACAAGCATGCATACTTCAGATTTACTCTGGGCATCTTGGGAATGGGAACACAGGGACTCTGGGGCTCCCTAGGGTAGTTGTATGTCTAGCCCACGTGGTGGTACTAGTCCTTCAACAAAAGGGGTACAGTTCTGGGGGGGACCCAGGGCTTCCTGTATGGGCCCAGAGTATGTGGTGATGGAGTAACCATGGCCTTTCCATACGCTCGCTTGCCATACCTGTTGATGGGATGCAGACATAAGCCTAGGATGGGAAGGAGCTCATAGGGAGACCAGATGCTTCAGGGACTGTTCTCTCCCAGGAAGGCTTCTCCCAGCCCATCTGAAGACCTCCCCAGACAACACAGTGCTCAGGCTAGAGCACAGCCTCTTGCCTATGGAACAGGGCTACAGTAAAGCTCATGTTCCCATGTTCCCTAGGCAGTATCCTGTGGTCCACTTCTCTGTTCCAAGTGGAGTAAGTTCTGGATGTACAAGTAGAAGTCCCAAGTCATCAGTGACAGACTGCTGTGTTAGCAGCTGTGCACTCATGCAACCGTACTCACATAGATACATGTGCTTACTCATATACATTCATGAGTTCACTCCACCCACATCTAATCTCTGCACATGTACCTATGTGCACATGCCCATCATTTACACACACATGTACATATGCACACACCTACACAGGCCCTGAAAGATACACATGTACTGATGTGTACACATACACACAGTGATGCACATGTGTGAATACTCATGTTCCAGCACAAAGGTCCATGCACATAGGACAGTCTATATATGCATATACTATATTATACTATATACATGTGTACAAATAGTTCAGCATATACATACATCCCACACACCACATATTGTGTGTGCACATGTTTGAGCAAAATATGAACAACAGTGATTTCTCTGCATACATTATCACCCATGCATACTCACACACATACCGCACACTCTCTCTCTCTCACACACACACCTATTTTTGTGCATACAGTATATTTAAGGCTAGCCTTTTTTTTTTTTTTTTTTTTTTTTTTTTTTGATTCAGAGTCATTATGTCATTGTGTAGAAGAACTAGCTAGCCTCAAACCCAGAGATCCGACTACCTCTGCCTCACGAGAACTGGAATTAAAGATGTGTACCATCACACCTAGCCCAAGACGATTTTATTGTAGACTAAGAATGTATCTGGTACATTCTGTTAGGTTTCAAATCTGGGACAAATGGCTGAGGTGTCTATTTAATATATCAAAGCAGACCTGGTCACCAAGTTCTCCTGGCATCCCTCAGTCCCTACCTGTCACAGGGCCCTCCTGGCTGGCACACCCTGCCCCCTCCCTACACTCCTCCAGCCCAGGGGTGGACTGCCCTTCCTCCCTCCTGCTGTCCTTCCCAATGTTATCCAATCATTTTCATTAGCAGGCTCCCTTTGAGCCTCCTGGCTGCTGCACCTGGATCCCCCTCTTCTCTCCCTTCCCTTCATCTTCTCCTCACATGGCTCAGGGTCACGTCCACTCTGGACTCTCCCAGATGTCCCTGCCTCTGGCTATGCTCTCCCTTTTATCTACACTAAACCTTCTCTTCACCACACCTAGGAACAGACATGTCCTTTCTTTTCATTCTCTTTCCATTCACATTCCCCACTTTGATCCCCGTCTTTTCCACCTACCCTTTGGCTTCTTCTGCTTACACTGGAATGGCTCTCCAAACCACACATGACAACACAACAGGACTAAGAACTGTTTGATCATCTTAGTTGTTCTGAGACAGAGTCTCCAAGTATTCTGCAGACTGGCTTCCACCTCCTGATCTTCCCAAGGGACTGAGATTGCCATCACAAACCACCATTCCCAGCTTGTCACAGTTTTAAAACACAGTAGAACCAAATGGGGAAGGAACGTCTCTGGGAGTGAGAGACATCAGCAGTGTCCCAGGATGTGGTGGTGGTGAACACTGTGTGCATCCTGAGTTGTGGGGAGAGGCCTCAGGAACAGGGCAGGGTGCTTCTGAGATAACTGTGACCACTGAAGGGAGATGGAGCCTGCTGGTAGGAGCCTCTGTGATCTGACATGGGATCAGATGCTCTCACAGCAAACAGTACGGGGAAGGATGCTCCCAAATGCTCCACCAACCTTCACCACCGCTGCCTGACAGTCCATCAGGCTTCCAGTTCACAGAGCACAGACTGCCCCTAAGTCTCCCTAGGCTGGGTGCCTGGGTGGACCCAGCTCAGGGTCTCAAAGCCCAAAGATGAGACATCAATTGTGTCATGCCTCGGAGTCCTCTGCCCATTGAGATGGTGGCATATGGTTCCCATTTCATTATTGGCCTTCCACTGGAAGGCTATTAGTTCAAGGTTATCTTCATCTTCCAGTCTAGCATGTGAATTCTCTTCACTACTCTGAACTCGACTCTCTCACCAAAGAAGCTCTGCGTTTGAGGGCTCATATGATTTGCCTAGCTCTACCCCAATACCTAGGATGTTACTCTATTTTAAGGGCATTTCCTCAGTTGCCTCTGAACATCACACAACAAATTTAGTTCTAAAATGAGAATATGATCATCTCAGGGTTCTCTGGTACTCTCTGCTGTGCTAATTAACCTTTCCTGAGTGGGGATCCTGGGCACTGCATGAACACTGAACACACAGATGGCTCTTACATTCTTTCCTGTTTGTGCCAAAGATTCTGCCTTAAAAATCCACTGCTGTCTTTGCTTCCTACTCAGGGGAATGGATCCCTGATAAACAGGCTGGAGTGAGTGTACCTACACCCCACCAGCCTGGGCTTGGCACAAGGAACCTTCCTGGAAGCTTGTAGCTCCAGACACTGGGGTCATCATGGAGGGTCCCTTCTTGACAACATAACATTCAACTGACTAGAACATGCCAGTGTGTCAAGATGGCTTCAATCCTGTGGGAGATGACAGCTGCCCCTGCCAGGTGGGGAAAGCAGGTCCCGTGGTTGCCATGTGGGACAGGGGCTCTCTCTTAGCTACTTGGGCTAAGACTACAAGGCCCTCTGGATTTTCGGCCTGGCTGGGTCCTGTCCCGTACCTTTGGTGTCCAGGTGACTTCCAAGACTACAACACTTGAGAAGAATCTCAGGTACTCTGCTCAGAGTCTCATGAGGTTACCTTCTTGAGCCCTGCTGCTATGAGCCAATATGTAAGTGTCTAATAGCTTGGTCTGGGCACTAACCAGATGTCTGGGAATTACTAGGGTCCTGTTTCTCCATCCCTGAGACTCTATCCAGCCCCCTCACTTAGTCTCCTAGGTTAGGGGGTATGGGCTGGTAGCTGAAAAGGAAGGAACTTCATATGTTTGATTATGTCCAGTTGGTGCAGAGATGGAGGGCATTGGCAGAGAGGGGGAAAGCTGCCTGGCTATCAGACACACTGGATGCAGGCCCCTCATTCTGAGGAAAAGATCCCCAGTATTTCCCACCACGCAGGCACCAGCAGCAGCATGAAGAAATCGCTGGCATAATTCAGTCTGTTGGAAAATTTCCTCACCACTTTAGGTCACAAGACTTGGGGTCTGACACAGCCAAAGGGCTGGGAGAAGGAACACCATAGCT
Organism: Onychomys torridus; assembly: GCF_903995425.1. NCBI lineage: Eukaryota > Metazoa > Chordata > Mammalia > Rodentia > Cricetidae > Onychomys > Onychomys torridus. The sequence goes on along the minus strand of NC_050443.1, from coordinate 117,347,714 downwards.
ATTGGAGGCTCGGGCCTGCCACAGTCCCTTGTCCTCAGGAGCCACCTTCTGTACACTGCTTCCAGGAAGAAGCAAAGCCCAAGAGGCCAGGCACAGCTGCAGCAGGTGATGGGTAACCCTGCGTGGTCCACTACACACCACGCACTACTTTCTGTTAGCCCATTCCCCTTCCTTTACACCACAGCACTAGGAGGCCCTGGATGTCTCAAGGGAACCAGTGCTAATGGTGTTGATATCAAGATCCCAGGAGCACCAGAGTGAAACACCAAGTACTTATCTGCTTCAGAAGATAGATTCAGAACCCTCTGCCAGGGAAGCCACACGGTGGTGAGTCTCAACTTCCAGAGAGCCTCTGTGCTGCCCACAAACCTGTGCCTACAAATCTACTTTTCTTTCACATTGGAAAGGAGTCTTAAAAAATAGAATCATTAATTGCTCACAGCCAATTCCTTTCTTCAGGCCATGGAAATGATGGGAGGAGATGTAATTCACACATACAGGCATATGAATACAGCACACAACACAGGTACATACATGCAGACAGACATACATGCAAGATGCCATGGTGATAAACACAGGTACTTATGTGCACAGGGCACATACAGATAGACACACATGCACACATTCATGTACTTAGAATGCCCACATGCACATGAATGCACGTATTGACACTGACACACAGGCACACCTGAGGAGGTCGTTGGGAAGGTTACCTGCTGTTGGCAGGTGCAGGGCTCCTTACCTGGGGGGGAATGAGATGTCCAGTTCATACAGTCTGTCCTTAAAGACAGACAACTCCTTGTCAAATTCCAAGAGCTAAAGGAAAGAAAGAAGAAAAGAGAGTCACTTGGTTTCCTCACTGGAAGGTGGTGGGCTGTACATCCCTGGGTTGTGTATAAATTCCTAAAAACAAGAAGGACTCGAACATCTAGTGTGACCTTGCCCTACTCAGAGACCAAGATCCATCACCACCAAGACTCAGGGGTGCCAGCCTGGCTCCTGCATCTAGCTGCCTGTGCTATGAGTAGTGCAAGACTGCCTGGTTCTGCTCTCATGAGACACATGCAGACGCCCCAGAAAGCATGCATCCCCTAAATGGGGCCTGGATGTCCTTTCCAGAGTAAGGGAAAAATGTCCAGGGCTGAAAGTAACCCTCAGAATGAGTAAAATCAACTCAGTGCATCATAAACTGCAGCTGAGTCTACACACTGGTGAGAGTCTAGCAGCCACCAGGGAGGAAACATTCACTCCTGTATGCAGAGGTGATGGCAGACAGCCTGGCTCCCTCAGGAGGCTTCCATCAGAGTACTGTGCCTGCTGGAAGGAGAGGTCGCCACACCAGCCATGGCTCTGTCCAGTCACCATGAACACCCTGTGGGATACTATCCATTAATCATGTCCTACCCCACAGCTGTGTGTAGCCATGGCATCGTGCTGGGCTCCCCTCAAAACCACACCATGTCTTCACTTCTTCCTACCACCTCATCCATCATTCTTGAATGTGTAATTACCAGCATGTGTACACTGTAATTACTTGTGTGCCAGCCTGCTACCTGATCACTGGCATGGGTCTCCTGCCTGCTTGCCCCTCTCAAAGCTGTCTTCATCAGATCAGCACCAGGCTGGGTGCCATTCCTACCAACCAGAGTGACTTGGAACTGGACAAGGGTCAAGTCAAGGCCAGCCAAAATCCCCCTCTGAGGTGATATTGTTTATGAGAGAGGAGAGAAGGATAAGACAGAGCCTCCTTATTTAATATCATAACCTCAGAGCCATGTGGTGGCATGCTGGACATTCACTTAAGCCAGAGACTTAAGCCAGAGGATCTCAGACCCTGTCTGGCATGGCTCCAACATTGGCTTCTGTCTGTCTGGCCCTACTATGGTCTTGGCCATATGAACATGTTTGCTTGGAGGTGCCACCAGTGTGAGTTAGGAGCCAGTGTTCCTCAAAGGTCTGGGTGGAAGCCTGAGGCAGCTCAGAGACAGAAAGTACCACAACCAACCGGTGCACTGCACTAAAACACAGAAGCACCTGCTAACAGCAGTTTCAGGAAAGTAGGTGGAGCCTAGCATCCCACCTTCTTAAATCCCTTCCTTTTCCCATGTTTACTGTGGACTTTTAAGGAAAACATACAACCTCATGAGGTCTCCTAAATAGGCTCCTGAGAGGTGACTGCAACTCTACTCTTCAACTAACTGACTCCATTGCTTCTGGCTGCTGTGATTCTTGACTGTCTACTGCCTTTCCATGAGTTATATGGCAACTTCTTAGGCTACTGTAAGATTTCTTCTTTCTATTTGATGCTCCTGTCTTACTTGGGATTGGAATTTTGCATTCTTCCAGCTCAGGATTCACTTGTGAGGATTTGTGATGTAGACAGATGTGAAAACAGGCAGGTAATCTCTTCCTGCTGGATGGGGTCCTCTGTCCACCTACCTTGTCTCTGCCCCATACCTTCTGCCACACCCTCTAAGTTTTGGAGCTGCTTCTGGGCCACTCCTCCATCTAGTCTCCAGTTTTTAAATTCTCTCTTCAGCTATGTCTGTCTACTCAGCCTGGGCATGCATCCATTTATTCTCAACAACTACAATCTCAGAAGCTCTCTATGTCCTCAACCATCTGGCATTTTCATGGGTCTTCTGTGCCTCTGGCTCTTGTCTTCAGAATCTTGATCAAAAGTAGAGTGTTTCTCCCATGCCCTGCAGATTGGGGTTGTGAACTTGTCTTTGCTGGTTCAAAGTTTGAGAAAATTTCTAGTTGTGAATGTGGTCTACCCTCCAGGAGAGTCTAATCCACTCACAGAAAATAGCAGACAAATTCTTCAGTCCTCACAAGGGAGCTGTGGGCTGGTGGTTTGAGGCCCACAGTCCTGGAATGACACCTGCCTGGACTACAGAAGTCACCAGGGTAGAATCTTCTTGCCTTTGTGGGCTCTTGGCCTGCTCTATTTTCCACCCCGACTCTGATCGGATTTCTAGAAGCAGTGAGGACACAAGGGCTAGGAACACAGACAGGGACCCTGCAAAGATGGAATTTGGGCCAACATGATTTACTTAATGAAGTGCTGCTTTTGTGTAAGGTTAAGTGTTGCTCAGGAGTGGGCAGTCACTGCCTTTGGCTGCCAAGGTCCACAGGAGTTTGTGAGCACAGAAGTGGCAGCTGAAGCATTTGTATCTTTAGGCTACACCTTTCTCTACCTTGTAGACTCTTCCTCTGCACCCACCATTAGGTCAGAAGCCCTCTGGACATGAGGAGGACAGATGAACAGGGCTAGCCAAGGGTCCATGCCCACCCACTAGTTTTACAGTCTAGCTTTCCAATTCTTCAGCTGTGCCATGGCCCTAGTACTCAAGCCATGCGATCAACATTAAAGCTCTTTGACAAGCATTCCATGCAACATACATATATATGTGCACAATATACATGACTGTAAATATGTATATATACAGCACTTTATACATACACATGCATGGATACATTGGATACATATACTCATGCATATATACACATGCATATACACACACATATGCTTTGCTACAAAGCTCTGGGCTGGGCTGAGGGAGTACATGGGAGACTACTTGTATGTGTTCATCTTTGCTTCTGCCTCTGTACCAGACCACTAAAATGCCGACCTGGCCATTGGTCATGACCAGTTCTGACACTCCTCCATAAGTGAAGACACTATAATTCTTGCCATGCACATGAGTGTGCCCTTTGTGTATGAAGATGTTGAGTACCTGTGTCTCTGACCTCAGGTGTGTGGGTAGCATTCACTGTCACTCACCCAACGTTTTCCAGTTTTAAATACTCTCAAGACACTACAGAGCTGTGCCAGGATTCCCTGGAAGCCTCTTCAGAGTCAGCACTTATTTCTGGATGGCCAGGGTCTATCTGTTAGGCTCCTGCCTGAAGTTACCAATGTGGATATACATAATGAATGTATCATCTTCCTAAGGTACTGAGGAAACTGTCACACCATGGCCTCTATTCTAAAAGAACCCTTCTTCAATTTTGTAATGTTTAAAGGAAAAAATATTGAATTTGGAATTTGGATTTTAAAAACTGCTTAGAAGGTAAGGGGTCTCAGGAATGGCAGATGGAGAACTCCCAAGTCTTCTGTACTTGTTTAGGGCCATAGCCCATATGTCACCCATTACTCCCAAATACCCTAACCCAGCCTCTCACTGGAGGAGACACACTTGGACCTTGCCCTCCATCCTGCTAGCTGGTGCTGTCTAAAGATAGACATGTTCTGGAGCTCAAATGTGCACTCTTTCTGATCACACATTCACTCTGCTTCTTCTGTGCAGAAGGTAGGTATGCATGGACTCACTGGTTCCCTGCTCAACAAGCTGGCTCTGACAGGCTGGTGGAACCACGATTCTGTGTGACTGGCTTGCAGAATGCCTGAAGCTCCAGGCCTGCCACATCAACAGGATGACCGGGATTAAAGCTGCTGCTGCCACAGAACAACTGTGAGGTGTTTCTGATTGGAAATTGCACCACACTGCTGGTGAATTGATAATTTGTATCTCTTTGAGATTTTTCACAAACATGATAACCAATTTCACATGTATCTTAAACGTTCTTCTTGATTACAAAGTGAAAAGCAGCACCGATGTGTGTGGACAATGATAAAGCAGCTGCTGGCCTCATGCATCTGTCAGGAGCCGTCCCAGCTGCACAAATTCCACTGTTGCTGCGTGGACACCGTGCTGATAAAGAAAAAAGGGCTTGGAAAATCAATGCACCCGGAGCCCAGGCGGTTGCTAAACACACAGAAAACATCTCTATCCAACAGGCCAAGCACCTAGAAAATTCCCAAGCCCTGCCCTGGGACAGCCAAGGAAAATTTAATCTCTCCAAATCCTCACCAGGGCACTCCATCCTGCAGCCCTGACAGCCACACTTATAATTAATTATACAATTTCGATGGGAATATCGACTAAACAAAGCTATAAATCATAGAAAAAGTCAATACGCATGGACACATTCAATCATGTCCCGGCCAATGATTACTACTCTTAAAATACAATAATTATTTTCAGGAGCCAGCTTGAATTAAATTTCTGTCAGACGAGTACAAGACCGGTGGCTGATGAAGGATGCGATGGATTTTGGGGGCTGAGTCCGGCTCGGGCACATCCATCCTGCAGACGGGAGTTTGTTTGTAGTGCTTGTGGCACAGCGTGTTCAACCAGGCCATGAGGATGAGATTATCTCCACTGCTCATTAGGCTGAAGGGACTCAATGCCCAGAGTTGGGCTTGAGTGATGGTGGCCGATTCCTCTGAATATGTGTGACCTGGGCAGAGGCTGGGCATCAGCGGCATGCCTGGGACATTTCTTAAAGTATGTCTCAGTTCTGAGTAGCAGCCTGTGGAAGCATGCGCCACTTGAGCTCCAGGCACCTGGCAAACCTGCTGACTTCCTGGGTAAGATTCTGGCAGATAGGCAGGAGTCCCAAGAACTTACCATGTGGAGATGTCCCCTACTTCAAAACTATTTTTTTTTTTTTTTATTTTAGAGTCAAATTCAAAACATTCCCTGGACGTTCACACTTTTTCAAAACAACAACAACAACCACAACAACAGAGCCTTTCAATCCTTTTCCTCCTAGTTTGTCTCGTCCAGCCTTGATGAGGGGTTGTGCCTAGTCTGATTGCGTCTTGTTATGCCATGTTCAGTTGATATCCCTGGGAGGCCTGCTCTTTTCAGAAGGTGAACGGAGGAGGATCTGGGGGAGAGGGGAGGGGAGGTGGTGACTGGGAGGACTGAAAGGGAGGGGAGGCATCAGGCAGAATGTACTGTATGAGAGAAGAATAAATAAAAATAAATACATAAATAGATGCAACTCAAAATGGAAAAATCAAACAAACCAACGGGGCCTTTCTTACTATGTAGTCCCCAGTGGCCTCAAATTTTCCTGTTTCAACCTCCCAAGTCTGCAATTATAGACTTGCACCATGTCTACACATCTGTACATGCCTAGTGCAACTTTTCCTTCTATTTATTCTTTTCCTCTTCTTTAAAAAACATTCTCGTGTGTGTTCATGTATGTGTGTGCTAGGGGGCTTGTACACATATCTGTGTGCATGTACATGGAAGCCATGGCTCAATATGAAGTGTCTTCTTCAGTCATTCTCCAACTTTGAGACAGCATTCCTCACTGAACCTGGGGCTCGCTGATTCAGCTAGACTTGCTGGCCAGCGAGCCCCAAAGATGCTCCTCTTCCTGCCTTCCCAAAGCTGAGATCACAGATTAGCATACCCGACTTTAAAAAACGAAACAAAACAAGAACACTGGAGATCTGAGCTTAGTTTCTCGTTTTTGCATGGTAAGCACTTCACCCTGAACAATCTCCCCAGCCCTTCTTCTTTTGTTTCTTTGAGGTAAGGTCTCATATAGCCCAAGCTGGCTTCAAACTCTATGTAACCGAGGATGCCCTTGAATGCCCACCTCTCCTGCCTACAGCCCTGCAGTAATGGAAGTACAGGAATAACCACTCAAATTTCACCTCAAAGAAAGGCCGGAGGAGTGTGCATTGAATGCAGATTATCTCCCGGAAAAGAACAAGGCTGGTCATTCCAACTGCACAGCAAATTCTCTGTTAGATGCTGAGATAGCCTTCCAGAGCCCTCCGACCCCAGTGGCACACCCCTGGATGTTTTGAGGACACATTTTTCCATTCTCTTTCCCAGTGCTGCCCAAAGTCAAACTGTTTTCTCCTTAGCTGCTGGAGTCTCCTTATCTGTCTCTCTGCTTCTTCCAAAATGTTCTGTGTCCTTGGTGGCCCTTGCATCCAACCTCACTTGCTTCTTGCCTTATGCAAAGTTCCAAGTGACCTTAATTCTCTCAATCAAAAGAGCAAGCTCTGATGGAGGCCCCCAAACACCTTCCCCTGGCCTTCTCTAAGATTGGAAACCATGTAGCAGGGACCAGTGTACATTACCTAGGTGCCCAGGCTCATATGGGTTCTTGTTCTACTCCTTCCTTCCTTCCTTCCTTCCTTCCTCTGTCCTTCCTTCCTTCCTTCCTTCCTCTGTCCTTCCCTCCCTTCCTTCCTTTTCTTCTGAGATAGTATCTCGCTATATGGCTTTGGCTGGCCTTGAACTCATCAGTTCTACTCTGCCTCCTGAGTACTGGGATTAAAGGCCTGTGCCACCATGCCCAACTTGCTCTACTCTTTTGAAGTGAACTGGAAAGTAGCCTGTTCCTGCACAAGATTGGCAGGCTAACACAACCATTATTGCCCTAGGGAAGCCTCTCTAGCAGGAACCACCAGTAGCTATGGTATTTGAGTGGTCAAGCATGCAGGAAGGGACCAGTGGGCAATGAAGCAGAAAAGGAAAGGGGATAGAATCCATCAGAGGCTCTGAAGGGCACAGTGGGGAGAAACTGTAGGAAGCTCTCCTGTGGACAAGCAGCAGTGGAGTTAGTGTTACTTGCAAGGTCAACAGGGCATGCTACAGGAGTGAGGTTAATAATCGGCCCTACGGCAGATGGATTCAGGCTTCTCGCGGAGTAGCTGCTGGGCATGACTAGTAGGAGGAGTTGGGAGTCACAGAAATTGCTGGACTCTGGCCAGATGAATAGCTGTAAGAGAGGTTACAGCATGGAGGGCTGGGCATGCAGTTCACTATGTTCTTGTAAATGTGGAGCTATGCTGGGGGTGGGAGCTGTACTTGTGTCGTGACAATCTCTGTGGTATAAACTCTACTTTGTGGACAATCCTAAACTACACTGTGACTACTGCATTTAACAGTCAGCTCCCAAGATTCCTCAAGTTCCTGTACTGGGTCTGCAGGAGGCAGACCTACCATCAGATGGTTTTGATGTGTCTGGGAGATGCAGATGGACTGCATCCCTTCATCAGCATTTGATGTGCCCAGCTCCACTCCATGTACTATACATGTATCCTTCCATACCTTATGAGGGGAAACAGGCATCCAGCTAGGCACAGCAAGTCAGAGAGAGTGTATCTATGCACACATGCAACAGTACCTGACTTGAAGGACTTGAATCTGAACCTAGTGCCTGTGCGTGCTCACACTCTTGGACCACTGCTGAGGGCAACTTCCTGAGGACTAGAAGACTCATCTCCTACCTGCTTCCCGCAATGGGGGCCGCAGCTGGTTATGGACTTACCTAAGGCCATGGACTTTCTGGTTTCCACAGTAGCAGGCAGGACCTTACCACTCTCACTCAGGAGACTGCTGCACTCATAGGTCATAGGAACACTGTGCTGCCCACTGACAGGATGATAATCGTGGCAGCCTATCCTAGCCTGACCCTGCCTCAGCCCTATAAGTCACTCCCATCAAGTAAGCCTGGAGCCCAAGCCAAACTCTGAGTGGCCCAAACACATGTAGATATGCTTATGGTACTCAAGGTCAAGGAGTGTCTCCTGGGAAGGATCCAGGGTAGCCACACATACACCTTAAAGCAGAACTCACCGCAGTGCCATTGTTGTCCCGGAAGACATCCTGGTTGAAGTAGTCGAAGAGCTTCTTTTCCAACTGGAGCACGACCTGCCGGGTCAGAGATGCTTCAGTGTCTGCACAGCTCCCACTCCTCAGGCCGAGTGTGGCTGGTGGCTGCCCTTAGTCATGAGCCACTTACCTTCCGGTCATTGTCTGACTCCCGAAATATCAACTTTACAACTTCATTGGTATCAGCAGCCCGGACTGTCTGCATTGTGGCCTTTGTGCAGAGCGTCTGCAAGAAGACAAGGGTGCTCAGTCTCTGTTTGTCTACCCATTGCTCCAGTTGGTATCACCCAAAGCCCATAATCAATGGTTTCCCAATATCTCCAATGGGAATGGAAGGGGATTAAGGTTCCTTGACACAAGGGCTTCACATCCATTCCAGGAGACTAGCTTGATGGTCTTTGTGAGCTAGTCCTCAGAAGGCCCTCTACCAGGCCACACAGGAACCTGGGTGCATGTAGCTGATAGTGTAACACAAATGAAATATGTTCATGCTTCTCCAAGAGGCAAGGTTTTGTTAGCAGTGCCCTGCCAGGCAGCAAGTTGAGCCCTTCAAGGGGCTGGCTCCTTGCTATTGCTGTCTGCCCTGAGCCCTGTAAGGCTGGCTAAGGCTGTAAGATGTAGAAGGGCCGTGGCATGGGACACTAAGCCCAGGAGGTGCAGAGGTGGATGGTCAAAAGGTCAGAATCGCAGGAGGTAAGTCCTGGGCTCTGGTCAGGAGTCAGGAGAACTGAGCATGGGTGTGACAAGGACCTAAGAGGGGCAAGTAGCCTGATGAAATCAGCAAATGCTCAGGCTATCTGTTCCACCAAAGGAATTGGTGGCTATGAAGCAACCACAGCCTTCTTGTTGCATGCTTGGCTGTGCTGTCTTTGGTGGTCCTGGACCAAAAGCAACCAGCTAGAGCATTTGATAATTAAATTCATGTCTGTTTGAATTAACCTCAATACATGCAGGAAGGGGTCAAAGAGGCCACTCCCCAAAGGCAGGACAAAGTTGGGGACTGCCCCCTTCCCAGGCACAGGAGCCACTAGGAGCAACAGCCTTTCCCCTCCCCTGTGCCCCAAATACACACACTGTAGGGGCCTGGAATGAAAACAAGACACTTACAACACAAGTGATAAGGCAACACAAGATTCCTTGAGACAAATGCAAGACACCTCTTAGACAAATGGAGGTTCTAAGTAACTGCCTCTTGCCTTGAGGGCGAAGATGAAGGGAGTGGCTACTTTCTTGGCCAACAGATCAGTTATCCAAAACGTGTATAAAGAGCCAAGTCAAAGAGAAAGCAGGAGCCTTGTCACCTGGACTGGGATTATAGGAGGAACTACTTGGGACTAGTGACAGTCCTCAACTGAGCCACATGTAAACAAAGTATTTTTATTTTTAAATAAAGAGAATGAATTTTACTTATAAGGAAACCAGTTTACTGGAAGTATCTGACCTTTTAAGGTCTCAATATTGCAGGATCCCTTGGAGGTCTGTGCTGTGAGGACACAGAATTGCTTAAGTTCAGGGCTCTGCACCCTCATTCCTGCCTGGGGCCCACTGAGGTGTCAGATACCTGCTGGAACAACCCCAGGTGCTCCTAGGCAGCTGGACTAACACAGTGCCCATCCTATAAAGTGGATGGGGACGAGGGTGAGGGGAGCCAGCCCTATGTGCAGCAATCCAGCCCAGGCCTCCACTCCCCAGACACACTCCAGGCCAGGCCATTGACATTCAGGGCACAGATCAGCTAACCCAGCCAAGCCCCCAAAGTGGCTTTTGGACTCTGTGTCACAAATCAGTCTGGCTGCCTTGGAACTGTGGAGGATTAGGACAAGTACCCAAACAACCAGGGGCGGCAAGGCCACCCAGCCCCCTGCATCCCATGGAGGTCTCGGCCCATCCTGATGCTAATGCGCTTAAGTGGCTTAAGCTGCTTTCTATGAATGGGGGAAAGGCTGGGGGGGGGGGGGGAGAGGCAGGCAGAGGACCATTGTGACCACTGCAAGATGGTTCAGGAAATTCATGGTTGTGTCTCCTTGAAGGCATCTGCCCTCAGCTGTTAAAAACCCTGCTTTATCTCACCAAGCTGGCAGCTCCCAAAAGATCGACATCTTGAAGGTCCCCCAGAGCTGTGCAAGAGCCAGCCACCCCGCCCTTTCTCCCACATCCCTTCCCATGGAACCTCTCCATTCACAGGTTGTAAAGGCTCCACCAGGACTGAGCAGGCAAAGAGGCCTTCTCTTGGCCTTTCAAACTCGGGAAGTCGTGACCACTCATGCAGAAAGCTGCCAGGCCCAGCCTTTCCGGCTCAACCTAAGGAAGGGATTTTAACTCTTTTGAAAAGAGAAGAAATACACCAAATGCTATTTTTAAAAAGCCATCTAAGATCCATTTTTACCACCAATGGCTTCATCACAGGGCACTGGAAGGGTTAGCTTAGCCCTCAAAGGACTGTTTTGTCTCCTGGAATACGCTAGGATCACCATGTGCTAAGGACGGTCACCTGCCTTTCCTGGTTTCTTCTTGCTTAGGCAGCTACCAAAGCATGATGCCTAGTCCCCAAGCCCAGGACATTGACAGCTGTTTTTTGTGCTATCAAACCACACAATTTTTACAGCTCTTTAGATTTGCACAAAGCTATCTAGTAGTCAGATGCCCTCATGTGAGTGTAGGCATTGGCCAACTCATCCCAGGAACTAAATCTGTTCGCCTTCCCTCCACTCAGCTGTCACAAACACTACTCACAGAGATCAAAACTCTATTAAGGGCAAATACCCTGTTGGCCCTGACAGCAAACCAAGGCTCTCAGATGTAATGTGAAAGAGTCTATCTGCAAAAGCAAAATTTACCTGTGCTTTCTTTAAGCTCTGGCTATGTAGACCAGGCCTGGCCTTAAACTCACAGAGCTCTGCTTGCCTCTGCCTCCCCTGCAAAAAAATCTTTAAATGGCATTTACGTGTGTGTGTGTGTGTGTGTGTGTGTGTGTGTGTGTGTGTGTGACCACATGCATGTGGAGACCAGAGAACAATTTGTAGTTGTCAGTTCTCTTCTTTGACCATTTATGTCCCTGGGATGGAACTCAGGTCATCAGCCTTAGTGGCTAAGCACCCTCACCCACTAAGCCATCTCATTGGTCCTGCACTTTTTGACACACAGGTATATCTGGGGCTAGACAGTAACAGCCAGCTTCAGCTGTCCTCTAACCTCAGAACAACTGGATTCCAGCCCACTCAAGGTCCTTCCCATACTATCTCCTTATAGGGGCAGGGGATGGTGCAGCTGTCCCATGAGGAGATGGCTTCTTAGTCCCAGGACAACCTTCACATGGCCTCTGGACATTTTTGAATCTGCTTTGGTGACCTGGGGAGGTTTTAAGCCTGCTTGTAAGTTTTGGAGCTACTGTTGATAATAATGATTGAAGCACATTGTAGAAATACATACAGAGATATTAAAAACTTTGTATTAGCAATGGAATCCAAGTAAGGCAGCTCTAAGCTCAGTGTGAGTGCATCTGGCTAGGCTATCTCCAGCAGTTCCCCAGCTGCAAAACACAAACCAAACCACACTGCAGCCTCTCTGCAGTACCCAGCACACCTGCCTCCAAAGCCAACACCACTCTATAAAAAGCATCTTGGTGCATGCTTGTCAGCAGCTGAAAGAATCCAGAAATGCCTTCACTGGGCAGGTTTCCCTCTGTACCTTGCCATGGTATATGGTGGGCTCCACCAGGTTGGTTTTCCAAAGGATCATATAGCCCTGAGCTACGCAGACAGGGACTCCTAGGTCAAGCTTTCACGGTCATTCTCTATTGGTCTCTGGTGCCAGGGCTGGAGTGGGCAGTGCAGTCCTGTGTCCATCGATCACCTGGACAAGCTGCATGGGTCTCCTTACCAGACCATAGGGTTTTTCAGGAAGCCATGTGGTCCTAGCACCCTTGAAACTGGCTGGGTGTCAGGCAAGTAACTAATGAGGCTTCTTGGAGAAATAAGAGGGGGTTAGAAGCAGATGGGGGTCCTTGGAAGGAAACCCCAGCCTGAACAAAGGCAGGCCAGGGCTAGGCAGGAGTCTACAGTACAGAGAGGGGCTGCAGGAGCCTTTGGGAAGGAGGGAGCTGGTGGTGGCTACATAAGCAATGAGGGTCACAGGTGGAACTGAGGTAAGGGGGGGCAGTAATATGGAAATGGGGTGGCTACAGCAGAGAGATAGCATGGAAGGAAGATGGACCAGGACAAAATTGAGAGGTAATGGATAGAACCAGAGAGTGGAGTACAGATGTGGGGCCCATCCCTGTGGCTCATGAGAGGCCAGAATAGAAACAGGGTATACACAGCAGCTGAAATCCAGGGGTCTTCTCACTCCTCAGAGGCAGAGAAAATCCAAATGTGCCTCAAAATTGCCTATTTCATTCACCCAAGAAGTACAGTAAATGCTCCTGTATTAAAGTCATTCCTTAGCAGAGCATGGGGTAGGTAGGGCCTTTTGCCACTGTCCCATCCCTAAGGTCTGATGAGACCCTCCTGAATCTTAACCTTCATCTGCAGCTGGGACCATGCCCCACTCTGTGGGTGCCTGGCTTGGGTTGCAGGATATATAGCCTCGGGGATAACTTGGGTTTCTGGCTTAAGTTCCAAGGCAAGAGTAGTGAATGCCATATTGCAGTAGTTCCTGCTGAGGGTCTCCCCATGGTGAAGAGCCAGCTTTGGGGGCCCTGGCTGTCTAAAGGAGCTCCAAGTATCCGTCTGCACTCTGGCCATGCCGCTTTGTGTTAGGCTGGCACCTGAAGTGATAAATAATGCTCTGGAGGAAGCACCCAGACAAGAGTGACAGGCTCTGTTTTGGGGACCCTTTTCCTCACACTGGATTGTCTTGTCCAGCCTTTATATGAGGGGAGGTGTCTAGTCTTATTGCAATTTGATGTGCCATGTTTTGTTGATATCCATGGGAGGCCTGTCCTTTTTGGGAGAGAAATGGAGGAGTGGATGGGGGGGGGGGGGGGGGGCAGAGGAAAGGTTGGTGGGGAGGGGCTAGGAGGAGAGGAAACTGATGTCAGGATATAAAAAAATTTAAAAATTAGAGAGAGAGAGAATAAGAATAAGAATGAGAATGAGAATGAGAATGAGAAGGAGAGAGAGAGAGAGAGAGAGAGAGAGAGAGAGAGAGAGAGAGTGACACAGAGAGACAGAGAGACAGAGAGAGAGAAAACGCACACTAGGCTCACAGAAACAGGATTCAGAGCCCCAGAAGAGGCCCCCAGAAACAGTGGGGCCAGGAATATCAATTTCTGTACAGTGACATGGTTTGACCCCAGATTCTTCCCTGGCACTTTATTACTTTTTTTTTGTTTTATTGAAGATCCATACACTATATTCTGATCATGATTTCCTCTCAGATCCTTTCTACCTCCACACCCATCCAACTCCATGCCTTCTCTCTCTCTCTTTAGAAAACAAACAGGAAAATTTAAAAAGCAAACAAATCAGAATGAAAAACAATGAAAAGGAATGAGAAACTCAAACACACACAAAAGCAACACCCATGAAAACATAAAACTGGAAAACATAATATCCAAACAAAAGACCAGTGAGATAAATAATCAAACAAAGCAATATGAGACAAAAAGAAATCTACAAAAATACATACTGCTGGGATTGAGGCCTACCCTTGAGTGTGGTTTATATACTTGGTGAGACTCCATTTGAGAGAATTAATTTTTCCTTTGAGAGTGACTGTCTATTGGAAATAGTTTCTTGGTTAAGGACAGGAGCTTACGTCCAATTTCTCCCTCAATGCTGGAACCCATATGAACCTGTGCAGGCCCAGTGCATGCTGACCATTAAAAGTTTTTGTTTGTTTATTTGTTTTGAGACAGCGTCTCTCTATATAGTCCTGGAACTCACAGAGGTTCCAATAGACCAGGCTGGCCTCAAACTCAGAGGTTCACCTGCCTCTGCCTCACGAGCACTGGGATTAAAGGTGTGAGTCACCATACTCCATGATGGCTATATTATACTTGTTTGTCACGCAGACCAGGATATCTGCTGGTAGCTAGATGGATGAATGCCCCAAGGATGGGTGCCTATCCCTTGGTGACATCCAGAGTTCCCCTGGCATCTCTACAGAGGGAGGAGGCATCCCAGGAGAGATCCTGCCAGGGCAGGTGAGTAACTCTTTGAGGGGACAGAGGCCCTCCCTAGTCCTCAGAGCAAGAGCACAGGCTGGCCAGCATCAGCACCTGCAGTTCTCCCAGAGCCTCTGGGTATCTGGGAGGGAGAACACAGCCACCATCAACTCCTCACTGGGCCTGCTTGCCTGGCCTCTCACTAGAGCACAGCATCTCTTAGAATTTGTCCCAGGGGGGACATGGGCAGATTGGTGGACAGCTCTGGACCTTGCAAAGCCACCAAACACTCCATTGTCCAGCCCAGGACTGTGCTCTGGGAGGGGTTGACGCCTCCATTGTCTAAGGTAGCCTGTCACTCACCAGAAGCTGCACAAAGCTGTGGGGGCAAGGTTTAATCCTGACTTTAGTCAGCAGATGAAAACCAGAGGCCAGATGTCCCAGGCTGTTTAAAAACCCAGAGCCTCCTGGCCTCACTTTTTTTTTTCTTTCCTTCAAGGGGGCTTGTGGGGTGGGGGTAGGGGGTCAAGAGTTAATCACAAAGCAGTACCACCCCCTAACAGACATCACAGGCAGCAAGGGGAGCCATTCCAGGGCAAGATAGAAGTTAAACCTCCCCCAAGAGGATTAGGCATCCCTCCCACCCCAAGTGGAACCTGAAGGGAACCATGCCTGCAACTCCATTTGCAGAACCCAGGAGATGCTTCAATGCATACTCTATGAGCAAGCAGAACCAAAGATTCTAGGGCTCCCTCGATGCTCTGCCCAACCAGCAAAGCTGCTAAGCCAAGGGTGGAGACAGAGCAGTCAGACCTGACCTGGCTGGTTCCTACACTTGAGGGCCACACAAAGAACAAGTAACTCCTCAGGGGTAAAACCACCTTCAATGAAAATGCAAAGCAAGCCAACCTCCTTGAAGCTGTGACATCCCCTGGTCTTTTAAGTCACAAGACTTGTGTGGGTACTCTCCTGGGAGCAGCCCAGCTGCCTGTGGTTTAAGGCCTCACCTCACCAGCACTTTGTGTTGAGACAGCCTGCAGCACAAGCAGGAAAGCTGCAACTCTACCTCTGTGGAACCCATCTAGCCAGCTGGGCACCAGGCGACCAAGACTGACAGCTTGCCCTAAGTAAAACCTTGTTGGGCACTTCCGCTTTGTCCCCTACTCAGTCACAGTCTGTGCCACTAAAAACCACGCAGCTCTGCTTCCCACAGTGGTGGAGATATCCATCTGTTGGCAGCCTCAGGCTAGCTCCTCATCCAAGGCTTTAGGATGGTCACACCAAGTTCTAGAGGCTTCTCTGTGAGTAAAGGTGTCAGACAGAGGTATGACTGGTTATGTATTGTAACCAGTAGAGGTCTGTCTCCACATAGAAAGTAGTTAAATGGGGTTGGGGATTTAGCTCAGTGGTAGAGCGCTCGCCTAGCAAGTGCAAGGCCCTGGGTTCGATCCTCAGCTCAAAAAAAAAAAAAAAAAGGGGAAGTAGTTAAATGGCCTCCTGCTCCTGAAAATGGTGCTTGGCTCCTAGGCACAGGGACTACCTGGCACTCATAAGCTTTGCATGTGCCTGTGGGATGATAAGGGGAGGAAGGAAGTGGGGTTGCTGGGAGGAAGGAGTGGAGCTCAGCATGGATCCACTCCAGGTAGAGTGTGGGGTGCTTGCTCCTCATGTGGGCCTGCCTTTGCTTGCTTCGGGCAACAGCTGGTGGGTGGGCTTAGAGATACAGCTTATCAATTTTTCATGCCCATCCTCTAAACATGACCCTGTTCCTGAGCCTTTATTCCTCTGACAACTTCATGCAAGAAAACATGCAGACCCTCTGATAGCGTGAAATCAGGAACAATGGCCTGGGGACAAAGGAGTGAGGGGTGGCTGTGGCTGGCCAAATTTCAGCCACACACAGATGTTCCTAGGAATGTCTGAAAGCTGATGTTTTAAAAAGAAATGAGCCTTAAAACAATGTCTTCAGTAGTGAGGAAGGAGGGCAGTCCCAGGAGCATGCTATTGGACCCCTACAGGGCCAGACCAACATTACAAGTTTTAGTGATGGGCTGGACCGGGCCCTCACATTCATCTGAGCTGTGTGTCCCACACCACAGTCTGTTCTCTTTCCAAGATGAATTTTGCTTCACAGCTTTATAGTTTAGTGACATTTGAGCTACACTCTCCAAGACTTCTAACAACAGTGATCACTCAAGACAGGAAAACTTTATGTAGAAACTCTAGTTTGAGACAACAACTGAACCACATTGAGCTACTGATGGGCAGCATTCCAGACTAAGAGAGGTAAAGCCGGGAGTGAGGCTAGAATGGCTGCGCTACCTCCCACTGTGCTGTGAATGGAGCATGAACTCTGAAGAAAGTTGAGTCCCTGGGCCAACTGCTCTTCCATGGTGCTGGCACAGAGTGGGGCTGGAAGCAGGGACACAGAAGTGCTTGTGCCCAGTGAAGCTCCTCTGCCTCTGTCCACACATGCCGTCGCTCACAAGACCCTTTCAGCATCCATATTCAGTTACAAATATGGTGGCTGTATCCCATCTCATCTGCATGCAAATCCATCAGTGCCACTAACAAATAGTGCCACTCATGGTTGTGGGACACACACAGGTAGACATGTGCAGGTGCTCACTGACATGAGGACAGGCTTCTCTATGAAACCTGAGCTGTGCAGAGATCACCTGCCTTCCTAGCCTCTGCAGGTGACTGTGAATCTCTCTGACTGCACAGCCTCTGCACAGGGGGCCACCAGGTCAGAAGACACAGCCAGCAGGACACAGGTCACTAACAATGAAGGCTTTGCTTTTACTCTGGGACACTTCTGGGTATGATGGGCTTTGAAGTCTCCTGAACAAGTAAACCCCTTCTGGCTTGGACAACGAAAGTCCAAGTGATGAGCCTGCTCTGGTCTAGGCAGCCAGACAGATAGCAGCTGGTGTGTGGCAAGAAACTGCTTGTGCCAAGGAGGCCCAGCTTGTATGTATAGCCAGCACCTTGACAAGAGCATGTGAGCCTAGGACAGGCTCCTGACTGGAATGGTGGTCATGGACAGTGCAGAAGACACCCATCCTGGTTCAGTCTTTCTGTTCCCATCCAAGGCTTTTTTAGCTAAATTCCAGTCCAGCAAATGTATAGAAGAAAAACTCCTTGAGCAACCTTCCCACAGCAGAGATGACAGCAGAGCAGAAAGGGCCGAATGCAGTCAGCTCCCAGCCAGCCCAAGGCTCTACTGAAGGAGGGAAGGACACCTAGCAAGTGCTCCTAGCCATGCTGACAGTTCCACACAGATGTCCCTTGAAACATATCAAAGGACAATCCTTACCACTAAGCTCACATTTTGATGTCTCTAAAATGAAGAACTGACCCAGAGAATAACCATTATGTAGGTTAAAAACAGTTCTTTCAGAATACTGAACATTAATATAAATTTGGATTCTACTACATAATATGCTGTTGAATTAATAGAATGTTTTCCTTGAAATATTTCTTGACGATGCTACCAAAAAGGCCCCCACTCCTGCTGCTGATGCAGGGTGCTTAGACCTGTAACCCCCACAAGCCAGACATCTTGGATCCAGAACACACTTGCCTCACCAATGAAACAGTAGATGGATCCCTAGGTTTAAGTGCAGGTCACTATGAAACAGGCACCAGGGGTTTAAATGTTAAAATGTGATGGCCCTCACAGTCTGTCACTGTCCTATGATAACCACTTGAATTTTAAAACACTAAGCATATCTAACCATTCCTTGATAACTGGTGTCTATGAACATTATTTCAAATTGTATCATGGAGTGGACAATAAGGCCAACTGGAAAGTCACTCAAGTGACAGCTCTAAGATGGAAAGAGGTGATTTTAACACTTGCATTTAACATATTAAAATAGTATCTAGACAAATTCCCTGACATTAACTGCACCCCCATCAGAAGTCAGCACACATATAAGAGATGCTCATCTTGAGTGCTGCTGTTCTATGCCCTTTGTGGTGGAAACCAGGGTCCTGGATCCACAGGAAACCATGTGGAGAAACCACTGCCATCCTTATAGAGGCAAAAAGCCATCATGGAGTTGGCAAGGATAATACCACATCAAGTCTAATTGTGTCTGATAAAAACTTGTGACTAAACAGTACATACAAACAGTACTGAATTCACCCTGCCAACCTTGCATACCTTGGGCATGCACATAGACACACACAGCTTCTGGATGTCCAGCCCTTCCACTCTGTCATTTCTCTTGAAGTTGAGATGGGAGTCAGTGGGTGCCTTGTCCCATAGGGAAGTTGTCTGTGGCCAGGCTATAGGAACTACAGATACGCACACCAGCATCACAGCCACTACATCACATCTGCAGCCTCTTAGGTGCCCAGTAAGGCACAGCACATCCTCACTGATCCAAAACCTGAGTGTCCTTGAGCTAGCTAACTAGCTCATGTATGCTTCACTGGGCAGGGAGGCACAGCAGTACAGTCTCAGTTAGAACAGATTGTAGATGGGTGGCTGCAGGACTGTGGCAGCTGACCAGTCCACCCTCGGTGAGGCCAGAAGTTCAGACTGACTCAGCAAAACTGAGGGCAGGATTTTACATGGTTTCTTGAGCTTTTTGGAATGGGGTTTCATGTGACACAGGAGGCCTGAGAGCAAAGCAGGTCTGGCCCACTGGAACTTCCTTCAGACATACCCCATCCATCACTCCAGTTTATCTCCTCTGACTATCCAAACGAAGTCTAGTTGAAGAGCCTCACCATCTTGGAGATCAGAAGAAGCTACCAATGATGGCAGAGGAAACACCTGCTGGCCTGCTGGCACTGTAGTCACAGGGTGGGGCATAAGGGCTCACTGTGCAAAGTTCACGTCCCACAAGTGCATCAGGATGCTGTTTGGAGAACTGTCTGTCTATCAACAGTCACAGAGGCCCATTTTCTGTCCTTCCCCTTGCTGGACACTGTCAACTGTTCATATGAAATGAAACAGAGTATCATAATGACTCTGCTATTTCCTCTCCTGAGATGGCTTGCCTTGCAGCAGCTGGACAAAGGTGGACATGGCACTAATGAGCTTGAGTGACTTGTTTGTCCCACCAAGGTAGGACAGGACCTACTTTTATAGGAGTATGGGCACAAGCTGAGGCTCACATATAGCAGGCACCCACATCCATGGCCCAGAAGTGTCTCACAAGACTGTGTTGCCCCTGTGAATCATACTCTATCGTAGCTGGAGGTACACCTGACGCAGGACCCCTTCAGGATGTCCCTAGGATCCTGAGGTGGGAAAGGATGGAGAGAAATTAGAGCAGAGTCCCCTCAGACTCTTAGAGCTGGGACAGGCCGTAAGGATGCAGCCAGACAAATCCTTGAGCAGTGAGTCCAAAGATCTAGCTCCTCGCCGGGTGGTGATGGCGCACGCCTTTAATCCCAGCACTTGGGAGGCAGAGCCAAGCGGATCTCTGTGAGTTCAAGGCCAGCCTGGTCTCCAAAGCGAGTTCCAGGACAGGCGCAAAGCTACACAGAGAAACCCTGTCTCGAGAAAAAAAAAAAAAAAAAAAAAACCCAAAATCCAAAAAACAAAACAAAAAAAGATCTAGCTCCTCTAATAGGCTCTTGGAATAGAAAAACAGGAGAGACACTGGCTAATTAAGGTATGCAAATTGATCTTTGCAGAAGTAAATACTCTGAATATAAAATCCAAACTGTTGTTATAATTTACTGCAATTCAGCTGATATGACCACCCCTATTCAGAAATGGACCAACTAGGTCTCCTTCTGAAGTCATTAAAAATACAACAATTTTCATTAGGAATTACGTTACTGCCATTACTTCTTTAAAGCCCTCAGATTAGGGGGTACTTTGTGTACACCCTATTTGAGGCTCTAGGACTTAGTCTCCTGCAGGCAAAGGTAGAATGAAATGTCCACTGGACCCTGTGGGAGCCCTGGCTAGAAAGGAAGAAGGGCTGCTACTGTGACTCACTGCAGGGGACTAACATGAGTGTGCAAAGTGTTACGGAACTGGTGAGCGCCACGGCGCAGACCTGCCTGCACTCTTGACTTAAGATAGAATTCTAAGGGCTGCTAGCCAGGTGAAGCAGACCCTGGAGGGCTCATGGGAACGCTACTAGACTCTGATTCAGTGTCCACCTCACATGAAGCCCAAGTTTTAATGCTCACTATTCACTCTCCATAATACAGGCAAAGCTCCATATCACAAAGGGCTGCTAAGGTAAGGGTAAGGCACAGGGTAAAGCCAAGGCCAATCACTGAAACGCTGAGGAACAGGATTCAATTCACATAGCTGTACACACACACAGCAGGGTGGACACGGTAACCACAGCTACCCCTGTTCACTGAGCCCCTGGGGATATGCTGGTTGACACCTAGGCCCAAATTCTCTTGCTATGGTCTGGAACATGCTCACAGTACTTGTAGGTTGTGCACACAGGGGCACAGCAGAGGGTTTGGTCGAACAAGGACCCAATGACCACAGGTAGCCAGCACTTCAGCTGGACCTCACACAAAATTAGTAAGGGGATCTCAGAAAGGGTCCTGTGGAGTCATCAAAAGTAATGAACAAGTGCAATATTACCTCACTGGCTGACTTCTAGGAGCCCCTGGATACTAATAGTATCTGGACACCAGGCAGCCCTGAGCTGAGCTGGCTTACGTAATGGTCTTCATCACATTGTGGCTGTGACACTACAGATCCTCTCAAGTGCTCATCATGGCTGGCACAGCCAACACTGAGACCACCTCACTGCCACTCTGCACTGTGTCCCAGGAGTCCCTCTACTGAGGAAGGCATTTGCTGAGACAGTGGTGCCTTCACTGGGCCCTGCTCTAAAACAGGTACAACTGGCATCTGAGTGTATAGCTGTCAGCAACTGGCAACAGGATTTTCAAAGACAACCAACTTCCAAAAACACATCTATCACTACTACTGATGGGGAGGTGATGGAAGCAGGTGTGGTGAGCCCAGACCATGCAGAGACAGGCGCGGATGGCACCGCTGTCACTCTGCGTCACCACGGCCAGCTGAACACCCCAGCTGCCAGTTGCCACTGTGCAAGGCATAAAACATACCCTCCAAGCAATCCCAGCAGCAGGCCTGTGCCGGAGACTGCATTATTAATTAGAGTAATGGCGCGTGGTCCTGTTACACGGCAGGATAATCGTGTTTAATTTGTGTATGTTTTAATTATGGCTTAAGCGGTGCCAAATTTGATCACAGTATCATCTTTTCACTTCTGCTCTGCAAGCATGTTTGCATTAATTTGCATTTGAAACATAAGAAGCTGCTCTTCCTGGGAGCAATGCCTCACAGCTCTGCACACAGAGCCTCTTTCACAGGCCACCCAGCCCATCCCCACACTCCTCCCTCACTGCAAGTGACAAGCAGGTCTCTACTGTGCTCCAAGAGCCCCCAGAGCCTGGAGGCTGGTCCCTTCCTGGAGGCACCCGGGAGCCTGAGCCCGCCCTCCCTGCAGGATGAACAATGGCTGCATTAAATGCATTTAATTTACTGAGATTGGGCTTAGCTCATTGGCCTTTCATTGTTTTGGAGATAGATTTAATTAACCTCTGATGAATCTTGCCAGCCAGTGTGATGGTGTGAGACCCCAAGGGGCAGGGCTATCAAATGGGCCCTATTCCCTGCAAGACTGGGATCTCCTCGCCTGTCCAGGATGGCAGGAAAACTGAGGGGGCTCTGTTCTGGGTGGGGACCCAGTGGCCTAAGAAAACAAAGCAAAAAGCCTAGGCTGGGCCAGGCACTGAAAAATCAATCTCTACTTTCATTTTAGGAAGTAAGCCACCTGTAGATGAAAAACCTATATGTGTTGGGTATCTCAGGCACCAGCCCACCCACAGCCCCAGGACTGATTTTCTAGAAGACGCACACCTTACCGCAGGGCATCCTGTATTCTGAGCAGCAGACCTTTCTATTTCTGACTGTGTCTGTCTGTGGCTCTTCTGATTTCTTACTCTTCTCATTTTTTACTCTGCCTTTCAGAAATATGGAAGTCATTTGGAGGTAATCTGCCAGAAATGAGGGTACAGAATCCCTAAGAGTACTTGGGTCATGACTGGTCTGCAGGTATGTACACTGAGGCATCTGAGGCCCTTCCAGGAAGAACAAGCACAGAGAGAAGAAGTGAAGGGAGGAAGGGCTTGGCATTCCAAACGGCCATGTCTAGGAACTGGGGTTCCAGTCAAAGGCCCACGGAAGCCATCATAGGCAGCGCTCCGGTAAGCATGGGCTGGCTCGGCTGCATGGTTCCTGGGGGTCCTCAGGCAGTTCTAGGTGGGGTGGGGCTTTGCCTTCTTTCTTGGCAGAGGAGTGCATGTGGAAGAGGAAGACAGAACAGTGAGCCTGGGAGATGTGGTGGGACAGGCTTCTCAAGTCAGGTAGTGGGACCATGGAATTTTCATACTGGGCTGGTAACGGTAAAATCACAAGCATACAGGTTCTTTAATGTCAGAGCTACCGCCTTTGCTTCACTAAATGGGCTTTCAAAGCCTACACTAATAGACTGTTTCCCACGGTTTTGATTGTTTGCTTTATTTATGTGATAAAGTGCATTCAGAATATAAAGGTAAGCTTTACTGGCTGAATAAATAGCAGCTATCCACAGGTCTTAAAGAGCCTCAAAAGCCCTCCAGGAATTAGTGCACAGATCATAGATATATTCATTTATTTATTGAGCAAATAATCCAGTTTAAAAACTACTGATTCTCCTTCCACTCCTTTGCACGTGTCAGATGGATAGCAGAGACAAGGAGCTCCAGGCCTCCAAAGTGGGAAGGGACGCACACCAGAATTAGTGATTTCGGGAAGAGCCACAGTCATCAGGTGGGTGGCATGCCAGGTCAGCAAGTGCCCAGTGTCAATG
Source organism: Onychomys torridus (assembly GCF_903995425.1). Taxonomy (NCBI): domain Eukaryota; kingdom Metazoa; phylum Chordata; class Mammalia; order Rodentia; family Cricetidae; genus Onychomys; species Onychomys torridus. The sequence goes on along the minus strand of NC_050443.1, from coordinate 117,324,231 downwards.
ATCTCAATGCCCTGTTCTGGGGGCCTCCCTGAGAAGGATGCTTCCTGGGGGTGTTACAGCAGTGTAGGTCATGCTGTCCCATCTCAGTGGCTTTGAGAAGAAAACTGTAGAGGGCAGTGTTCATAGAAGCCCAGCAAAGCTGATATGACCACAGCACATCAAGACCAGAAGCCCCCATGTGGAAATGCAGGCCAAGCTGTGCATAAGGAAAGCACCCACAACAGATGACAAGTGGCTGCAGGGGTTCCTCCTCAGGCAAGGCCCAGAGCCTGCAGTGAAGTACTGTGTGTATAGCCCTGTCACTATGTGTCATCTAATACCTGGAGGGAGGTGGCACAAAGATAGTGTGTTGAAGAGGCCTGACACTGCAGCTACCTTGCTTATGGCTGGAGAGACTCCTCCTCTATTCTCTTGGGGCCTCTCCCTGTGCCTGGAGACACTGCCTGTCCCTTCTGTGGGAATCTGTACAGCAGATCACAGTGCTGCCCCATAGGGAGTGGGATAGTGCCACGGATAAAGCACTGTAAAGAAAGTTGGGGCTTGGCTGGAGACCCTGTGTTGTGGACATCTCAGAACAGTGTTTCCAAGATGAATACAGACATTTTATTCTCGGGTGAGGAAGCTGAATTCCAGTACAACATGATAACAAGTCTACGGGACGTTTTCTCAGATACAAGGGTCCTTGAATTTGTACTACAACTTCATCCAGGTCTGCCACTACTTGGCTCTGTAAAACCTGGGGAAAATGAAACTTGAACTCTGGCTCCTTGGCTGCCTGATGCTCAAGGCCATGCACTCGGGAAGGGATGGTGCAGGTGATGCAGCTGCATTAGTCAACACCATCTGCTCAGGCATGGACGGGGACACTGTCCAGTTAAAAGGTTAGCAGCAAGCTGTGTTCAGTGAGAGTTCCAGTGAAGCAGGAACTTCACTTAAGAAACTTGGAGAGAGCCCTCTCCCAGAAGCCACCCCTCCTCTCCAAACAATTCGGACTGCAGGAGACCTGGGTGGCTTTGCAGATGCATCCATCTGCCATCAGATGACAAAAACTCACCCTCCATGAGGCCTGTGCAGCTAGGCCAGCGCTCCAGACCCACCTAACACTTAGCAGATTACCATAAAGGCCAACAGTTCTCCGACAGACCCGGAGGCAACACTGATTTCCATGGGTTCCCTGACTACTCACAGAGGCAGCCAACAACCTTGAGATGCAAACCATTCATACCTTGAGGAAAGGGGACTATGCAGTTAGGTGAGATCTTCTGGTGCTTTCTTTAAGTCTCCACAGTCCCAGTCTCCAGTCCCCATCATGGTCTGACTCACAGTAAAGGAGAGGTAGCTGGAAGACAGGGTGTCTCCAACCCACCACTCTTTGGTGCCTGTTCCAGCTCCACCTTCACTTGGCCTCCCCAGTATCCCTGCCTCCAGCTCAGCAAAATAGCCAACACAGCTCTGGCTAGAAGCTAATAGGAAGCTATATGGTACAGGTCAGGCTGACGAACCCCTGGGCACTTACTAGCTTCCTTGGGTTTATGATAACTGAAGCTGCCCAACTCTTGCCCAGGTGCCATAAGGAGGCAAAGGGCAGGCAATGAAGCTAATGCCCTGGTGAGCTCCTTCCTGACTCTTCATACAGACCTACAGTATGGAATATCCACGTGTCCACTCACCGACACAGGCCAACTGTCCTCCCACAGAAACACATCCTGAAGGACAGATTCAGAGAGTGCCCATTAGCCATTCTGAGTCTGTCCAGATGGCTGCTTTTTCTTATAGCCTGCATTCCACCCAGAAGGAAAAGTACTGTGAAGAAGATTCTCTGACCTTTTCCCAACCACAGACAGCTCTAGGTTGACCAACTTTGGCCTTCTAAGAGTCCTTTACTTTCACCATGGCCACTCTGCTCCAAGTGGAAGCCTCTGGGGAGGCAGGGAAACCACTGTGTGCAGCAGAACTGCTGGCCTGCAGCAGCAAGCTGGCAACTCAGCTCAGAAGTTTGGGAACAAGAAAGTGGACTTATGGGAAATGAGTCTTCAATCTGACTGTTTGAGAAACTGCATCTGCTCCTCAGTATCCTTCCTCCTTCATGGCTGGATTTAGATACACTGCTACTTCAAGGAGACTGAAGTGACGATCATGGAGCCTCTATGGGTCTGAGTTAGGCCTCTGCATATTTGTTATGGTTGTGTAGCTGGGTGTTCTTGTGGGACTCCTAACAGTGGGAGTGGGGGTGTCTCTGACTCTTTTGCCTGCTCTTGGGACCCTTTTCCTCCTAATGGGTTGCCTTGTCCAGCCTGGATATGAAAGTTTGTGCCTGGTTTTATTGTAACTTGTTATGCTTGATATAGCCCTGTGTTTAGTTGATATCCCTGGGAGACCTGCTCTATCTCTAAAGGGAAATAAAGGAGGAGTGGATCGGGGGAGAGGGGCCTGGGAAGAGTGGAGGGGGAGAACTGCAGTCAGGATGCAATGTATGAGAGAATAAAAAAGAAAAAAATGATGCACTGCTACCAGGAGCCATTGAACACCCAGGATCCCCTTTCCCACTACCCACTGAAAATCCAGGGGAGACCCCTGCACCCACTGGGCATCTAGAGAGACCCCTTGTACTACAAAGTTCAAAACGTACCCCGTGGGCCTGCCCTGATGAGGTACCTGCAGCTTAATTAAACACAGAAGGATTTTAATGGCACATCACTCATTTCTATCAACCAAAGGGAGACACCTGCTCAGCTGTCTTTAAAAAATAATTTTCTTCTGAGGATGGAAGATTAATGTGTGACAAGATTTGAAACTAAGACTAATGCAAAGACAGTAATATGAGGTACTGCGTGACTTCATGCTGTTCTTACGGGCCTGCATGCAGATTACATGCTTGAAAGCTCCCAGGCAGCACGGCATGGAAGGTGGAAGGGGTAAGTGTCTCACTTTCTGCAGCTCCAGTTTTCTGCCACCAGAGAAGGTAGTGCATCCTAATCACATAAGAACCAGCAGAGAATGGTAGCAAGATACTCAGTTACCTGTCCCGGGCTCAGGATGCCAGCACGCATCTGGTGACAGGCATGGACCCCCTACAGAGAAATCTAGCCCTTAAGCCAACATCATAGACTTGCTTCCCTTGGCAGCACACCCTAGCCACATAGTTTCCTTCCAACCTCAGAGGTCACATCACTTGTCTTGGCGCCAAAGTTTGCCAGCTGCAGTCACTCTAGGGATTCCAGGACCCTGGCACCCAGCCTAGAGTTCCCATAGTAGTCAGTTTAGCTTTAGAGTTCCTCAAACCAAGAGAGCCTCAATTGATTAAATCAAGAAGAACAACCAGTTTCCTGGTGTTTGATGAGGATTAAGCAGTGGGAAACAGCCCTTCTCCAGCTCTGCAGGTATCAAGCACCAATACACAGTGGTTTCCCCAGGCTTTTTTCTATAAAGGACACTGAGCCTGCAGGATACAGGGACACCTATTCTGATTGTTTTTTTTTTTTTTGAGACAGGGTCCCTCTGTTTAGCCCCGGCTGTCCTGAAACCACAGTTGTAGACCAGGCTGTCCCTGAACTCACAGAGATCCACCTGCCTCTACCTTCCAAGTGCTAGGATTAAAGGCATAAGGTACTACTACCTGGCCAGGATGCCTATTCTTCAAGCTAGTAATGGCTGACTGGCTGAACAACTGCACAGACCCCTCTCTCCCCACCTGGCAAAAATTTACTTAAAAAACAAAAACTATAAACTATGAAAATGCTGACATGGAAGTGCCCTAAACAGATGGCATTTCTCTGCCACAAGGGAACTCAATGCCCACACTGAGGAGGCAACCCATGCTTACCTACCTCTACAACAGACTTGGAATCCAGGCGGAAGTTGAAATCACCAAAGACAAAGTAGGAAACTTTCTCAAATCGCTGGTCGATGATTCTGGGAAAAGAAAAGGAGACAGTGGTCACCGGATGCTGCAATGCTGACCAGCCTAACTGGCCTGGGCCAGCTGCTCCTTCATGCTCCCCACATGCTTCCTGCTATAAAGACATTATGGTGATTGTTTCTTGCACTCCTAAATCTAGTGCAAAGGCTACCATCAAGCACGTTGCAACAAACAGCACTCAACTGTCCTCATTGGCTGGCCAGGAGGATGGAAATCATAGTGCAAGCAGGACCAGACAGACACTTGAGTGAGAACAGCATTCAGAAGAAAGAGCAAGTGGAGAGCTTGTCCCAGGAAACAGGTATGCTTATGTCTGCATGTGGGACTCTGTGCCCACAGCAGGACACTGCCTCAGCTGCCCACAGTTACCCTCCTTTTACAGCATGAGCCCATTCCTACTCTGCAATGATCACATTCCACCCAGATGCTTCCAAATCACAATGGGGAACACCTGTAACAATACACGGGCTAGCCCATGCTGCTTTGCTGAAGGACTTCTCTTCAAATTCTCTACCAATCACAATCACTTTATGAAGAATTTTTTCCATCGAAAGATACAAACACACAAACATTTGGCAGATGGACACACAGCAGCTTCCCTTACAGAGGAGCTGAGTTTCTCAACTGCCATGCGGGGCAGCTCTCCTGCTCCTGAGGCAGGGTAACTGGTCCTTGTTTCCGATTTGAAAGTGAAGTGAGGATCACTTACAGTACAGCTTCGCTAACCAGACACCAGCAGAACAAAAGTGTATCTTCTGTTCAGAGGCAGAGGACAGCCTGTAGTTATTCCAGAATTCACTGACCACTCCAGCCTTATCTATGCTACCTGCTGTGACAAGGTCCAAGGTAGAAAAGGGACAGGCTCATGTTTAAAATAAAAAAAAAAACTTGATGGGCTGTGGAGATGGCTCACTTGCTTGTTCTACAAACATGATGACCATCATCCACTTAATAAGCCACATGTGACTGTGTGTGCTTATAATCCAGCATTTTGTTGAGATGGAGTGGGTAAAGACAGGCAGATAGACCCTGAGAGCTTGCTCCCTGACCAGCCAGCTATGCCTAAATGACCAACTTCCAGTTCAGTGAGAAACTCTGTCTCCAGGCAGTAAGGTAGACAATGACAGAGGAAGACACTGAACACCTTGCTCTGCCTTCAACATGTGTGCTCATAGTCACATCCATGAACCACATAAATATGTGATACATACAACACACATGAAACAGAAGAAGAGGAGGAGTGGAGAGAAGAAAGAGGAGGAAAAAGAGGAAGAGAAAGAAGGGGAAGGGGAAAATTTTGATTATTGGGCAGAAATCAGACAGACTTTCTCAGTCACATTGACTCAAGTGTCAGTGGCTACCAGGAAGCCCAGTGTGTCTTGTTGTGGCCTGGTTACTCCTACCCTGTTACAGATGTGCTGCTGTCAGCATCAATGACTACCAGCAGGGAGTGTAGCCTTGGGATGGGGTCGGGTACCTAGAGCCGAACTCAGGCTGCAAAGGAGGCCTGGAAAGAGGCAGCCAATGAAGCACCTGCTCATTAGGAAGGCCCAGCTCCTGTGTGGGATTGTTATGGCTTGGTGCTACACTGCTCACTGGTGAAAGTATAAAGGTGTCCAAACCCTGGGTGACAGAATGAAGTCACTGAGAGGAAATCAGTCACCCTGGAGAGGAATGTGGAGAGTTCTGTGGGCCGGGCGTCCTGAGGGACTAGAGAACTCTGCCTACTGGCCCAGGCAGGGAAGAAGTCTTCTCTACGGAACTGGAATCTGCTCTTTCGTTTTTATGTCTGTGGGGCCCTGTGCTTGGCTATCGCTGTGGGCTTCCCTCTTGTGGCCTGTTCCTGCTCCTTCCTTTCCACTCCACAGCTTGAACCAGACTCCCTGTGCTGTGTCCTTCCCAGTGCTGTGTGGGATGGTCTGAAAAGTACAGTCCCTGCTTTGACTTTCCTACAAGGCTGACTGGTCTGTCATTAAATAGTCCACCACCTCCTATGCAAGCTGCCTCACATCTCATAGCACATGGGTCAGCCCAGGGCTTTTTGGAGACTACCTACTGTTTTCCATAGATTTAAAAATAAACATCTATTCCTATATACCTTTGGTTCATATGACTTTTAATAACAGTTTTATTGATATTCTTTTTAAAATTCCTGGGGCTGGAGAGATGGCTCAGAGGTTAAGAGCACTGACTGCTCTTCCAGAGGTCCTGAGTTCAATTCCCAGAACCCACATGGTGGCTCACAACCATCTGTAATGAGATCTGGCACCCTCTTCTGTATACATAATAAATAAATAAACCTTTAAAAAATTCATTTAGCTTTTTCATATTCCTCTTATGTAAAATATGCTGTATCCTCCAGCCAAATTCCACAAAAAACCCTGTCTTCCCTCTAGTTGGAATTGCATTTAATTTAAATATTAATTTACAGAGAAAGTACTTATCTTAACTGCAATGCAGATGGCCAGCAACTCATCTGCTTTTAAAAGGGTTTCTGTGAGGGAAAGCGGCTAGGAGCGAAACCCTTCACAGCAGTGAGGTCTGAGTCTGGTTGGGCCACAGGCTGTGCTCAGCTTTGCCCTACTGTCCTCCTTCCTGCTCACCCAGTGGGTGCCAGCGCTGCTTGGAGCAGTGAGGGGAGTGGGACTCATCCCAACAGGGCCTTGTTTGTCTCTCAGCAGGAAGAACAAGGGGAGAAGAGACAGCAAACACAAGTGATATTCCAAGAGAGGGAGGGAATACTGGGAGTTAAAGGTTTGATGGAGGATGGAGAGCAGTGACGTAGAAAGGAGGAAGGTATAGGCTAACCCAAAATAGAAACTCACTGCTTTGTAAGCTCATTTAAATATATAATAATAATTTATAAAGAAGTTTAAATAGTGGTACCCTAACAGGTGGACAATGGTACTCCAAGAAAACATGAACTATTAAATGAAAATCTCAGTGCATAGGATACCGCTCTGTAACTTATTCATTAGAGAGACTCCAGAGACCCCCCCCCCCAAACAACACAGACTATTATCTATGTTCTTGGTTGCCCAGCTTAAGTACATGGTAAGAACCAAGTGTTGTACTTTGGTTGCAACCTGTGAGTTGTGACCCCTTTGAAGGTCAAACAACCCTTTCACAGAGGTCACTTAAAACCATCAGAAACCACAGACATTTACATTATAATTCATAACAGTAGCAAAACTACTGTTATGAAGTAACAACGAAAACAACTGTATGGTTGGGTCACCACAACACGAGGAACGGTATTAAAGGGTTGCAGCATTAGGAAGGTTGAGAACCACTGTTGTAGGACATAGAGAAGTCAATTGGCAAATGACCAGGAAAATCTACCCTGTTTTACAGGGCCCCGAAAGTGATATGCACATTGCTGGGGGAGAAAAGACAGTATGGTCTTATCCAGTGCTGGATCCTGAATTGCTACAATACAAAATGCTACTATTAAACCAGCAAGATATGCCCAGTGGTGTAATAGTGGCATGACTATTATGGGAATAATCAACTTTTCCTCTTCCAACCAGCCCATGACCAACTAGTTTCTGATGGGATTTGAGGTTGCTCTACAGGGGAAATTCATGCCTGACACTGTAAACCTGGTGAAAAGTCCATGGCTGGGGAGGTCTTAAGCCCTAGGAGAACCTTCTACTATTGTTTTGCTAAATGTTCATGTTATCAGACTGCCTTCTAATTAGATACGTTTATACCCATAGACTGTGCTGCTCTCAACCTTGGTCAGAGACTTTCTGCAGTGGGCAGTGATTAACACAGAGACTCAAGGCTAGTCCAAGAGCTAAGGATAAGTAACTGTTGAGTGCTCAGCCTTAAACGAAACATCTTTATCAACAGCAACACCACCCCTGCCCATCAAAGCTTGGGAACAGTGTAGAAGGGAAGCTGGAAAGAATTAGGATCTGGAGGAGGGGAACAGTGCTGTCTTCTGGACATGACACGTCTGTTACACTCAGGAACTCACAACAGCTGGGGTTACCAGCACAAGATTAAGCCATCCAACAGTTCAGTGTAGATGGAGAGGGCACTTACTACACCTAGCTAAAGAGCCACTGGTAGTTGACAGCTGGTGGGGAAGGGAGAGTCAATTTTCTTAGAAGTGGGGCCCCCGATAGGGTGTCCACGCTCCAGTGGACGACCCCACACCCCGTGCATGCAGGCAGCATTAACTGGACTTAGGGAGATGTATTTTGTAAAGGACATGAAGATGAAGGTGGGAAGGGATATGGTAGGGGTGGAAGAAGGGACTGCAGGGGGCCGATGCATGAAATAAATGAAAATATTTAAGAAGACACAAAACAACAACAAAACCACTAGTTCATGTCACGATGCTGACTTAGGGTTGAGAAGGGATGTCATTGGTGAGGACACCAATGCTTCTAGCAGGGACACATAGGTGCCATCGTGTAATGGTACCAAGTTCCACTAGGAGTCTAGAGAGAGCAGAGGGACATTCTGACCATATGTAGGAACCAGAGGCCTGCTGCCCACCCCTTGCCCCTCTTGCCTCATTTTCCCCTACACTCAAAAAGGCTGTTGCCTGGCTTATAACCTGCTCTATCTCCACAGTTCAACCTGTTTCCAATGTCTCACTTTCATTTTTTGGAGCCATAGACTATCCTCCCTGACTGGCCAGCCTGCCCTCCTCTTGGGGGATGGAAGGGATCAGACACTTGAAGCAGGCAGCTTGGGGCCAGTACAGCTGTGAGACTCCCATGGCCTGGACATAGTGATGGGCTCTTTGAAGATGGGCCTGGGCCTCTCTTCCCAAGAGAGTGCTGTGCCTATGGCACTGAGCCATATACATGCACCTCCTCCTGCCTCTACTCTTCCTTCTTGTCCTTCCTCTTTTTACCAACTCTGTAGTTTAGAGGAAAACCAAACTGGAGCAAACCTCCAGCTTGAGTAGCTGCAGGGACGGCTGAAAGAACAAATGCCATCACATCCTGGACAGAAACCCTTTGTATGTCTGAACATTTACTATCTTATCTTTAAGCCCAAATATCTACCATGAGAACACACAGAGCAGAGGTGGAGGGATGGCTCAGCAGGTGAGGCTGCTTGCTGTACAAGCCTGGAGCCCTGAGTTTGATACTTGGGACCCACAGAAAAGTGAAAGGAGAGAACTGACTGTATGTCCTCCACATGCTCACTGTGGAGTACTTGTGTACCTTAGGAAGACCAGTATCGAAAACAAGACCGACTCCTGGGTGAATGACGGTTACTAGTGCTTTTTCTGTTGCTGTTTGTCTTGTAGTTTGGGGAGAATGTTATAAAGAATAGTTTGGCCTAGAACACCTGCCTCTGCCTCCCAAGTGGAGGAGTCACACACACACACACACACACACACACACACACACACACACACACACACACCATACTTCCTTTACTTACACTTTACCCCTCTTTTCTTTTTTTGTTTTTGAGACAGGGTTTTGCTGTGTTGTAGCCCTGGCTATCTTGGAACTCACTCTATAGACCAGGCTCGCCTCAAACTCAGAGATCTACCTGCCTCTTCCTCATGAGTGCTGGGATTAAAGGTGTGTGCCATCACTGCTTGAATACTTACACCCCCCCCCCTTTTTTTGGGACAGGGTTTCCCTGAGTAGTTTTGCACCTTTTCCTGGAACTTACTTGGTAGCCCAGACTGGCCTCGAACTCACAGAGATCTGCCTGGCTCTGCCTCCTGAGTGCTGGGATTAAAGAAGTGTGCCATCACTGCCCAGCACACACCCTTTTTTTAAAAATTTATTTAAATTTTTTTTTCATTTTACATACCAACCACAGTTTCCTCTCCCACTACCCCCCACTTACACTTCTCTTAATGGGAATGAACATTACAGATGATCTGAACTTTTCATTGTCATGAATGCCTACACACACATGAATGACATACATACTTCAGAAGCCATGTCCTACTCAGGCATGTGCTATTGTACATATCACTGACACATCACTGGTGTGCTTGTGTGCACAGGTTGCAGACATGTACACCCAACTTCACAGCAAGAATCCACCTCTACAGAGAGGGATGGCTTTGAAGGATTCATGAGCAAAGCATGTAGGAGAGTTAGCTTGCATTCATCAGTGCTGATTTCTTGAGCCAAATATATCTGACCACATCTTCACTTTCAAGGGTTCTATCTCTTTTAGTATGATGTGCACAAACCACCTCAAGCTCTGAACTGGGAAAGGGCACTTTGGCTTTTCCTGTGGTCAGAAACTACTCAGCAGGTGTTCACAGCTGCCCAGAGGTTATGCTGAGGCCCCTTGGGAGTCTAACAGTACCCACAGGCCAGAGAATGTGGAACAAGCAGAAGCTGAGCTCAGCGTAAGAGCACCACAGGAGGAAGTGAATTCACAAGACGCTAAGGTGTGTCTATGTGAGCACGTGAACCTACAGGCTCATGTGTGGGGCAGTGGAAGCCAGGCTTTTGTCTGTCTCATCAACTAGTGTGAGCATCAAACACAATGGATTGCACTAAGTTTTGAGGAGATGAAAACAAAGGCCTAGAAAGCAACATAAAGGCGTGGTCTTAGAACCTGCCAACCAGTAGCACACACCTACCTGGCTAATCAAATGGCAGAATCCATGTTATGGTAAATTATTTCAGATTGAGGCTGGTGTACTAGATGCCTGTGTGCTTTGTGAGAGAATGTTGCATTTGGGCCATTCCTCACAAGACAGGTGTTGATGGGTCCTGGCTGTGCCCCATACTGGGCCTGTGATGACCCAGGAAGGCAATTTCACTGGCATGTCTTGATTCCTGTAAGACTATCATTAAAAACCTAAACTTTATCATGCTTTCCTGCCCTGCTCTTTTTGATATAATAGCCCGAGCCAATTAATAACAACGCCCATCTCTGAAGGTCGCATAGAAGCAGCAAGATAAAGGGGCTGTCATGGCCGAGGCAATCGCCTGAGTGCCAGGCCGGCGGCCCTCACAGCACTCACTTTTAATTTCTACATAGTGCCATTTGGACCAGAAAAAAAAGAGTTGTTTTAAAATTAATTACCTTGTCAGTGGCTATTATGATTAAAAAGGAGGCCCACATCAATATCATGTGCCTTATTCAGAAAGAGAATTACAAGAAGAGCCATAAAAATCAATTTTTTAGGCCTGGAAATGGTGTCTCTTGTTTGACAGGTGATTCCAGGATGTGACAGCCCCACTGGGGGAAGGGTGGCTTTTTTCTATCTGGCCAGGGCCTGTTCCCCATCTGAGGACATTATCTCCCATAATACAATGGGCTCTGGACTTCTGGAGGAAAGTCACAGTGAAAAGTCACCCTTTCAGCTGCAGTCACTTCTGTGCCATAGGAACCCTGGGGTGCCTTGGACCCACTGAGGGTTCCATGGTCATTGAGGCTGCAGAGGGCACCCATGCAACATCCCACAGAGCGTGAGAGATGCCCCCAAGGAGCTGCAAAGGTCTGAAAGGTGGATTTGCCATGACTCGTCAGTGCCATCCCCTGAAGCGCTTCTAACACACTGATAACTTGGCTTGCTTCCCTTTTTACTTAAATCTTTTGGCATTGTATTTACTTAACTGTGGAGTCTACATAAACTTAGAGGTCAACTAAGGTTGGTTCTGTCCTCAGCTATGGGAGAGACCATGTTTGTTGAACAAATAATCTTAAGTAGCTCAAATACTGATAATATAAAATGGCTAAATTACCAAAAATATTTGAGGGTGATTTAATTTCCTAAAAGTTTCTCTTCGTCATATGTCATCTAGTCACAAAAATAAATTCAGTCAACAAAATAAATGCACAACCAGCCTGAAACTTCCCAGGTCCTCATTCTTCACCCAAGCCCTGGGAAGTTGCTGTTGGGGACAAGATCTATATAGCCCCATGAGGCCTGAAGCCCTGGGGACCCTCAGTTTAGAGGGTCTGACTGACATATGAGAGAGTTAACACTTCAGAGGCAAACAGCAAATTCCAGAAGTAGTAGGAGCACAGAACACCTGACATAGCTTGAGGTGCCTCGTAGGTTCCAGTCCTAGTAATGACTACATCCTCATTCCTAACTACTCCACTGATCCCAAGCATAATGCCCTTGCCGCACAGACATCTCTCCTAACCTTACCACCCCATTCTATTCCTCTAGCAGCTGCCATTAAATTCAGGGCACTCTGAGCCTCCTGCTCCCAGCACCATATGATGGCTTCATGCAGCAGAACACTGACGACCTGAGCCAATTGGTTCTGCTAAGTGAGCACCTGCCCCTCCCTGGCCTATGGGAACTGCTGCTCCCCGCCTGAATAGCAGACCCTGCCTTAGCAGACTAGTGGTCCAAGCTTGGTACATGAGCTCCTTCTAGGGAATGACCAAGGGTCACTGCACTGGAGAAGGGGCCTTTACGGAGGTCATGGAGGTTAACAAGGTCAGAGGGGACCTGACACGAAAGGAAGAATCCCCAGAGTTGTTGGCTTTCTACTATGTAAGGACACAGTGTTCATAAGCCAGTTTTAGGGCCTGGCTTGCTGCCCTTAGCTTGAACTTTGGCCTCCAGAATTGCAAGAATGAATCTCAGTCAAGTCTCTTATCTGAAGCTTTCTGCTCTAGCATCCAGCACTCTCTGGGACAGTATCCATCCCTAGTGCACCAACTATGGACAAAAGGACAGCAGGACAGGCATGGAAGACTTGGGACATAAATAGACTCTATAAGTTACTGGCCAAAGCTCCTTATAACTTGGACTCCACCTACTTTCCCAGTGTTCTAGTAAAGACTGAAATTATTGGTGGAATTTTGAGAGATTCGTTTTTTTCCTCTGGAGAGTGATTGGTTCCCTCTTCCAGTGGCAAAGTGCTGGGTATTCACTATGTGCTAGGGGCATTCTGGGCCATAGCCACATTGATCTTTCCCAATCTTGCAAAAGTCAGGCTCCTTGATGATACATGTCCCACTCTGCCAGGGGAACTCTGTCCCACTGTGTGCCCCTAGCATGAGGGCTGCATGCCTCTAATCCACACTTCTGGCTAAATAGCTGGTCTACTCTCTCCATCAGTCATCATTCCCATTTGTTTTCTAAGCATAAGATCTAGATATTGAATGTACTATTTCCTCTCCTCCACTGGTTATACAACCCCACCAGGCTACATGGAAGAAACTTAGCCTCCTGCAAATGCTTTATTTCTTAGGAATCTAGCAGAAAAAAACCACAGCTGAGATCTCTAGAAACGGAGCAGCCCTTAAGCCTCAGATGCCCACAAGCACTCAAAGCAATGCTCAGTTTCACCAGCTCCAGGGAAATAAAAGTCGTGCTGCCTCCCCAAGACTAGTTGGAAGTGGATAGGTGGAGAAGGCACGTTTGGTAAAATACTGACACTCTCTAAAGAGGGTCTCCACAAGAGTATGGTGGGGCTCCATCAAGGAGCAGTTGATGTGAAGCCACCAGAGCACAAACATCCTGCAGATGGAGGCTGAGCAGCAGGAAGCCATTCACAGCACTCTCCAAGCACTGCTGTGGATATTCACATGCACAGAACACACACACACACACACACACACACACACACACACACACACACACACACAAACTATACACATGTGACAATCTAAACCTGAGGCATGAAAAAGAAAGAGATGTACAACTTGTGAGACAAAAGTATAGAAGCATGCAAAGAAACCCAGACACTGAATCCAGATGGTACTGCGCAGCCACAGAGGCTCACACAGGGAACCAAAAGCACCTTATTGTCTTATTTCTTCAGAAAAGAGAAAAAAGGCAAAATGCACATGTCAACCACTGAGTGGAGGTGTGCGATTTTCCTCATCACAGCCTTCTACATGCTTTTGGACACCTGGATCCATTTTTAGTAAAATGAAGAACATATTGCAAATTTCATCAATCATTTGAGACACTGGCCCTTACTGACTCATCTTGCTCAACTGTAACTGGACTTGACACGTCCTGACTACCATGCCTCCAATGGAATCCATGGCAATGCTGGCACAGGCCTTGGGGCTTCAGGCTGATGACACACACAGCAAGTCTGTGGCCTCCACGCCCTTCGGCTTGCTATGGGAATTCTGTGTTGTGCAGGGTGAGCTCCAGGCAGTGGGTGTCCGGAGACCTCCAAAACTTGGGCTGTAGGCACAGCCCACAGAGACACTTGCACTCCTTCTGCAGGGCAGTGGGCAGCAAATGAGGTGCAAGAACCAGCTCTGTGCCAGCCCCACCAGAGCATTCCGGAATGACCTAGATCCTTAGCAGGGAGCTCGCCTTTGCCTAGAGACGCAGTGCTTTTCTTCTGCTCACTGAACAGCAAGGCGAGCTCTGGGAACGGCCTAAAGAGAAACATTTAGATTGGAGGGGTCTTTGAGCAGCCTGACAGCTGACGGATGACCATCCATAAAGCGACAAAGAGGGGCTGTGTGGCAGCCGGCGTCACATAGCCTCTCCCTGGGAAACTAATTGCTCCGGATTGTCCCAAGGAACATTATTTTTCTGGCAATCATTTCTTTTGAATGCCCAAAATGAGCATGAAACAACTCTTTTCACTGGACATAAAAGTTAAATGTCCCAATGTTGATCAAATTAACTTCAGCACTGTGACAATGGACTGTGTTTGTGAGAAAATAATGGGGGGACAGAGGGGTGCTTTATGCCAGGGTTTCACAGTTGTAATGTAAAAATGTCTCTGTTGAACTAGCCAGGCCACATTTCAAAGGGAACACTGAAGGCTCCTGTCACTTGGCAGAAAAAAAAATCACATTTCATGAGCTGAGCACTCAGGAAGGTTTCAGGGCATGCTCACAGTTGCTGCCTCAAGGTCCTGGTTTAGTCACCCTAGATCCCCTCAAAGGGCTAACCTTGTGTCAAGAAGAGTATCACAGCAGTGACCAGTGCAGGCACCCCCTGGAGCCACAGAGGGTGGAGGCCTTTGACATCCCAGCATCCCCAGGCCCTAACACAGATGCCTTCAACTTCCTGGGCCTCTGAAACTGCCTGAACTTCTCAGAGCCTGATCTTTAGCACCTATGGGTTTTCTTTTAAAATCTTTCATAACAGGGTGTGGTACTATATGCCTTTAATCCAAGTACTAAGATGGCAGAGGCAGGCAGATCTCTGTATGTTCAAGGCCAGCCTGGTCTACAAAGCAAGTTCCAGGCAGCTAGGGCTACACTGTAAGATGCTGTCTCAGAACAAAACAAAACTCCACATATACATACATACACGCACAAACATACACATACATACGTATATACATACACATACACCCCCCCACCCCCCACCCCCCACACACAACTTTGAGCTATAGAGCAGGCTCAGTGGTTAAGAATACTTGTTGCACCTGAGTTTGATTCCCAGAATCCACATGGCATTTCACAGTCCCAGGAGATCCAATACCAGGCCCATGTGGGATATACATATCCAGGCCCATGTGGGATATACATATATTCATGCAGGCAAAGCACTCATACACAAAGAATAATAAAATAAATAAACCTAATATAGTTCAATTTTTTCATAACTAGATATTTAAGGCTAAAAGCTCACAAGTCACACAAACACAGACACATTATCTTACACAAGAAGTCTTGGCTGGCCAGGCATGGTGGCTCATGAAAGCAGTACAATTCAGGCAACTGAGGCAGGAGAATTGTGAGTTCTAGGCTAGCCAGGGCTACAGAGTAAGCTCCTGCCTCAAAAAAAAAAAAAAAAAAAGGAAGAAGGAAGGAAGGAAGGAAGGAAGGAAGGAAGGAAGGAAGGAAGGAAGAGAGAAGGAAGGAAGAGAGAAGGAAGGAAGGAAGGAAGGAAGGAAGAAGGAAGGAAGGAAGACAAAACCCCAAACAAACCTGCAAAGAAAAAGAAAGACTGTGAAGGAAGGCAGTTGTAGTGGCTTATGCTGGAATGAGAGGCCAGTCCCTCATTGGTGTCTCAGGGACACAAGTGTCTTTGCACGCAATGGTTCTAGTGCAGGCAGGCATGCCACTCACAGCCGAGGCTCCTGAGAACTGAGTCAGCATCGGCTCTTTAGAACTTATTTTAGAATAACCTTAGATTTGGAGGAGATTACGGCACACTGGCACCTCTTGGTTTCACACCACCTTTCTCCCCCTTCTGCGGACAGGGGTGTGATACTGTCTACCCTTGGGTCGGATGCCCCCACTTCTCAGACACAGTCAGGGACCTCCAGGCAGGCTGGACAGGGAGATTAAACCAAAGAAGCCAGCCTCCCTACCCCAACCTCCTCACTGTCTCCTGCAGTTCGGTGGGGCCTGCAGACAATGCTCACACGGTTCCCAGTGCTGCTGTGAATACAGCGCTGTTGGTGGCGGTGTCCATTCAAAGGCCAGTACAGCATTGTCCTCCCCAATCAGCACAGTAGAATGCAGTCTGCTGGTGGCTGCCAAAAGGTTAGCCTCCCGATGAAAGGGCGGGCCATTATTCACCACTCCTGCAGAGTGCCCCTTTGTGCCCAGCAGCCCAGCCCTACACTGCGGAGGTCCGGATCTGCGGCTGGCTGAGCTCGCCACAGAAGCCATTCATTGGAATGCAAAGATGCAGAAAAGTGGCCCCCAGACCCCAAGGCTGCTTTTCTGGAGGCATGGTGGTGTAGGGCAATGACACATTCTAATGCCTTACCACATTGACAAGCTGACCATGGTCACCAAGACTGATGGACATTTGGTCTCTCTCAGCTCCCAGCTCCCTGGGAGGTCCCAGAAAAATGGCCATGGAGCAAACAGCAGGAAGAACCACACAGACAAGGCTCTTGCTGCTGGCTGTTGATTCACTTGCCCAGGAAGGCAGCCCCATGGAGACATCACCACCACAGAGGAACCTGCCAGGAAGGAGGTTCCAGGGTCACCCACCCGAGACTCTAGCAATCTTGAAATTTAGACATGATCCTGAGGTGAGACACTATCAGTTCAGTGCTGTCCTCAGGGTCTGGTCTTGATGGGGGCAGCACCAGCTACTGTTCCACTCCAGGCACTAGCGGGCAACATTATCATGGTGCCTCCACACAAGCATGTCTGGGCAGGGCTCATACCTGAGGGTACTTAAGAATAGGGCTGGGGAAGTGCAGGAGAGTTGAGTTGAAGACACCAAAGGATGAGGGCCTCTGGGCTCATAGATTATGTGGGAAGATAGAAATGGACAGAAATAGGATGTTTTGTTGGGGCAAAGCACTTGAACCTATCTCCAACTGCCTGAGCTGTTCCCACAGTGGGTGCTGAGTTCAGGCTTCAAGCATGGTACAGTACCTGCTCAGGCAACAGTCCCAGATGAAAGGGTGTGGCTGCACACAGATTTTTAAAGACAAGCCCTTAGACTGGAGCAACAATAGGAGAAACATCAGGCCTATTTCCTTTATCTTCTGCAGGGACCTGGATGATACCAGTAGCACTAGAGCCTTCTCTTACCCTAGAGGCTGTGAGAGGTCAACAAAGGAAAGGACCCAGTGGAAGGACCACAGGCTGACCTCTCTTACATGATGGCATGGTCTCCAGAGGTCACTAGCCTTGTGCTTGTCTAGTGGTGGCACAGAGGTAAGACTCCATCTCCTGACTCCTTGTATTGAGCACTGCTTCAGAAGCACGTGAAGACAATAAAGGAGGAACTCACAGAATAAGCTACTAATGTGCCACTGAAGAGAGAAATGGTAGGATGCTCAGTGACCCCAGCCCCACCCCACAGCAACACTGTGGTCCAGAGGGCCCAGCTTTGCCTCTTACTTTAGGGGCACACTGATCTATGGCACAGACATGCATGTACAAACTTGCCCACTAAAAGCCCCACCAACACATGTGTGTATTCACATGCATAAACACGCTCACACTCACATAGACATAACACACACACACACACACACACACACACACACACACACACACACAAATTCTCACAAGGCTCAAGGAGGAGATAGGCCTTGTGCTTAAGGCTTATAGAAGGACCTCCTTAGCAGCTGTCCTTTGAGACCTCATCTGATGCTAGGGACCCTCAACACACAACCACTAGGCCATCGCCCCTGGTCATACTGGGGCAGAAATTTGCATACTCCCTAGGATCTCCCATTATGGGATTCTGCTATCTCTGCCCTCAAGAATTTGATGGTGTAGGAACAACATGCTACATGTGACTAGAGGTGGTTCTATGGGAACCCTGGGTGGACTGGGAAGTAATGTGCAACCGTTTGCTCATTTGTTCAGGGTCTGCTTAGCCAGTGGATGGAGCTGGAGATTTTACATTCCTTATGGGTTGACATTCTGGAGGGCCACTCTCAAACCGGAAAACAGAAACTATGAAGTGACCTTAGAGCAGCCTCAGCCATGCTCAGAAGTAGCTAGGATACAGCACCTACCTGTCGAGCACATAGCCCAGAGCCTTGTGCCTGACACCCGAGTACACTGAGGGGCTTGTCTCCCAGGCCACTAAGTTGGATGCATCATGAAAAAGATGGATGTTCACCAAGTCGAAGGCACTGTAATGAACAAGAAAAAGGAACCTTATACCAAGAGCTAGAATTCCAGCTTATCCTGAACAGAGCTATGCCTCTCTGGTTCCCACCCTCTTCCTCAGCTCAGGATTAAAGCCCTGGGCATCCATCCTTAGTCACTACAAAGTGAACCACACCATTGCCTTGCCATGGCCAGAAGGCATGAGACCTTCAGTTATATCTCCAATAAATCATCACTCTGGCCAAGTAAACTAGAGCTATTTTCCTTTAGAGAAAAGATAGCATTATAGAACTTCCTGTAAGCTGTAGGCCCAGCTTCAAGGAGGAGGATACTTCTCTCTGAGTCTGTTCCCAAGAGCCCACACTGCAGGGATGAACCACTGTTGGGGACTCTGTAAGACAGGGGCATGGAAACAAGCAGAAAAACTGTCCTTCCATTGCCTCTGAGCATGCAGCCTGAGGGGCCTCGTGTATATGGACTTGATGAGGCCTGAGTGAAGTCTGCATCAACCTTTTCCATGACCTATGACATCCCTAGGCATCTCCAGTTAGCATGGACCATCTGCCTTATCAGATAATGGCTTCATACCATCCCAAAGGTGCATACTACCATGTTGCATCTTCTACAGGGCACTGGAACTGGACCTCACCATTTCTCTTCAGCAGCAATGTGAAGGAAAGCCCAATAACTCAGCCACTAGCTCTGTGCCTAAGTGATCCTCCCACACTGTATAGGGAGAAGTTGGTCCCTGAGAACAAGGACAAAGAGTAGCATGGGTGGTCAACCACCTCCTGGATTGGGTCATTAGCTCTATCTTAGGAACCCTCTGCTTCTCTCCCCCATGTCCATTCTGGACATTGTCCTGACCAGCTCTATGGGCCTGGGTCAGTACCTTAGCTGAACTATAGAGACCAAGGCTTAGTTAACTCTTGTTTCAGGAGCTGAAAACTGAGCCACATTTCTGTGGTTCTCAGGTAGACAAGGCGAGCATTACTATGGAGAATGCTTATCCAAAGGACGAATAAGCTAGGACAATTGAGTAGAGCTAAGACCTCATTTATCTGTGCCAATAACCTCAGGCTGTCTTTGCAGAGCTTAACTTTGTTGCCTGGGACCTAATGGCAGGCCTTCCCACCAGTTCAACTGCGCAGTGTTGAACACACACACTGCTCTGACACACACAGGTCACACTTGAGGATGGACGAGATGTCTTTTGGCCTTCGTTTGTACTGAATACCTGAACCTCCAATTTACAAGGAACAGGAAACAACACTATGCCATGTGGCATCACCCAAAAGAGGAGTTATGGGGCAGTTTGAGCAGCAGGGTCTCTGTTCTAAGTGAGTAGAGTCTTTGACAACATGTTTCAACACGTACAAAAGAAGGGTAAAAAATCACACTCAAAATTATGGAGTGGAGACAGTCAATTCAGATGCCATGAAACATACCAGTCAGCAATGCACCACCGCGTCCTGATGAAGCCTTTTCTTGACCATTTGCACTGAAAAGTAAAGGTTACACCATCAGCAACACAGAGAAATGGGAAGCCACGGGTTTGTCGGTGTTCATGGCACAGCTAAGAGGTGGCCTTTCCTTTGCTTGTTCGTTTATTTGTTTGTTTGCTTGTTTTGGAGACAATGCCTTGCTACACAATCCAGACTGGCCTTAAACTCACGATCCTACTAGCTCTAAGTGCTGTTCCCAGCAGTTATATAGCATGCAATGTTCATCCACATATGGGGCAGCTACTAGGCAGAGCAGGTGCTGTGGTCTGAATGTCCCCTAAACCCTGGTGTTGACAGCTGACCTCCAACATGATAGGTCTGACAGGCAAAGGTCTCTGAAAGGTGATTCTGTCACCAGGGCTGGGCCTTCTTGCAAAGGGGCTTGATGAAGGGAGTCTGGGCCTTTTCATCCCTTGCCTGCTTTCTGCCACAAGGGAACATGTATTGGGGCTTGTAGAGGGCAGGTAGCCAGGTCCTACCTTGGAAAAGGATGCAGCCCTCACCAGATGCTCTTCTAGCTCCTGGATCCTGCACTTACTGGGAATCCAAAACTGTGAGAAAGAACTTTCTGTGGTTGACAAACTACCTAGTCCTCAGGCTGGAGCTGCTAACTGAAGGCTGGACTAAAGAAAGAGGTGGTCACTTCTACGCTCTGCTCTCTCCCTCCAAACAAACAACCACTCTTCAGAGTCTGGGAAGCCCCTGCTTGGGTTCCGAAATAATGAAAAAATTAAAAAGCAGAGAAAGTCATGGGGAGGGAAGGGGAGGGAGAGGAAAAGAGTGGGGAAGAAGCTGGACTTGCTCTGGACTACAGCTTCAGATGAACTGCACACACCCCGAGCCTCCCCAGTCCAGTCCCAGTGTCGCTGCAGCACTGCTAACCAAGACTGCTCACGTGCACACAGGAGGCCAGGCACATGAAGCAGTCTGCTGACATCAGACCTGCCTGTGGGACAATGGCCTTTCCAGCACTCAATGTATGTGAATGAAAGACCTGAACTTTAGTTCACACACCCTACAGAAAGCCACCTCACGGCCTCTCAGTGTTGGGAGCAGAAGTCCTGTGGGCAAAGAAGAGCTCCTCCTGCCTCCCTAGGTCACAAAGGGGAGGGAAGAACAAGTGTCTCATCTCCCTAAGGAGAGTGGCCTACAGGGTGGGGATCTTCTACAGTGCCTGGTATTCTGTCTCAGAGGCAGAAGAGAACAGATGAATCTTGAGAGGCTTGGTTCCTTTGTGGTTGACAGAAGACCAGGGAAGACGGCATCTCCTCCACGGTGCCCAGGCGGGCAGAGGCAGAAGTGACCACAAGGGAATTTGGTTAATTTCTTTCTTCTTCCTTCCTTCCTTCCTTCCTTCCTTCCTTCCTTCCTTCCTTCCTTCCCCCCTCTCTCCCTCCCTCCCTTCCTTTTCTTCTCTTCTCTCTCTCTCTCTCTCTCTCTCTCTCTCTCTCTCTCTCTCTCCTCCTCCTCCTCCTCCTCCTCCTCCTCCTCCTCCTCCTCCTCCTCCTTCTTCTTTTTGAGACAGGATTTCTCTGTGTAGATTTGGTGCCTATCCTGGATCTCACTCTATAGACCAGGCTGGTCTCCCAAGTGCTGAGATTAAAGGCATGCGCCACTGCCATCTGATGGAATTTGGTTAATTTCTAACAAAACATTCTTTGCCTTAAGAGGGATGCAAAGGGGGCTGGAGAGATGGCTCAGTGGTTAAGAGTACTTGTTGCTCTTGTAGAGGACCCATCCAAGTTTGGTTCCCAGCACACACATGATGGCTCACAACCATTTCTAACTCTAGTTCCTAGGGTTTAGCATTCCCTTCTGACTTCCCTGGGCACGAGGCACATTCACGGTGCACATACATACATGCAGATAAAATATTCATACACATAAAATAAATCTAAAAGAAAACAAAGAGGATCCAGAGATGTAGGGTAGGGCAGTTTTGTGTTCAGCATCTTACTCCTTTACATAACAGAAATAGCTCAGTTTAACTCCATGACACTCTGGATCATACCCTGCAAATCATTCTAATAAATCCCCTAGATAGATAGATAGATAGATAGATAGATAGATAGATACTAGATAGAGATTCCTTTTATAAGTTATGTTCCTCAAAAGAACCCTGACTAGTACAGTTACCATCATAACTAACACAAAATCTATACCGGATGTCCTTCAACCAGGAAGACACAGGCCACAAACTTCCTCAGACTGCCAGCAACCAGAAGAAGGGAACAGAACTGGGATGCACTTCCTTGCTCCTGGACCAAGGTTCTATTTTTCTTTCTGATGACTCATTTCATTTTTATGGTCAAGTATAAGCACATGGGTAGTTGCTACATAGGACTAGCCCACAGGAGCACACCCAACACCCCCATCAGCAGACCATCAGGTGCCTTTTTGAAAAGGAGACTCCTTAATGGGGCTTTCCTGAGACCCTCTATGTATAGCACACACAAATACATGCAAAGGAACTGACCCATGCACATGTAAACACACACACACACACACACACACACACACACACACACCTACTCATGACTGTGTTTGGTGTGGAGGGCGGGGACGGTCCGGACAGACAGGCATGGAGGTAGGAACCCAGGCCATAGTAAAGGTCTTGGAAGGCCTGGAAGCTCCCAGCTACAGTGCTGTCACCTGGCCATTACAGATGGGAGCAGTGTGCAGAGGTTAGGTGGGGCTTGACTTTGATGGGTCACTTCCAGGAGGCCATGTTCTGGGGCTTTCCTCTCACCGACAACCTTCTGAAACCTTCACTTATGAACTCCTCTGAGCCAATGGGGATGGCAAGGTTCTTGTATCTCTGGGGTGGGTGGCATCTCCTCTCTTAGAGGGACCATGGCCACAGAAAGGGAGCCCACACAGGCCCAGGAGGGGAACACAGTGCTCACCTCATGCGGCCTCTGCTCAGTCCCCTGTTAATAGGGTTCCTTGAGCCGGCAGATGGATGGCAAATCCAGGCAGCTTCATCTACTGAGAGAGCATAAATCGCAGCGGAGAAAAGAGAGGCTGCAGGAGGTTATCACCAAGCGGCCCCACTGAGGAAGGCCTGCTTGGAGCATTAGTGGAATTAATTCATCTTTCATGGGCACATGCAGCAGGGCCTGTGATCTATGGTAACAACCAATTTCTCACCACGGCCAAGAGGAAAAAAATGACTTGGTCCGATCGACTACACAAATCTGCTTTTTAAAAATGGCCTCGCGTTATCTGGAGTGTTGCTCCCAGAGGCGTCATTTGGAATTCATACTGAGCCAGAAGCACCCATAAATCAGCAGAGAAAGTTTTGTTAGTTTTAGAAGCAGAGGGCCGTCATTATTTGGAATTGCATTATGCCTCCATCACAGTAATTACATTTAGATTATCCTTAAGTGATGGCAATAAAAGAAAGAGAGATCAGTCTTCAACTAATTCTCTTCCCTAAATGTGCTGGGTGCAATGACGGCCTGGCAGAGGCATGAAGGGGCAAGTCTGGGAGCGGATCCCGAGGGTCTAGACAGAGCTATTGCTGGTGATCTCCGCACTGGAGCCCCAGGTCCTGCCCTGTGGAACACAGCATGCTCTGTGAGGTTCTAGGCATTAGGAAGCACCACAGAACTGACAGAAAGTGTTGGGGTTTGTGGCTTTAAAATGAGATTTTGTTTCTGTTTATTACTGTGGTCAAAGGAAACGTGAGAGTGCACTGACATAGTCATGACATGAGGTTGACACATGGAACCCCAAGACACCCCCAGTTGAGCGCTCATGTTCCTTGCAGGCCCAGGAGCCAGCCACCACAGGGGTCTGTGAACCAGCTGCCAATCATGGATAGCAGCTTGTTCTAAGCAAAGACAGGAGTCCACCTAAAGACATTCTGTGGTCTTCCCATGATGAGAGTTTATTCCTTCAAAGTTACATCCTTGGGATGGGCTGCATGCCTTTAATCCTGGCACTCAGGAGGCAGAGACAGTCAGATCTCTGTGAAGCCAGACAGGACTACACGATGAGATCTTGTCTGAACAAAACAACAGAGATGTATCCTTTTCTCTGCCTGCAGAAGACGTGACTGAGGCCCCTGACCAGGTCTGCTAAGTACAGGAAGGGATGGAGCCAGGCTGGGTCACTTTCCTATGTTCCACTTTGCGTGAGGGGGCAGAGACCTGGCCTCAGGAATAAATACCTATATGGGTGGTAGCTCACAGACAAGACCCCCAGATTTCACACACCTCGACTCCTGAGGCCTCCAGGTTCAGCCAAGCAAGAGAACCATTAGCCAGAGAAGCCCTGAGGCTTCAGGTAGGAACAAGGAGGCCTTGGAAGAATTCTACAAGCAAGGGCTGAGGGCTGCTGGGGACCAGGGGCACATCTCTGCAAGAGACTTTCATTTGATGTCCCCAGCCCCAGCCTTTCCCCTGCTCCTGCCCACTCAGGATACACGTTGCTGTGGCATATATTGTGAGCCTCTAGTGCAGCTGATGAAGCTGTGATGAGATTCCAGTTCTGGAATTCAGGGAGTGATGTGAGAATAAGGCAAGAGGGAGGCTATCCATGGTTGTGGAAGGATGAAGGCTACACACTAGGTTCTTGTGGGGAACATCACGTCTACTGATATGTGTAGAGGTATGGGAGATGCACGGTGCAACCATACCCACAAGAATTAAAACACAGAGCACAGTGCAGGGCTCATCAGAGACCAGGCACATTTGGGGCTTTCAGCGAGAGGGCAGAGACTGTCCTCGGGAGAGCCTACTGGGGAGTACAGGGTGAGGGCCTCAACACACTCACATACAAGACACAGGGAATGTATACAGTCATAGCTTCACTTTAATTGGATGGGGCCCACATATCTGTCTACTTGCCACACTTGTCAGTATGTAAGATAGTTTAAAAAAAGTATTTAAAGGGGAAAAAGGAGATGCTTGGTGGGGGGCTATCTCAAACACTGCCTCCCCAGGGAACTGGTACATAGACCACAGCCGGTGCCTGTGCTCAACTCTACTTTCACTGCACGCCACCTGCCCTGCATAGGAACATCTTAAGGCCAGAGCTTGTGCTGTACTACCTCAGCCAGCCCTGGATCCTGCCAGGCTCACCCAGAACTGCCCCAGCACCCATCATTTCTACCTGGGCCTCAAGCCCTGGCCATTTTGAATGAGAAATTAAATGGTGAGTGAGATCCCAAAGAGACCTCTGAGGTAACTGGGATGAGTCCTGGGCAGGCAGAAACCCCAAAATCAGGAGTAACTAGACTAAAGCTGGCATGTTGGCTGATAGCTTTTTCATGGGAACAACATCCATGGGGTCCTTCCATGGAAATCAGCAACGTTCAGATTCAGGTGTCATTACACACGGACCACAGAAGGCTGCAACCTTCCCTGCCACCCTACTCCACCCTCAGGATGCCTGAAGCAGAAGGGCCAAGCATCTGAGTCAGGGTAGACCTGAGCCAGCAGAGGACAAGAGACTGGGAACATCCCTGGCCTGGGGACAATGAATGGAGAAGCCAAGCGACAAGATGTCAAGAGGTGGCCATGATCATTTCATGCAAGGCACAATTACAAGTTAATAAAGTTGCGGCCTTGCTGAAAACCAGCTCTGAGTAAGCGTACTACTACATGGTGCAGTCATCTAAGAAAGAGAACCACAGAGCAGTCCGTGGGACTGGTTAGAGTGCCCCAAACACCATGGCAAAGGTGGGACATGGATGAACAGCCAGAAGTCATCGGGGCCAGTTCTCAGTTCTTCCCACCTTGGCACCTAAAAACCTTCCAACCAGAGCATCCAACATCCACCGTACCTTAACAGATGACTCAGGGCAAGGTGTCAAAATGGAGCCTGAAGGAAGCTACTCACATCTGAGTAGAGAGGCAGAAAGCAGCTTTTGGCTTTTTAATTTCTAAACTCTATCAAGCAGGTGCAACGGCTAGCATGCATCATTAACCCACCATTTCTGTGTTAGCTGTTGTGTCTTCACTGGCTGAGGCAACCCAGAGGCCTCCTCTGGGACCTAACTCTCACTCCAGCAACCCCCAAGGAAGGGGAAGGTGTACGTGTGCACAGTTCCTGCACAGCATGGCACAGAAGACACAGCACACAGGGACTCCAGCCAGTGTCAGCCCAAGAGAATGAAGACACTTTCCTTGTCTTTGGAGAATGGTTCTCCTGCCTACATATGATGCTTTAAGTTTAGTAACAACAAAACCTGAGCTCTTAGGTTCTCTGTGCCCTTATCCAGGGCCGCTCAGATCACCTCCAAACTCCAGGGACAACAGTCCTGTAGTGTGACAGCGCTGTGACTGCTGACAGCGAGGACAGTCCAAACCTACATCACCTCTGACTCACTCATTCTGATAATCAGGGTGCTGATGAGGAGGCACCAGTCCTCACACACCTCGGGAAAGTAGTCCTGTGGGAACTTCTCCTTCTCCAGCATGGGCGTGCTCTCCAAGGTGTCCGAATAGATCTCCTTGCCAGTGACTTTTTTATACTTCTTAGCTGGAAAAGATAGGAGGAATACATGAATTAACACCATCACCACAGCCTACCAACTAGCCACATGCTACTGGGGGATGCCATGCCCTATCACAGCAGCCCCTGGGTCAGAGGGATGTCTCCAAGCAGGCAAGGGGCCAATTGCTGCTCCAGAGGCGCCTGTGGCTCATAAATTCTTGTTCCATGACCTGGAACCTGACACTCTACTTCATTATCCCCTAAGAGCTCCCAGCCCGCAGATTTACAGGGGCTAATTGGCACCCTCTTTGAAAGCCGTGAATATAGTTAAGAGGGCTGTGGAATTACCATTCACTCAGACCTTCACAGGAATTTATTTAATAACATCGATTTCCTCTTCACAAACGAACGACATTACTCATATTCCAGGGAACAATTTTTACATGAGATGTGGACAGGGACACAGGGCAGGCACTCTTCAGACCTGCCTTGCTAGCTGCCACCCTACCCCTCCTGGACCGACAGCACTGTGACAGGCCCTGGTCTGAGTCCTTCCACAGGCAGGTCTGAGAGAGGTTCTTTCTACGGACAAGTGTCCCACATTCAGTGATACATGATAAGCATGAGAATGGATTTCTCACGGCCCTCACAGGCAGGACAAGAGAACTGCTGGCCTCAGCAAGGTGCCATAAAGTTCAGGCAACATTTGGTCCCCAAGGCCAGAATGTAGCCCAGTCTTGTACCCTGGCTACCAGTCCCAGCACCCCAAGATCCCCAAACCAAGAATAGAAGCTTCTGGGTTGTCAAGCAGGTTCTTGGAGACTAGCTTTGGACCAGCGGCTGCCTGGATTTTAGGGTTGTCTTCACACTCTAGGAGCAGCATGACTTTCATAGTCTGGAGTGCTTTCCACATTAGGGAGAAGAGTAGGAGAGCAGGAGCAGGCTGAGGGATGTAGCACCGGGGACATAAAGGGACAGAGGTTGAACCCAGGTAAAAAACAAAGTTTGGATTCTAAGGAACCAGCTAGAGCCAGGGGTCCCCATTCCAGTCTATGATCTGGTTTGGGTTGTACTGATGGCTCACAATGAACGCAACAGGGACCTGAAAGCCCATGGGAGCCTGTCCAGGGACTGGGTCAGCTATGAGCTAAATGCATCGTGGGCCTCTGATCATATTCCTCAGATTCAAGTAGATACTGGAGAACCTGAGTGTGCTTAGCTTTGAAGCCACCACCACCACCTTCACTGAAGAAGGTCAACTATAACTCTGTGTCTTCCTCACTCAAAGAGAACAATGCCTCAGCAGAACATGGAGCCAGCACCTGGGGTGGGTAGGCAGATCAGACAGGTCCCAGTGAGCCCTGTGCTGGGGCAGAAGTGAACTTGGCCCCATGAACATTTGCTGTAGATACCCATCAATCCCACAGGAGGGTATTTGGCACATAAAGTAGTACCCAGACATACTAGGGTGGACAAGTGTCTGAAGGAAAGCCACGGGGAAGACTGAAGAGTGGAAGCTTCTACCAGAGGAAGGTCCGAACAGACACTCCTGGGTACCCAGGCAGGTAACTTTCCCAATAGGCTTGTCAGTGGGCTGCCTAATGCCCCTCCACAGACCCACAAAGCTAAAGTGTTCAATACTCACCTCTTGCCATCACATCCATCCCCTCGGTGGGCCCTGGGCTCTTGAGATGAAAAATCAATGGCAGGGGCCCACTTAGACAGGAAAGAGGCTAGGCAAGAGGCAAGAACAGACACACACACAATGCTTTCAAACACCCAGTCACGTGTGTATTCCTGTGATCAGTTGGACAGTCAGAATAGTCAGCTATATAGCAGGAGACTACCACACACCAGTGAGAGAAGACACCACTCTAAAGCTCAGCACACTCTGGGCTCCTCAGCAATTCTGGCTATACTGCAACACCTCTCCTAGGAGCCTGTGTCTCTCAGCTGAAGACATACACCAAGGAGGAACATCTCATGGGTATGGAAAGGGCTAGGCTACATGGCTGAGGGGGAGCAGGTCTACATGTGAACATAGGTGGAGGAATGGCGGGGGTTGAGGAAAGCCATTGTGCTTAGGAGGAATCCAGCAACCATCTTGTTCACTGAGGATTAGGAAGAAACTGGAATGGAAGGGCATATCTTAAATATAGTATTTTCAGAGGCAGCAGAGACTGTACATAAACCTACCCCATACTGTCTGCATAGACGGTGCTACCCACTGGAGTTCAGCTTGGCTTTTCATGCTGCAGTGCTATGGGTTTTGACAAATGCACACAAATGTCATGTACCATATGCACCAGTTTTTCTGTCCAAAATGTCTTCTGTACTCAAGCACATCACTTCACTCCACCTAGCCACATTCTTTATGTCTTTAGAGTTCTTCCATTCCCAGACAGTTACAGCTGGGATCCTACAATGTACAGCCACCAGACCAGCATCTTTCACCTGTTCACTTCTCTTGGTGGCTAACCAACATACCACTGTAATGACACACTGCTCATTTTTCTAGTTTCTCATTAACTCTGATGCATGCTGGTGGGGGGGGGGGGGGTTGTAGCTGATTTTCTTGTCTAGTGGAGGATGGTCATCTCTATTCCTAGTTTGCTCAGAGTATTTGCTGGATTCTGCCATATGCTTTTTCTGTATCTTCTGACCCAGTCACAAGGTTTTCTTTCTTTAACAGATGGTATGAACAATTTTATTGGCTGATTTTGGAATGTGATGTCAATTGCATGTCTAGAGTAAACCCCAACGTGTTCATAGTGTGTAATCCTTCTTACACCTTGCTAACAGCTTCCTGAGAACTCTTGCATTTTATTTTCATGAGTCAGTCTGTCAACCTCCCTCTTTCCAATGTCTCCATCTGGTTTGGGGATTCAAGCAGTGCTGGCCTTGCAGGACAAGTCATAAGGTGCTCCTTGGCTTGTATCTGGGAACTTGGGAGAGAATGCTGTGGTTTTCTTGGTAGATTCACCAGCGAACCCAGCAGACGACCTGGCACTTGCTTTTCAGAAGGCTTACCACTGGCTTAGC
The DNA here is from genome assembly GCF_903995425.1 of Onychomys torridus. Taxonomy (NCBI): domain Eukaryota; kingdom Metazoa; phylum Chordata; class Mammalia; order Rodentia; family Cricetidae; genus Onychomys; species Onychomys torridus. The sequence goes on along the minus strand of NC_050443.1, from coordinate 117,294,885 downwards.
TTCATTCACAGCTGTGGGTATGCTCAACTACAAAGCCCTCACACAAGTATTCAGACTTAATGTTTCTGCAATTGCTCCATCATATTATTAAACTTATAGGCAGAGACTTGTTATAATATTCTGTTATTACCCTGGTCCTTTACTCATTTCTGTTATCAACATTTGCATCTTCCTTCTTCTTTGTTCTTGGTTCATGGGGCTAACAGTTTATCAATTTAATAGATATTTTCTAAGGACCAATTTTCTCTGATTTCCTGTATTCAGTTCCATTAACTTTGCCTCCAATCTTTATTTCTTTTTTCTGTTTATTGTGAGTTTTGTTTTCTTCTTTCTTGCACCTCAGTCCTGGGCATATTAACCACACTTACTCTAAATTCCTAGTACAATCACTCCAGACTTCTGTCATATTTGAGTCTGTGCCAGAGACTTGGTTCATCTCCTTAACCTGATTTTTAAGTCTTTAGCATGTTGCTGAGGATAGAGCCATGAGCCACTGGGTCAAAGAAGCAGACAGATGTGCTGGGCTGGGACCACGGCCCTGGCCATATAGTGTCAGGCACTCAATCTCCCTTCTCGCCATCCTTGTGCTCATCTCTGCTGCCTGAGGATGTCCAGTGAGATGTCTTCTCACAGACTCAGAGCAGCACCTGTCTTCCTCGAAGTCTGCCCCAGGCTGTGATCTTCCCACTGATTGGCAGCCCTGCATTCCACAAGACAAGAAGGCTAGAAGCTGGGTTGAGTATCTCAACTTCTTGGCCAGATGGGTTCTGATGAGAGTCTGGTTAGCTAGGGAATAGGTCTCCTTGAAAGCAGGCCCTGTGAAGCAGAAGGGAATACCTGCCCTTCACTGTGAGGTCTCTGTGGGACACCTGGAAGAAAAACTCAAACACATGGATCTTGGGACCCTTCCTCCTCAAGCTTATCCAAACCAGCCTCCTGGACCCAGTTGGATCCTGTTGCATGTACCCACCAGCTGCAGTCCCAGAGATGTGCTGGCTCCTGTCAAGCATGCCCCTGCACCCACCTGTCTTTGGGGGATGAATTTGCCTATGACCTTATTTCCTGTTGGACACAAAAAAAAGCTGTTCTGCTTGCATCTGTGAGAATGGGAACCACGTCTTCCAAATATTGTATATTGGTCTAGAAAGTAGAAGTCCCCTCTATCTTTCTCTGGCATACTTTTAGAGACTCCTTAAATTTCTAACAATGTAATTACTTTTCAAATTGGACTAATTCTTTTTTTTTTTCCCTTGGTTTTTCAAGACAGGGTTTCTCTGTGTAGCTTTGCGCCTTTTCCTGGAATTCACTTGGTAGCCCAGGCTGGCCTTGAACTCAGAGATCCACCTGGACTACTAGTTCTTAAGCCTATTCAAGATTTTTCACAAATTCTAGATTCCTTGCTGTAATTCATCAAGCCAGGAGAGTGAGTACTGTGTGCCTACCCCAGCCTGAGATGATCCAGCAGGCTCTATCAGTGCCAGCAACTGCCAGGTCAGACCACCATGTTTGCAGAATCAACTCTCATCCCAGAAAGAAGCATGCTAATCACATGCCTACAGTGGTACTGCTTCAGTTCCTATTGGCAACAGGAGGTTTTACAGACTGAACTGTGTGTTAGCAAGGCACAATATGACTGACTTCATTTAGTAGTAAAATACATATGCAAATGGTTTCTTATGAAAAGTGCTCTATGGATTCAGAACCTCTGGAGTTCGATGTTCTTTTTTGGAGGGCAGAGGGGGGTGTTCAAGACATGCTTTTTCTGTGTAGCCCTGGCTGTCCAGGAACTCACTCTGTCGACCAGGCTGGCCTCAAACTCAGAGGTCCGCTTGCCTCTGCCTCCTCCGAACTGGGATTAAAGGTGTGTGCCACCACCACTCAGATGTTCATGTTTAAGAAGCTATTCTGTGTCTTATCCCTAGCATGGCAGAAAATAGTCCATATCTGGATGTCATTGCTGGGGACACGCACTGGTACCTGGTGTCCATGGAATCCTGGGAAACCAGCTCTGGCCACCTCATCCTGGCCAAACACTTGGTAAGAAAGGCAAGTGCTGTACTGAGAAGAAGCTGCCGAGGCGCAGTGACAACCACTCTGCTGGCCAGAGTCCTGCTCAGCACAGGCTGGACAGGCTGCCAGAGTGATGCAGAGAAGACAGTTCCTCCACCTTGTAGGGAACCTTCCTCTGGGTGCATGCCAACAGTGAACCGGAACCATCTGATGAAAGTGGTTACATCCCTGGTTACCAATACCTCACAGAAAGTAACTTAAAAGAGGACAATTTGGGCCCCAGGTTTGAGAGTACAATCCATCATAGCAGGAAGTCTTAGCAGGGGTCCTGGCAGAGGTGGCTTGAGGCTCTGGTGGCAAGAACTTGTTCACATCTAGAGATCAGGAAGGAGAATTGGGCTCCAATGCCAGATCCCAGTGACCTACTACGCTCTAGTGAGGCCCCACAGCCTAAGACGCCACAACTACCAACCCAAACCAGAGTCACCAGCTGGAACTAAACATTTAAATGTGTGAGAAGAACATCTTATATAACAGTTACTTTCATGATTGTCATGAACTCAGTGACTTTTCCAAGTGACATGATCTGGCCCCAGACCAGCATGGAGTTCAAGAAGGTATACATACAACAGAAGCACTAGCCCAGAATAGTCAGTTGGGGCCCCGATGGAATCCCTCTCACTGTGGCAACAGGTGCCCCCAAAGATTCTAGATTAGTGAATGATAAAGGCCATCTCAGCAGTGACACTCATGCAAATAGTGCAGGGCCAGCACCAGCCACTAAATGACAGCCAGCATTTTTCACAGCCATAAACATATCTACTTCTGTTTCTTACATATGCAACCCCCTATTTCATTTCATTTTCTTATATTTCAAAGGAACATGGGTAGAAAACTACTATCTCCTTTGAGTTCCTATATGAATGCTAGAGCTAGCAGGGCATGATGGCACACTCTTTTAATCCCAGCACTCGGAAGGCAGAGGCACGTGGATCTCTGTGAGTTCAAGGCCAGCCTGGTCTATAAAATGAGTTCCAGGATAGTCAAGGCTGTTAAACAGAAAAACTCTATCTCAAAACAAATAAACAAACAAAATAAGAAAAGGATGGAGGGAGGGACGAAGAGGAGGAGGGAGAGAGAGAGGAAAGGAAGGGGGGAGGAGGGGAAGGGAAGGGAAGGGAAGGGGAGGGGAGGGGAGGGAAGGGGAGGGAAAGATAGGAAAGGAAAGGAAAAAGGAAAGAAAGCTAGAGCCCACTGAGATGGGCAGAGGCTTTGGCCTGTGACTCAGGACAGGCAGAGCAGGTCAGTGGCATCTCTCCTCAGGAAAGGCAAGGTGCCAGGTTTATAAGATGTGCAAGTGACATCAAACCCAGACCATGCAGGCCTTCTCAGAACAACAAAGCCAGAGAGACCTGGAGAGGACAGACCAAGGGATGGGCTGCAGAAACAGATCATGGAAGCCAGCATAGAGTCTTACCTTTAAAGTCAAACTGGTAGATGTTTTTTAAGGATTCGTGTAGAAAATAAAAGCTTCCTAGTGCCTGTAGGAGCAAAGAGAAAGACGGTCAGGGCAGTACTGGTTCTCTACTATGGGAGGTTCGGGGCCATAAAAGATGCTTCTTCAAGGACAGCAGAGGACACAAACTGTCATTCAGTCCCAGCAGCTGAGGCAGAGGTGGTCATGGGCTGGCCAGCACCTCCCACCTCCCAGCACAGTGCAGCGGTAAACTAGTCAGCTCACAGTGCAGTGCAGTGGTAAACTAGTCAGCTCACAGTGCAGTGGTAAACTAGGCAGCTCCCAGCACAGTGCAGTGGTAAACTAGGCAGCTCCCAGCACAGTGCAGTGGTAAACTAGGCAGCTCCCAGCACAGTGCAGTGGTAAACTAGTCAGCCCCCAGCACAGTGCAGTGGTAAACTAGTCAGCTCACAGTGCAGTGGTAAACTAGTCAGCCCCCAGCACAGTGCAGTGGTAAACTAGTCAGCTCACAGTGCAGTGGTAAACTAGTCAGCCCCCAGCACAGTGCAGTGGTAAACTAGTCAGCTCCCAGCACAGTGCAGTGGTAAACTAGTCAGCCCCCAGCACAGTGCAGTGGTAAACTAGTCAGCTCCCAGCACAGTGCAGTGGTAAACTAGTCAGCTCCCAGCACAGTGCAGTGGTAAACTAGTCAGCTCCCAGCACAGTGCAGTGGTAAACTAGTCAGCCCCCAGCAGCACAGTGCAATGGTAAACTAGTCAGCCCCCAGCACAGTGCAGTGGTAAACTAGTCAGCCCCCAGCACAGTGCAGTGGTAAACTAGTCAGCCCCCAGCACAGTGCAGTGGTAAACTAGTCAGCCCCCAGCAGCACTGTTCAGCCAACAAGCAAACAGCTGCCGTGTTGCTGTCCCAAGCTGAACATTCCAGGCTGCACACGTTTTCAGGAGTGGGATCCTCAGGAGATCCAGGCTCATCTCCCCCACTCATCTGACCCCACCCCCACCACCATCTATCTGTGATCACAACACAGGCACAGATGGGATTTACTGCTTTGAAAAATGGGTGTTGGAAAACAAATGACTCCAATAATTAAGGATCAAAGTATAGGAGTTACTCAATACTCACCTCAAATGTCCACACAGGAACAGTCTGGAACCCCAAAAGATTGCTAACACAGTCAAGTTTGGTCCCCCAGCTCAGTGTCTACATGGAAACATGTCTAGTCCCCTAACTCAGAGTTCACATAAGGGTTTGGTCCCCAGTTCAATGTCCACACGAAGTTGGTCTGAACCCCAACTCAGCATCCACACAGGAACAGTCTACTTCCCCCGGCCAGAATACCCACAAAGTCTAAGGTTTTGTCCCACAGTTCAGGGTCTACAAAGGAATAGGTCTAGTTACCCAGCTCAATGGCCACACAAGGATGGGTTTGGTCCTTCTTCTTCAGCATTCACATAAGAATAGCCTGCTCTAAACTTGCCATCAGACCCAAGGACAGCAAAGTGGGAGACCAAGGCCAGGTCTGCTGGCAGCACAGATGGCATTTTTGGCCTTTCAAAAGTAAAACTCAAATTCTTTTGTAATACTGCTTGGTTTTAATCCCCCCCCCCCCCCCCGGCTATCACACTCTATAGAACTCTGGTTGTCAATACAGGAAACTCCACTCAAACCTTGCATTCGAGGTGCCTGGTCTATGGGTTTGCACATATGACATCCTCATGAAGCTGGACCTCATCTGGTATACAGATGTGGAATTCTACTTGTTTCCCTAGACCATGTTTGCCACTCCACAGTGGGGTGGGGAAGGGTTTTATTTATCCAACCACTTTCTTGTTTTTTGCCATCTTATATCCTTATCAACCCCCAGCTATCTCTTGATCATCCCCCAACCCTCTAGTTTCCCACACAGCTCACCTCCACGCTTTCAGCCCCAGAATCCAGTGACCCCTGGAATCCTGTGGTTTTTCCTTCACTCCTCCTCTCCACCCACATCCTGCCTGACACACATTCACAAGGTGCTCTGTGCATCACATCTATCCTTGCTTCTGGAAGATCCCAGGGCTCTGCTGTCTCACGTCCTCTGCCCCCATTTGCACTGTGGCAGGAAGTCTCCTCTGCTCTGTGGATAGTCCAGCCAGACCCACAGTCACATTTCCTCTGCTCTGTGGATAGTCCAGCCAGACCCACAGTCACATTTCCTCTGCTCTGTGGATAGTCCAGCCAGACCCACAGTCACATTTCCCTCTGCTCTGTGGATAGTCCAGCCAGACCCACAGTCACATTTCCTCTGCTCACACATGCGTAAGTGAGGCACCTGCACAGCAGAACTTGGAAGCAGCCAGCTTTCAGTTTGCCTTCTTCAGGCTGCATCAATAGGAGAGACCATGCTTCATACAGATGCAGGGACTGAGCCTCCTCTATGGGCCAGAAGAGAAAACTGCAGGGCTGGGCCTAGCATGAACCTAACACTTGCTCCAGAGCCACAAGACACTCTGTGTAGTATGCCTCTCTACCTGCTTCAGGTGAAGAGGAACTTGATAGTGCTATGAAGACCACTTTGGACACTGGGTTCAGACTCCCAGCTATGTTAGTATGTGACAGGGAGTAGGAGAGCTAGCCTGGACAGGTGGACCTACTTGCCAGGCCCCAGCAGCCACACTGGCTAGAATGAAGTATTAACAGCATTGTCAGACATACTTCAACCTTAGGGGGAGTGCAACCATCCAGACACACTCCAGCCTCAGGGAGAGAGCAGCCACCCACATATCTCCATTGGTTGAAAGGAACAGTGGTAGGCCCAGCTTGTCCATACAGGAGAATCAGAACAGCAGAAGTCAATTACTATTGACAAGTCAAGAAGCAATGTGCTTTGGTGTACTCCTGCTCTAGCCACATACAACCCTGGGAGTTTCCTGGTCTAGAGCAGAAGCCCACACAGAAACACCTCTATCACTGTTTAGTCTCAAACAAATTGGCTTAGGTAATCTGTCATTTCTGCTGGGAGGTTGGCAGCAAAGAGCACACCATTAACCCAGGCTCCTGTGTGGAGCTCACTCTTCCAGGAAATGGCTTAGTCCTAAACTTAAGCCAAACTGACTCATCAACAGAGACACACAACAGTGCCATTTGCCTCTCAGATTCTATGAATGAGGGGGTCACCCAAGCATCTCCTACACAAGGCCCTAAGGTGGGCGATAGCCCACTTCATATGTGGCCAGACGTCCTATGAAAATGCTGGGCAGCTTCCACAGCACTGTGGGCTCGACACCGAAAGTTCCCAGCATGCCTGTGGGTAGGTCCCTCAGGTGCCAGTGCTGTGACCACTGCTGGGACAGCTGAGTACAGGGCAAAGAGGCTATAACAGGGAGCGCAGGGGCCTTTTCATAGGCCAACTTTGTTCATTGAAGGCAAACAGAATTGGGCAAGCAATACCTCACCTAAGATTCTACCATATCATTTCTATGGATAAAATGTCTCCAACTACAGGGTTTCATTGTTTTATTTATTTTTTCTTTCTTTATAAAATGAAATCAATCTATGAGCAGGAAAAAGCTCTATAAAATATAACAATAACTAATCATTAGGCCTACAACCAAACTGAGATCTTAACTGTTCCAATTAGAATTGACAGACTAATAAACCATGAGTAGGCTGAACCACTCACACCTCCTCCCTCCTCACCTACTCTGGTTTCTCTTCAGATTGTATAAATCTTTCGCCTTTTATATACAACTCTTCTATACCTGGCAGATACCCCCACCCAAGGGAAGGAGGTAGCCTCACCCCACTGTGCTACCTTCAAGGGCACATACTCTCTCAGGGTCAATCTCTGACAGCTCTACTTTCTTGAGAACAAACTTAGGACATCAGAGGCTGAGACATTAGCACTTCCACATGGGGAAGCACCTGTGTGAATATGGCCGTCTTGCATTCTGGGGCGGAGCCCCAACTTGATCTCATCATGTTTTCATATCCTGCAAATTCTGCTTGCTAACACTGTGTTTTGACTTTTTGTTAAAAAACATTTGCTTCCAATCTTGTTTCTGCTCTCACCACCACAGTATTCCTCTATTCCAACTCTTCAGTGGTATTCATGTTGCAAATGAGACAGGCATTTCCCTCAGCAACACAGGATACCCGCCCTACCCTCCTTCTCTCCCTCTCTTCTTTTTGAAGACAGGATCTTTTCAGATGGTCCAGGCTTGCCTTCTGCATCAGCCTCCTGAGTGATGGGATGATAGGTCTGCACTTTTATTCCTGAGTTTCAGGGTACCACACTCCCTTCTCTGGAGTCTCCTTGCCACCCCACACCCCACCCTCAGTGACAACACAATGGATCCGGATAGGGTGCCCAACAAAGCCTTTCTGTCTTTCTCCTCCTCCTTCTAGGATGGCCTCCACCCATCATTGGTTGATAAGGTCACATGTATTGCACTGGCCCTTTCTAGAAGGTCCTCTGGTGCTTTCACAATCCTTCTTAGATCTCTCAGAAGTTGAATCTCCCAATTTAGGATGTATACTAACCCTCTTCTCCTCTTGCTCCCCTGGAAAGTATGGACTTCCCTGATTCCCCCAGCATTTTCCCATCACCACATATCTCCTCTGCAAACCCCATTTCCACTTTGTCTGCAAACTTGGCAGACCCCTGTCTATCTCTAAATTCCATCCTCTCCTCTGCCGACACTGAGCCATCAGCTCTAAGTGGGTACTCCGTGTGCCACTGCCATTGCCCCTCAGTTTCCTCTCCACGCAGAAGTCCACCAGCCTTCTACAAGTGTCCATGTTCTGTCCTACACTCTCACACAAGTCAGCGCACATGCCACTCACAGAGAGGGCTCCAGCACTGCTGGCCATGAAGCATGGGCTGGCCAAGATCTCTGTCTGGGGTCACAACATGGCTTCTTTCTCCTCTTCCAGGTGGTTCTCACAGGAACCCCCTGCTATTCCAAGTCTCCATAGAAACACTAATCTCCTCCAAGCGGCATAAGCCCAACCCAGCACCCCATTATTTCTTTAAAATGCGGCACATCCCAGCGCCTCAGACTTGCCTTCTTACAGGGGAAGCTCATTGAGGGCAGGAATGTGACAAGAGTCCCCCAGCAAAGGTTAGTTCCTGGAGGAACTCCAACAGCACAGTGCCCTTAGGGTCCAGCTGGCTGAGCAGCTCTGACCTAGTACACTCAACTGTCTGCTCAAGTCTCAGAAATTACCTCAAGCACAGCTTCTGAGAAACTGTGTGTTCACAGAAAATACTCTTCTGATCATACCCCAAAAGTAAGGCCTGAGAGGACTGGCTTTAAAACAATTTAACAGATTGAGCAATAAATCAAAGCAAAGTTATTTTAACATTCATTAGATTATAAACAATAATAAATGAAACAAAGCTTTTGTTTCAATCAATGCAGAGCTTTATTGATTCTTCCCTTTATAATAAACTCACAGGCAGCCAATCTAATTGGATGAGGCAGCATTACTGCCTGTCTCCCTGGCATTACTGGGAGGGGCACACGTGGGAAAGGCTGCATTTAGCATGTTGCTGTCACAGAGTGTCCTCCTTTGTAACCAATACAAACTGAGAGCTGATGCATTTCTGCTCCTAGGGCTGGACAGAAGAGATGGCACAAAGCTGCTCCCTCCCCACCTCCTGACCCTCGGCACCAAGCCCCATCCAGGCTGGCTGTTGGCCCGAGAGATGCACACATAATTTCATTCCATCTCCCATCCAACAGCCGACATTAGAAGTTAATTAAATTGGTTGTCCACTGTATTCATCCACTTACAAAGTTAATGATATTCTGTCCCTGAATTAAGGAGCATTTTATAAAGCGTGCACCATGGGAGCTGGCATGTCGTACATGGGGTGCTGAACCCTGTCACAGATCCTGGTTGTTGCATCTCCAATTAGGCAGCCTGGGAAGGGCAGAGCCTTGTCTGCCAGGGCAAAGCACAAGCCATCCGACAGTAAGGGTAAACACTACACAAAACAGCCACTTAATATCTCGTGTTGGACTACAATAAATTCCACCAGATTAGTAGGTCTGTTAACATTTCACATTACCATAGTGTGGAGCAGCCAAATCAGAACAAGACGGTCTTGAAGATGAGCTGTGGGAGAGGTACATATCTGGAAGGTGTGGACAGTGAAGGGGTAAGACTAGGTTCCCACTTGGATGAGACACATGGGCTGGATGCATGGGGGTGCTGGTTGGTTTCTATAGTCAATGGACATAAGTGGGGTTAACTAGGAAGAGGGAACTGTAATTGAAGAACTGTCTCAATCAGACTGGCCTATAAGTATATCTGTGGGGGCATTTTCTTGATTGATAATTGATGCAGGAGGGCCACGCCTACTGAGTAAGTGCCACCCATAGGACCTAGGTAGTCCTAGGCTATTAAAGAAAGGTAGATGAATAGGAGACTGAGAACAAGCTAGAAAACATGGTAGCCACAACTACCTCACCTGAAACTGGGAGAAATGGTCAACACAGCTGTCTTAGGGTTACTATTGCTGTTATGAAATGCCATGACCAAAGCAACTTGGAGAAGAAAGGGTTGATTTGGCTTTTGCTTCCACATCACTGTTAATCATCAAAGGAAGTCAGGACACGAAGGTAGGAGCTGATGCAGAAGCCATGGAGGGAGCTGCTCACAGGCTTGATGCCCATGGCTTGCTCAGTCTGCTTTCTTATAGAACCCAGGACCACCCAGGACCAACAGTCCAGAGATGGCAATATCCACAAAGAGCTGGACCCTCCCCCATCAATCATTAATTAAGAAAATGCCTTACAGCCAGATCTTATGGAGGCGTTTTCTCAACTAAGGTTCCCTCCTTATGTCAAGTTGACATAAAACTATCTAGCACAGTGGCCAAACCACCAGCATGGGTAGCCACTAAATATGAGCATGTGGACAGTCATGTAATGAAATAATGAACTCGCCAACAGGAACTAAGGGTGGAAAAGAGAGCAGGGATGAAGGTCCAGACCCAGGGGGTGTCAGGCAAAGAAGGAAATTGACTATATAGAAAAACAAGAGGTAGGTAAGGGATAAGAAGTGGGGGGGGGGGGGGGGGGCACAAAGCTGCCAATAGTAGCAAGAAGTGATCAATGGGGACAAGGAGTGGCCACAGACAAAGAGCCAAGGATAGGAAGCAACCTAGGGGTGAGCCAGGAGGATGCCCACAGGTGGACAATGTGACTGACATGCCAAGAGCAACAGAGACAAAGCCTAAGCCCAGACTGCACAGTATGGAAGCCAGTAGTGATGTGAGCAGCCAAATCCACAGTTAATCTGAATTATTTTGACCATGCATGACTTAACTGTCTTCACACTCTCTTTGAGATGTCAGAGGGGTTGGACAACTTCTGGCCAGAAGTCAGAAAAATTAATTGTAAAGGGAGGACAAAAAAAGAGGTCCTCCACTCTGTCCTGCAGCTTTGCATGGACAGTGGTCCCCAGGACAGGCCATTTCTAGCTTACTGAAGACATCAAGTAAGCACTAAGGATAAACAAGGCACTACAGCAGACTTGAGACATCATCTGCACAGGCCAGCAGGAGGCCTTGGGGGCATGCAGTCACCTGCTTTGGCCAATTCCATCTATTTTCTGGATGGCTGATGACTACAGGTGGGAAAAGCAAGTCCTGCTATCTGTTTCACTGTAGCAGGAGGTGTGTGGATGGGGAGAGTGCAGCCTTGCAAAATTCATGCAGCATGCTGCATCTATTACATGCCTCTGCCATGATTCGAGAGGATGCCAACTCTGAGGCTTTCTGCATAGTTAATGAAGACAAAGCTATTTAAGGATGGGGCTTCCCATACAGGAATCTAGAGTTCACTGGCACCCCTCAGGTATCTTCCTCTCAGACTTACAGCCTATGCAACCTAGATGTTTTTTGATAACAGATTTTTTTAAACTGAGTTTTGATAATAATATAAAGTTCAACTTAAAATAACATCTAGTTTTAATTATTAAATTTATTAAGTTATACTTTTTCCATATCTGAATGACTTCAGAAGTCAATCAATAGATTTTCATGGCCATTGAATTATGTGATGAGTTCACATCACTGCAACAGCCCTGCCTTCTCTTTTGGCTTCTGGAAATCATTAGCTTTTCAATTACAATCCCAGTTATGTGCATTACAGATATAGGATAATTAAAGCACAATGCACTTTAAAGGAGGCCAGCAGCAAGCAAGGGTTGTTTACAAAATACCTCCCGCCATTAGCGAAGTGCGGGACACAGAAAACACTGCAGGAAGGCTTTAATTGATTTTTGAATTTCAATTATATTGGAAAACTGCCATCTACTTCTGTTCCAAATCATTTAACTTAGTACCAAGCCCAAGGAAATGCTGCTGTGGTGCGATTCTTCCAAGGGTGTTATGTGAGTGAGCTCTGGTCCTGACGGCCACACTTCAGGTCTGACATTCCTTAACTGTCACTTTTCAGGCCGCAAGGCCTTGAAGTGAGAATGTCACTTGCTCCTGTCCTTTGTGACGGACTTTCTCTCTCACGGATGATCTATCTTATATATCTGACATCCACTTACGTAGCCCCATATTTCCCATCTCATCCCTCTTCCTCCCTCCCTTCCTTCTTCACTTGGGCCGCTGTCTAAAGAGCATCCTTCAACATTTATCATCTTTTGTGGGTCTGCTGGTCATGAATCTTTTCTGATATCATGTGAATAAGAATGTGTTTCTCACCTTTACTGCCCCCTCCTTTTGATTTGGGGGTGGGTGGGGGGCAGAATCTTGCTATACAGCCCAGGCTGACCTGGTTACAGGCCTGCACCATGGTCTTTGTTAGGGTTTCTTTTGCTAGGATGAAACACCATGACCATGAGAAACTTGGGGAGGAAGGGGTTTATTCCACTTACGCTTCCACATCATAGTCTATCACTGAAGGCAGTCAGGACAGAAACAGAAGCAGGGCAGGAACCTGGAGGCAGGAGCTAATGCAAAGGCCATGGAAGGGTGTTGCTTACTCTGCTTGCTCCCCATGGCTTGCTCAGCCTGCTTTCTTATACAACTCAGGACCACCAGCCCAAGGGTGGCACAGGGATGGGCCTTCCTACATCAGTCACTAATTAAAGTACCACAAGCTTGGCTATTCTGGTAAGAGCATTTTCTCAATTGAGATTTACTCTTCCCAAATGACTTGAACTAGTGTCAAGTTGACATAAACTAGCCAGTACAACTACCATCCCAGCATCTCCTTCGTCCTTAGATGATCTCACTAGATAGAACTCGTAAGAAGGCTCCCTGCCACACCAAGAGCCATGCCCTTCCTCTATGAGTTGTGCTGGAACATGAGCTGTCAGTTAATGGTGAATTCTCTCTTTCTTCTACTCTGCTTTCAGGTGAATTATCATCTATCTGGTGTGGCTTTCTTTTCCAACTCTGACAGGAACTCACGGGGATTCCCAGTTCTGTATAGTTCTTCCATAACTCTGGAAGTTTGTGACTTATCATCCCGTCCAAAACAATTTCTGGGGCTAAAGAGTTGTCCTAGTGGTTAAGAGCACCCACTATTCTTGCAGAGGACTGAGGCTTAGCATCCACATGGCACTTCACAACTGTCTCCAGTTCCAGAAGATCCAACAACTTTTTCTGGTTCTTCAGGCACCAGACACACATGTGGTACATATACACACATGCAAGCAAAATATATATACACAAAACAAAAGTAAATACATACTTTAAAAAATATTATATCTGTCTTTGCATCCTCTCTCTCTGCTTATTTCCCAGGCTCCCCTTCCAGCAGCCAACTCTGGGCCATGAGTACTCCACAATGTGTGCCCCAGAATGTGGCATGCTCCAGATGGTATTTCCTTCTGTCCTATTTGTACTTCACTGTGTATCTTTTCATCAATGCAGTTTCCATTAAATGCAAAGCATGAGTAAAACTTGTTCTACCTTTAAATTCTGGAGTTGCTACCACCCAGTGAGCCCACCTCTCTCCACCCAGGAAAGTGATAATGGTCATAAAAGCAGAAAAGGTCAGGAGCCTGTCTGGTGAACACAATCAGGACACAGGGCTCTCCTCCCGACCCCTGCAACTAGAGGAGGAGCCGGCAGATCTCAGTGTGCAAGAGCCTGTCCTTAAGCTCTGATCATACAACACAAGTCCAGTGTGAGGACTCCCTGTGTCATCTTGTGCCTGCCTCTTTGGGGCTCAGGACAGTCATCAAACTACTGAAAACCTCTGCCTGTTTCCTTTCTATGACACAGGGATGATAAGAACACCACTGGATTCCTCAGATCCCCATGGTTACCAAGCACTATGGGCTGGTGTCAGGATCCAATAGGAACCGACGCTTCTCTCACGGTGTCATTTCTTCCGAATCTATTCCCTCAGCACACAAGAGTAAGTCCTTAGATGATGCCAAAATAAAAGGGCCAGCATGGAAGGCTGCTAGCCTGGAAGGCCAGCTCCACAGTAGAGAAACAATCTCAGTGCTTCCAATTTCCCACCTGAATGTGCCTCCCCCAGACCCAAAACACGACCTCTGCCTCAACCAGAAAGAAAGAACCAAGGCTACCCCGAGAAGAAAAGGGGCTTCGGCACACTCTGTCCCTGACCTGGTATTGCAAGCATCAGGGCTTGGGGCTTTAACCATCTGCAAGGAGACCTTCACCTCTTTTCTGAGGCAAATCACGAAGAACTCTTACGGGAAAGATGTCCAAAACAAGCTATCTCCCACTAATGGCCTTGTTATAAATTAGACCTTACAGACAAAGACCAAGGAAAAGTGACACCCATCAAGCGGACCTGATGTTTGCACTTTCCAGACTCAGCACCACTGTCCTGACCTTGCACGTGTCTGCCATTCTCATTTAAAGGAAGAAATGGTGCCAGAATATCAGGACAGAAGCAGGGAAGTACAGGTCATGGAAGAAGGGCATGCCAGCAATCCCAGGGATCCACCACTGCAGGGCCTCCTGGAAGGCCACTAAGGATAGCACCGGCTGCATCTGAGTCAGGGGCAAATACCCCCTTGACTGCCACTTGACCTCCAGTTGGAGGTCAACTGTGTCCTTTCTTACTGGTTACTAGTCTTGCAGGTGAGTGAAGACGAGCTAGGGGAAGAGGAAGGATGGCAGGTGACATGTGGGATTCTATTGACACAGAGGACCCAGGGAAAACTGATTTCAAATGGTTGGGCATCTAGGTTTCAGTGGAGCAAGAGACAAAGGGATTTTCTGGAAGAGAGTTGTGGCCAGTGGAAGAAGTAGAGGTTGAAGAGGAGGAAGGGCTAAGGAGTGGCACAGGGCATGCAGGGCCACAGAATAGGGAGAGACCGCAGGGCTGTGGATGGAGTCCCTGCAGGAGCCAGTATAGACAGAGCCAGAGGGAAGGCACCTTAGGTGAGGGAGAAGTAAGCGAGAGGGATCAAGATGGAACCACCACATAAAGACCAGAATGTGGGTGAGCCTTGAAGAGAAAGGAAACTGCCCAAGGTGGAGTGGACAGAATTTCTGCCAGGCCAGGAATGAAGCACACAATTGCCTCTGATGACTTACAGTACAGGGTCTCCATAATCTAACACAAAGTTAGTGCGCAAACACCAAGAAGACAAAGGAGTGGGGAGAGAACATGGGAGAACCAGCTCTTCTAGAATTAAGCTCTGGGATCCTAACACATCCACATAATCTGAACCAAACTTGCCCCCTGCATGGAGGCATTTAGGTAGCAGGAGTAGAGAGAGCTATCTCTACATGGCTCCATGCCTATGAAGCCTTACCAGTCTGAGAAGAAGAAGAAGAAGAAGAAGAAGAAGAAGAAGAAGAAGAAGAAGAAGAAGAAGAAGAAGAAGAAGAAGAAGGGGGAGGGGGAGGAGGAGGAGGAGGAGCGGGGGGGGGGGGGGAGGAGGAGGAGGAGGAGGAGGAGGAGGAGGAGGAGGAGGAGGAGGAGGAGAAATTGAAAAAAGGCTAACCCATTCACGTGCCAGTCCCCGAGGGTCTCTGGCTTATAAAATGGGACTTGGAACTCTCTCCCCCTCCTGTTACTGCTAATAATCCCAAACCTATACACTGGAGGAGAACATGTATTTCCCTATGTTCCAGTTCAAAGAGGCCACAGTTGGGCCTAGGACAGTGGCACCATCAGTGGACCACTTGCCTGAAATCTGCTACCCAGTGCCACACATTACTCTATGCTCAGCATCCCAGCTTTGCCCTCTGTGACAATGGCCAAGGGTTGAAACAACACCCAGTAGGTGGGCTGTGCTCAGTGCACAGTAGCTGCTAGGAATCTTATGGGATCACAGAGGTGCTCATAAAAGGATATAGGCATCAACAAAGGACAAGTGTCATCAAAAAGGCCACAACCACTAAGCTGTGCAACAAGTCCTTAACTTCTGAAAAGACATCTCCAGGAATGAGGAGGCCTTTTAGCACCCCCTGTACATGTGCAACAATGAGGTCTCGAGCTTTGCCCGCTCACAGTGATGAGCCCTACTAGCATCCAGGAAACACTTGCAATAACAAGCCCTTTGGGTGGTAGTGGCACATGTCTTTAATCCCAGGGCTTGGGAATCAGAGGCAGGCAGATCTCTGTGAGTTCGAGGCCAACCTGGTCTACAGAGCAAGTTCCAAGACAATCAGGACTACACAAATAAACCCTGTTTCGAAAAAAAACCAAAAAACAAAAAACAAAACAAAAAAAAAGCCCTTCTAAGGTCCCATGCACACTAGTGTCCACCTTGAGGTAAAGCATCAGCACTCTTTTAGTTCCCTGATTATACTTTAATTAAATCTCCAGTCCACAGTTTAAAATAAAGCCATTATGGATAGTGACCAAGAATTTCATCACTCCCTGGTGAGCATAAAAATCAATCACTTAAGTTTTTATGACGTAACCTAAGAAAAGTAGACCTTTCTGAGGTTAAAAGATTTGATGGGTTCTCATTTTAGCCAAAAGGAATCTGTCAGATACATTTGCTTCTGAGACAGAAGTGCCTTCTTTCTTCTCAACTCTCTTCCTAGTATCTAAATAGTTACAGCAACAAGTCTGTGCCAGAAAACTTAAAAACTGGGGAGTGGGGCAAAGGGTACAAGTGTGGCATCTCATGACATCCGTCCATACAAAGGGATGTGAGACTAAAGTTTGGACTACCCTTGAAATGTCTACAGTAGTGCATGAGACACACACCCCCAGACACACCTTCCCCCAAATACCTTACTCTCACCACTGGACCATCTGCAAGGGCCTGCAGACATGAGAACATCCAAATCCTGGAATCACTCTGTTGGATGCCATTTGGAAATAAGAAAAAATAACAAACACTGATAAAAAGTTGCACCTGAAAAATCTCCACTCTAACTTATGCTCAGTGTACTTAGCAAAAGGTCAGAGCTCCGGAATCTGCTGGATAAATAAACGCCGGCAAGGTGGATGAATCACTGGAGAACTGGCGCATGGCAGCGAATGAATAACCTGCAAATGCGTCCCAAACCCCATTATTTCCCCTTTTCCAGAAGCCCAAGATTCATGTCCTCGCATGCCGCCAGTTCATTACGAAGAACTATCATCCCTCTTCCGGCGCACGCCAGGCAGTGTGCACAGCCCCTCGAGGACCCTTTAATGTTTAATTCCCCATCATCCGCTCCGCTGAACAGCTTAATCTCTGCTTGTATGATCAATACTATATCAGTGTAAATTAAAATGACAATTTTAAAGTAATTAAGCCTGTTAATGCTCGATTCAAATGTCATTATTTGCACTGGGGATCGAGAAGGAATCACACCGTGTCTGAGGTGACAGAAGATGCTTGAGCCTCCTCACCCTGCTTCATGGTGCCACTGGAGGCTTTAGCAAAGCGGATTAACTTCTGCCTCGCCCTGCCAGGGTGCCTATCCAATTTCTAAAGAGGATAACACAATTTGATGAATTTAATTCCAGCTACAAACTCAATTATTGTGATAATAGATGAAAACTGGGAGGAGACTCTAACAAGACCCACGTTTTACAAATACA
This sequence comes from Onychomys torridus, assembly GCF_903995425.1. NCBI lineage: Eukaryota > Metazoa > Chordata > Mammalia > Rodentia > Cricetidae > Onychomys > Onychomys torridus. Next base: position 117,277,413 of record NC_050443.1, on the reverse strand, counting down.
CTTACCTCCACAATGGGATACGGCAGCAATGGCCTGATTTGATTTGTCCCCTCTCTTTTGAAAACCCTTTAAATAATTATGACGGTTGGAAGGACAGCCAACATTTATTAAAGAGACTTGCTCCAACCCAAAGGGACTGCGGCTTAGATAATCTGGGTCACATGCAAGTGCTTGCTGTCCCAAGCTATACAGCAGCATTTATGAGACAAGCTCCGTGTTATCATTGCATTGCTGGACTCATAAAGAGATACATAAAACTCGCCAGCCATGGACCAGAACTGCCTGTCCAATCCTGCTGCCCAGCTCCAGCTCAGGAACCAGCAGCCAGGCATCTTCTTTCGGTGTAGACAGTGGGAACAGTAATACAAAGAAAATTAAAGGGGAAAAATCACCACTCTGCTTGGATTCCAGGGGCCAAGTGCACAGTGGAGTGGGATGCCCATAGTGCTCCACACCAGCACTTTTCTGCCCATGGGCTGAGGCTGCCTCAGGGACAGTGGCCGTCACTGGGCCTTATTCATTACATCAGCAATAAAAATTGACAACCAAACATTCATTTCAAGATGAAGAGCAAAGTGTAACAATTTCCGTTTGAGAGATGTTTGCACAATGAATGGCCAATCTTTCAGATCTACTCAGATAATTGCAGGCCTTAATCTGCTACAGGAGTTGGATGGGGAGGGCGCCCCAGCCAGGGAAGAATGCATACTGAAACTATCTAACTTCAAACATCCTGCAAGAGACATGTACAGTTAGTTTTCACATGCCCCTGCAGAACTGAAGGACTACATCATTTTCTTGTTCTCACATACAAAATCTCTGGTTCCCCATGCTCATGTCCTCCTCCAACAACCATTGGTAGAAATCAGTTTTAAGATGAGTGAGAATGCAGAATATGTTCAGATGGGTCACCTTTTCTGCTGAGTACAAGTACTTTCCAGAGTTTACAGATGAGGACCTGGAGGAAGTTACCATCAGTGAGAAGTTCTCATGCTATGGAGACATCTGAGTGGAATCCAGAGCTCAAGATATTTGGTTTAGGAAAATGCTCTACAGGAACAACACAGTTAGGGCATCCTTAATTCCTAACCCTTAGAAAAAGTTACAGAAAATTCCTTCAAGTTTTACCACCACTTTGCCCTAACAAAATGAGAAATCGGGCTAACAAGATGACTCAGTGAGTGGAAGTATGTGTGCTCGGACTGATGACCTGAGTTTGCTCCCTGGATCCCACAGTGGCAGGAGAGAACCAGCTCCTGAGAGTTGTCCTAACTTCCAAATGTACACAGTCACCTGCATATGACAGATGGACACACGAATATTTTTTTTTAAAGGAAGAAAGAAAACTAAGATCTTCTCACACAATGCAACAGACGAGAAGGTGAGGAAGTTGGCTTTGCTTTGGGAAGGGTACTTGCATGGCTGTGGCTCCCCATGTCCTGGTGGCTTTGTGGTGCACTGCAGTGACCCTGAGACATTTAGGATGATGCTTTCTGGTGATGGTAGCTTGGCACTTGTCCTCAGCCTTTGTAAGAACAAGGGACATCTGCAGAAGTGGGGCCTGGACACATGAGGTTTAAAATGGGGGCCTGTGCCGGGTAGGCTACAGCTCATTCTTGGCTGTCAAGCTCAGCCACCCATTTACCACAGTCCTGGAAGAGGAGGGACAACCTGACAGTGCAGCTCCTCCCTACAAGTAAACTGTGAAGCTCCACCACAGACAAGATGAGGAAGTCCTTCAGTAGTGTCAACTGGAGAGTAAGAACCCAGGCACAGAAGCCATCAACTATGTCCTCCTGGGTCACTCTCTTCATGTAAACAGTGCTGTGTTTAAAACTGTGTAACAGCAAGCAGCCCGTCTAAAGGACATGAATCCAAAAGAGATGAGAACTAAGTATAAAGACCAAAGACCACAACCCTAATCACCCAGAGGAGGCACAGTGAAAGCCCACTCTTGACCACCACACCCTACAGATATCACACTGACCCACACCCAAATGTTCTGGAGGTTAACCAGAAACCAGAGACTGCTCAGCAAAACTGACCCTGGCCACCATCTCATGGCTAAAGGGTCAGCAGGGTACAGCTCTGCAAACACGGTTAGAGCACACACCAATCAATCAGCTGTCCCCCACTGCTGCATCTTAAAAGTGGCCACCTGGCTCACAGACAAGAACATCTCCCTCTCCGGCTGGGGCTGGTTTTAGAGAAGCAAATTATGTAGACTGGTGCCAGGCCAGATGCTGAAGTTCCCACAGTCCTTTTCTGCAGACCATTCAAACCTTTGTTCTGGGCACTGAGCACAAATAAGGAAATGGTTGAGGACTTGGTAAGAGTGCAGAGATCTAGCCACTGAAGCCACATATACCTCGCACACATGCAGAGACCTTGACCCTGGGCCCACTGCAGGACACCCAGCTATCATCTACATGAAAACCTCTGAGGTCAGAGGAGAAAAGCCCCTAGAGCAGCCCCCACCAGAGTGCCACAGGCCCTGCAAACTGGGTTCCAGAGGACAAGGACCCAGGATGCGCCTGCATCTGAGGCCAAGCTTGTTAGGGCTAGGGGGATACACTACTACATGAGATGGCTTGGCCTCCATCCACAGAGTAAAGACACCTCAAGGAGACCAGGCACGCATGAGGCAGAGGCCGGGGCTTGCTGGAACTCCCAGGAAAAATAGTCTAGGGAAGCAGGGCAAGGCTCACAGGGGACTCCAAAGAGAAACGTCACTTGAGGCCAAATAAATAGAATGAGCAGCTACACCGTGAACACCAGCACTATTTTTTTATGTCCACTGCTTCAGTGATTTTCTGTCAAAAAATGCTAACAAGCATCAAAGTCCTTAAGAGCTTTACAATCTTTCAGTTTGTTCACCAATACATTTCCTGCAGTGTATTTGTTTCCTAGGCTCATGTGACATGGTCCTCGATCATGCCTGTCTGCAGCCTGATGGATCTGCCGCCACCAGGCACCTGGCTCAGCTTCACCAAAGGCCTGTTAGGGATTTCTCACCAGAGAGCGTAGGACAAAGGTAGACATACAGTAACTGAGGGCCTAGGTGGGAAGTAGTCAGGCTGGCCTGGATCAGCAGGCCGGCAGTGTCAAGCCTCCATTACCCCTCCCCATGCATGCAGCCAGCAGCCACAGGGTTTCCCACTCCACACTGCTCTCCTGCTCACAGAAACCAGGGTCCCGAACTGACTGACACAGCCACCACCAGCCAATGCCCTATGCGAGTAGAAGGGAAGGGCAGGAGTAGAAGCCATGATTGCAAACACAGGCCCCTGAAGGCTTTGGGCACCCTGACCACAGAATCTGCTTTTACTGCAGACACAATGTCCACAGTTTTGGAGGTGGAGGACCCCTGGGGGGGGACAGTCAAGAGTCATGAGACCAGATGTCACAATTAGCCATGGCTGTGGCTACAGGGTCAGCAGGGCACATGCTCCTTGCTGCCCTCAGATGAGGCTTCTCCTTGGTCCTTATCCCACGTGTGCTCCCACAGCAGACCTTCTAGTACCAGACACAGGGACACGTGTGAAGCCTGAGGCTTTATGCTTTACACCTTCTGTGAAAGATGGGTTCATGTAAAATTGGAGCCTAGCCCCAGAAGCAGTCCAGAGTCCAGATATGAGGGGGTTTCCTCACTTGTAAACTGGACACTGTCAGCACCCAGAGGGACAGTACTTAGTACTGGAAGCTATGTTGCTGGTTGAAGGACTCAGAGACAAGGACACTGCCTTGGTGGCCAGAAGGTGAGCACCTTTCACTCCCACCTGCCACTTCTGCATCTTACTGATAAGTCTGTTCAGATCTCCCCCATGATAAAAATCAGGCCCTCTGTCCTACTTTTATGGATTGGTAAGTTCTTTACATGAAGAACTTCAAGTGCAAATTCTGGTCAGGTAAGATTGCAATGTTGTCTCGTGGCTGTGAACTGCCTCTACTCTGCAAAACCACCAATGTTTCATTTCATGACACCTGCCATGTTCTGTCGTCACTTCCCCCCAGGCTTGTGACCACATGGAAGTTAATTTCCACAGTTTCTGGTGAACGCTGGGGTTGACTCACGGCAAGTGGTCAGAAGGGTCACTCATCCCTTAAGCAGGTCATACACCCTCATGGCTGAGCAGCCTGGACACCTTTGTCAAAACTCAAAGGTAGTATGCCCTTGAAATCCCAGCCCCCAGAGTCTTGAAGACATCCTAACCCAAATGACTCCCAGGCCCCTCTCTAGCTCTTGGCCTGTAGCTCTGGTTTTCTGCTAACGCTCCATTGTCTTGCCCATTGTAGATTTGTAGCAAGTCTTGATCAGGCAAGATGAGCCCTCCAACTCTGTCCAGTTTTAGTGTCGCTGTGGCCACCGTAGGTCCGTACACTTCCATAAAACCTAAATCCAGATTTTTGATTTCTACAAAAAACTCTGCTCCAATATTGATTAGAACGGCATTGAAGCATCATGTCAACCTGGGTAGAATAGATATATCAAATACTACTGGGCCTCCCCTGAGCCTAGTACAGCTCCACATACTCAGATCTCACTGATTTGTGCAAGCAGCATGCTAGGCTCTCACAATATGGGTCTTACATAGCACTGACCGAATATAGTACAGAATAGTTCATATTTTGGTGTTATTTAAATTTCAGCTTCCCCATGGAATCATTTACAAATTGATAGCTTGCAAGCCACTGGACATGGGACAAGATGTCAAAGATCTAAACGAAGTACTTGCATGTCAACAAACCCAGTTCTGGCCACTTGTGAGAGCACTGCACCCTGGTGGCTCACTGCAGGAAACTTGTCTCATTGTTCCAATGCAGTTAATTCACAAAGTTGATCCTACATCTCAAACAGTTCTTGTTTGTCTCTGGGTTGATTCCTCAAACCCAGCACAAAAGATGAAAGTGTGTCCCTGGGGCACAGTGTGAGGTGGACGGAGGAGAAGGCATGTGGGAAAGGAACTAAAACACAGCTTCATTTATAGGATTGGCCACATTCCATCTGGTTTCCATGTCCCACTAGGATACGGGAGTTCCCCACTGGTCTCCACCTAAGGTCTGACCTTGTGTCTCTCTTTCGAAAGGCAGAAGACTGAAGTCAAGAAAAATGAAAACAAACCAGGTTGGATCACTATTTCTAGTCCACTTTGTGAATTTACTTCAGTATGACCTTAAGGCTAAATCAGATAGACCTTTAAATTAGAAACAACCAGCCTGCCCCTAGATGACTGCCTCCTCTCTCCCCCAAATCCTGCAGCAGTCCCCACTGACCACCTGGTCACACCCTAATTCTTTCTTTGATGCTCTAAGCATGGCATAACTCTGGCTTCCCCTCTCCCTGCCAATCATGCTCAGATATTCTATGTACCAGTGATGAGAGACCCTCCCTGTGCTGCTCAATGCAACACCTGCTCCCTGGACACCAGGTCCCCAAGGCATGCTCTACCTCCACCATCATGCCAGGTGCTTCCTATATGTCCTCACGTGTGTTGGTTTAAGTACCTGTCTGTTCCTTCATGTCAGAGCATTAGATGTATTATTCCAACTGACGCATAGGCTTCCACTGTGCTGTGCTCTGGGCGAGTTCCTAAACTTCTCTTGGATTCACTTCTGCTCAAGACAGCCTAGTGCTCAGCAGCTTTGAGGACCCAGCTCAGGCAGTGCTGGCCACTAAGGGCTCCTTGGCAACTACCAGAATGTAAGCACTACCTGCCTGGCATATTTCGATGTGGCTTGGGTCACCCATACCTGCATATTGATGTTAACCTGGGACGTCGGCTACTGTGCCCAGCAAAGCACACAAAATGACATTATCGGAATCCAGCTAGCTCTGCTGGAGTGACTGGCCAGTAGGACCAATAGATTCAGCTGGCTTCAAGTGTTGGGGCTTCATGCTCAGTGGAGACTTTGGTCCTTCTTCTGTGATCCACACAGCCCTGACTGAACTCCCTGGCACAGAAAACCCATTGTACAGGGTTCACTAGTTAGGTGAGCTGAGTGAACAACACTCCACACTGATTTCATAAGATGTTCCTCATCCTAATGTACTCTCAAAGCCTCAGCCAACATCTCAACTACACCCTCTGTATTCATCAGCCTACAACATATGTCCCGAGGGCAGGCAGGGGGCAGGGTAGCCATCCTTGTGTCTGTGTCTCAGGCCAGCAGCAGGCCCAACACACAGGAGCACACCCTGGTTTTCCAGGGCCAATAAGCAGGCTGTATGTCACCCTCAGGATAGGGAAGCAGGCCCAAGGTCTTGGCTAAGCTTGGTAGACTTTGGTTCCTGAGAAGAAAATCAATGTCCCTGTCCTCTCTGTCCCTTAAAGAGATGGCTGGCAGTATCCCAGAACTCCTCTGTGTAGTTACTTGGTGAGCCTCCCTGTGGCATAGAGCATGTGTGCCTCCCTCTGAGACTCTTGTCCAGCTGCTGCCAGAGGTGAGCTAGGCACCACTATCTGGCAAAAAAACAGTCCCATAAGAAGCTGCATCATTCCCATCTAATCATGGGCATCTGGAATTTGGGAGGTGAATGTGGCCTAGCAGTCACCACATCATCCCAGGGGAGCCAACCGTATATGTAAAGATGACTTGGGCTCTGGTTATCTCCTATCCCAAACATGGTATTGATGGATTGGTGGCATTTCCACAGTACCACACCTAGGGGAGGTAATGCCAGAATGATGTTGAAGAGAGGAGGTGTTGGGGGTCACATAGCAACATCCTTCACACCAGCCAGCTATTGTCACCTCCTCTTCAATCAATGCTCCCTAAACCAGGTTGAAGTGCTCTTTTCTTAAAACCAATCATCCATGGCAAGCAGGCAACATAGTTGGCCAGGGCTACTCCACCCTTGTGAGAGGCCATAGACTCAATCAAGGATACCTAGTCCCAAGCTGGTGGCCCCATCCCTCCTTCCAGCACTGAGCCTTCTCAGAATGCCTGTGGTGCTCCCTCCCTGTCCGAAATCCATCAGTAGATATCCCAGCCTCTTGTTCCCAACTACCTTAGGTCCAAATATGAGTGACAGTGGAGAGATGGGCTAGTCACGGGACACATGAGCTCTGGCAGACACTTGTGGATAAGCAGACGAAAGCTCTGGCATGAGTACCGTGTTACTCTAGCTCTCTGCCCCAAACTCCTCCATCAGAAAGTAGACAGAATATGGGAACATAAGCAACTGCTTCTCATGGATGACAAAGAGCCCTATGAACACCCCCACAGCTGAGTCTTTCAATGCCCACAGGGGCACATTTTGTCCTAGCCAACATTCAAAAGGCACATCTGGATCTCCTGACATGCATAGAACATACCTAGGTCGGTTTGACACCTACAGGGGTACATCTGAGGTCCTCAGCACCTGCAAAGGCATATCTGAGGGTTCTCAACACTTGCAGAAGCACCTTGGAGCATGCCTGGTGCTCACAGGGACAAGTCTGGATCCAGTGGACACCCACAGGGGCACATCTGCATCTATCTAATTCCCAGAGGGGAATAGCTGGGTCTGCCCCATGTTTACTGGGCACATCAGTGTCTACCAGATGCCAACAGGGGCATATCTAGATCTGGTAGACACTCATATGGGCAATCTGGATCTATTTGATGCCCAATGAGCACATATGGGTCTTCTCAATGTCCAAGGGGAACATCTTAGTCTGCCTAATGCCAGCAGGGATGCATCAGGATCTGCCCACTGCCCATAGGCACACAGCTGAGCCTGCCTGGCACCAAGAACAAAAAGCATGAGAAGCTACTGACAGAGCAGAAAGGTACTGGGCCTGTACTGAAGCTGCTGGATCCAAGGTTACCCCTTCTTCTCTGCAGGCAGCTCTCTAACATCTAACCTACACAGCTTTGACAGACTCAGAATCCCTGTCTGGATGTTGGTGAGTAGGATCCCTCACCCCTAAAGATGGCAGGATGAGTGGCATGGTCATGTTTTCCACCCAGGAAAACCCAGTGAGGATGGGCCAACAATGTTGCCCTGTGTGGTGCCCCTGCTCTTCCTGCCCGGCCAGGTAGAGACATAGCTAGTAATAGCTCTCAGCTGCCTTCTGAAGGGACTTCCTAAGGACAAGTCTCAGCTTGTCCTCGAGCTCATGAGAACCAGTGCCAGGCACTTACAAATCCTGGGGTCCCTACAGGCACCACCCTCCTAGGTATTCTAAACATATGTCCTGGGCCAGGCAGACTCCCTCCAGGGCCTGGGCTATACTAGGGAAAACCTCACACCTCCACACAATGCATGGAGCCCGCAACAAAATTAACCTCGTGGCAATTGTTTCCCCCAGTTTGATAGCCCAATGTCAGCTCATCTGTTACAGGGAAATAAAAAAGTCAAGCCTAAATGTATAAAAAATTATGATGGAAGTCCTAAATAAAGCGTAGACTGCAAGCTCATTGAGTCAAAAATCAATCAATCAATGAGGGAGTGGGTCAGGAGCACCTCATAAGCCCCAAAGAAATCATTTGCCCAAACACTGGGATTTAACGGCAGAGGACCAAATTCCAACACTTTTAGGAAGTAAATAATGAAAAATCAATTCAGAGGAAAAACAGATCAAGAACCCTGACTCTGACGTGCCGACACATTTATTGCTGAGCACCATTCCTCGGCTGACCCGAAAACTTCGGAAGGTGTTTATTTACTTTCAACACCTTCCAGGGATCAATATTTTTAATTTGGATCCGAGTTATTATTTTTCACATCACAGCAGCGGGGAACGGCGTAAAGTGGCTCATATTTTAGTGCTAAAAAGATCGATACGACAGTTTCACCTTCACTGCAGCCCGGCTGCTGTGGTTGCACATCATCACATCCCGAAGGGCCGTGGTGCCGAGGCAGGAGGGCAGGTCATCACCCGCCAGGGGTGCAGACAGCCATGATTTAACTGAGCACAGGGCGCCCAGTGCCCTCAGAAAACCAATCTTGCTCCTCACTTCATCAGGTCTCAGGTGAGGAGGAGGAGGGCAGGGCCCAGTGCAGAGGGGGCTTCTGGCAAAGATTAGTCCCTCATCATAAACACATTTGCCTTTCCTTCCTCTTCCTCAGATCAAAGAACACCAGCAAACTCCATTAATTTCCCACAAATTTCCCCTAATGTCTTAGAGCAGGGAGAGACCCCCTCATACTGTGGTGGGAAGGGGTCTTCCAGGAAGGGGTAACCTCCACCCCTCAGTCACACCCTCAACACCAGCACCAGAGCTTCTGCTGGGGCAATCAGGCCACACAGGGCAGGAGCCTTTGAGCTCACTCAGGGAGTGAAGGTAAATGTGTACATCACACTGTGACAGCTCCTTATCAGCCTTCAGCATCTCATGCGCCCCCTTAACCCTAACTTCACCATCACTATCACACCCCACACCACACTCTTCAAATAAGTTCCAGAGCCCAGGAAACCCCAGGGCACCCAGGTAAAAGCAGAGTCACGTGTCTTATGTCCAAGTGCTCTAGCTTGTTTCTTGGACCTCCAAGAAACACTTATTCCCAACAGTGCTGGAAGCCAAACAGGAGAAAGTAAAGAACGAGACACTGACCTTGTATGAGGGCAGGAAAGGAACTACCAGCCCACAAGTGAGCAGCATCCAGATGTCTAGGCAATCCTGACTGGCAGGCCCAAGGCCTTCTGCCAGGTAAGAGCCTTGAGCAGACAGCAGGGCTTCTGCACTGACAGAGCTGCTGTCCCTGAACCTTCGCCAACTGGAGCCACCCTTGGCCTGCTACTGTCCCTGAATCAGACAGGACATTGGGAGTCTGTCTCTGGCCTGCCCAGGACCCCATTCAACTGCCATCACTCCACAGCCCACACAGACTGCTCATGAATAAGATTCCTTGGGGAACAAATGAGGACAGAATCCTCTTAAGCTCCCTAAACACCATTGCTCTACCCATTCCAGCTACCACACCTGTGCCTGCCATCAACAGCATAGCATGCAAGATTTTCTCCAGGCACCTGCACCTCAAGAAGCATGTGCAACCTCCAAGAATGTTCTATGTCCAGCTATACAGCCTCCTCCCTGGCCTGAGGCAGGATATGGGCAGTCCCAGGTCCAGGCAGGACATGGAACTGAGAAACCTACAGATGCCATCTCTTATCAAGTGCCCCACTGGCACTGTGCCATTCCTGGGGACCTATGACAGCTAGCTAAGCCTTCTCAGACCTCTCAGGAGCTGCGTCACCCACACCAATGAAGTCTTTCTGCTCCCACATTAAGTTATTAGTAAGGTGTGGCTCCTCCTCCCCTAGCTGGTCAAGAAAACCCACATGGAAAGGGAATATTCCCACCTGTACCCTGGCTCTGTAGCATCTTTAGCCCAGAAAACAAGAGCTTTGGCCAGATCTCACCAGCTCTCAAGGTTCCAACCAGTGCCCTCTCCTGGGTACAGACAGAAGTAAATCCGAGAGACCTACTGCCTTTCCGGTTCCCAGCAGCAATGCTACTGAATCAGCTGCAGCTTCAAGAGGCCACTGAGGCTGGCTCTGAAGCCAGGCAAGGACCATAGGCCTGGACCTGCACTTTAGATCCCCTACTCAGGCACCAAAACTTCAGATGGCAGGTCACCTGGGACAGGAGGTGATAAGCGTGGCTACCTCCAGGCCATGTCTGAAGTCCACTAGAGTGAGCTCTGGCTTCCCAGGCCAGATGAGCAACCAGCAAAGCATTGATGAACACCCCCATGCTGCAATGCTTTTCTTCAGCAGCAAAACAAGACAGCAGTGGAATTATACGAAAATAAATTTTCAATCTCTTCCTCTCTTTGCCATTTTGGAGCTAGAGTAGTACAAGGAAGCCATTACCTCACGTATTCTTATTGATGCGCCAGCTTGTCAGGAGGTAAGCGATGTGTTTTCTACGCTCCTCTGAGTGGCTGGCTAAATCAGACACATGATTTCCATGCTGCTAGAGTGCCTGATCAATAACACTAGCAGCGACTTGGAAAACTTCACCCAGGTACTTCCTCAGTGTCCAATCTGCATGGCTGGATTACTGTGAAACTCAACTGTGCCACTCTGTGATGCTGAGTGCCCTGGGAGTGGCCTTCAAAGTTCATCTCCAACACTGGGGGTGAGAGGCATAAACTCAGGGAGGCAGTTCAAGTACCAGGTGAGAGCTCTTTTTCTTTCTCTTTCTCTCTCTCTTCCTCCTCTCCCCTCCCCCCTCCCATCCTCTGAACCCTGGGTATCATCCATACCAGTTCAGGATCATGTTTCTATCTTCCATCCACATAGCACAGAGCTCAGTTTCCAGCTGGGGGCCCTCCTTCTTGGGCCCATCTCACCTGGCAGGCCCAAGAGAGCCACCCTGTGAATAAGCAACCCAGGGCTCCTACCTGGCACACCCAAGAAAAACCTCAACTCTACTGTGGAGTCCAACTTTGTAAAGGTCAGGTTTGTTCTTCATTTTGTTCAAATCACTTTTCTTATGAAGTCATAGCTCCATGTTACATGCCAAACGGTTAATACAGATTTCCATGGCTGTTCTATCAACATAATTGTTGCACAGGGGCTCCTCACACCAACACATGTTGCACTTTTATACCAAGTGGGAGAGCCATTTCCTCTAAAGGCAAAGCCCCTGTCCTCACTGAGCCAGTCTCTGGCAGTGAGGAGTGGCCCTGGCTAAGGTGTGCCCACCAGTAGAAGAACACCTACTCTAGAAGCCAGAAGTCCCTCAGGAAGAGGCTAGGGCACAAGTGCCTGAGAAGAAGTGGACAGGCAATCCAGTGCAAAGGCCAGGTAACAGTGAGTGTCACAGGTAGCTAAGATGACAGAAAGGCCAGGAATGTGGCAATGATGGCCCCAGCCCACAGAGGATGGCTGGATGGCAAGATTTTTTCTTTCAGTGCATCTCTTTGCAGATGTCTTTCAGGAGCATGCCATGGACATCTGACATTCTGGGGCCCAACAGTGATGATTTGGTCTGCAGGAGTATGCAATCTATGTTACTATCCCCGACTCCTACCCCAGGTGGTGCTGGGAAGAAATGGGAAAAGGGTTGATCAGGACTAGCTAAAGGAGACCTCTGGGCCCCAGAGCAGGAAAGACAGAACAGTGTGGTGGCCTGAATACCCAGAAGGATTCTCCCACTTGGGGAGCACATCATTTGCTCCTTTAGTTCCTGCTACAGGCAGCTGCAGTCACACACAACTCACTTCAACAGAAGAGCTGAATGTTTCACTTACCTCACTGATGTTTAAACTGGTGGCACCTTGTTCTCTGGGGTTAACACAAAAGCATGAGCAGGACACCACCACATGACCAAACAGGAAACGTACCTACCATTCTCTGGATGGTACAGCCTCAAAGCCACCTTTGCTATAGTCTCAGTAATGCCAGCTTCCACAGACTGCGCAGACCCCTTGGCCCTACCACCTGGATGTTGTCTCCTTCTTCTTGGGTCTGGCCTGAAAGGGCAGTGTGGAGAGTGATATAGCCTCTAGCTCCCTGAAAACCCACCTTGGGGAACTTTCTCACCACACTTTGACTTCTGGGCCTCCATTTCCTGCTCCCCTCATGCCTTCCTGAGTTCACCTCTTTGCAGCCATGTTCCTCGTAACTCAGCTAGGGACCCTCTTTAGTCCCTGATATTAAACACACCCACCAACAGCCTCCAATTCTCTCTTCTGCTCATGACTGTCACCCTCTCTCCAAGATACCACTGCCTTCTCCCATTCCACCCAGAGGGGTTGTGGATGTATTCACAATTACTCCACACTCCCAGCCCTCCAGTGCTCTGCTAGGAGACCAGTTCATTCAATGACTCTAAACATATGACTGGGCACCTTTATGGTCAATCCCAGAAGGAAACAGCGAACAAAACCAAGCTAAGACAACCAAGGTAGGCTCTCCCAGGAAGTAGAGCCAGGCACTCTCAGTGTTCCCAGACATAGTATGCTCATTCCTGCCTCTCATGTGATTCACAAGTAATCACTGTGTTGGCCCAAGGCCAATCCCCTCTGTTCAAGTGGAAACATTCAAACACAAGAAACAGGATGGGGACCAAGACTTTCCAGTGGTAATAATCCAACACGCCATTCTGGCAGAACCTCTGAAGACCCAGACTTCTGACACATGACTTTCAATGTAAAACTAGCAAGGAGCAGTCAGTGACAACAAAGCCAGGGCCCAGAAATGAGGGGCTATTTTCATGGTCTCTATAGAGCATAGACCACAGACGTTCATCTCATATCAACAGACACATATGCTAGCCACAATAAGCACACAAAATTTAATGTACCCATTTACGTATAAAATGCTCTTAGGAACAAGCCCTGTAGGGAACACTGTGGCTAAAGTGCTGCGCTGGTGCCACCTCCTGGCAGCAAGGGGCATTTGCAAGTCTCCTACTCTAAGCCCCTAGGGCAGTCCCAGCAACAGAAACAGCAGATCTTACCCTAACAGGCCACCCCATTCCCAGGAGCTCCCGCCCCCACCCCCCCCCCCCCCCCACAGCAGGCTCATACAGCAGGTGCAGTGTATTCAGTTCAGCAGCTTGCTGGAAACAGGCCACTATTTTCTGATCCCTATTAATGCCCGTGACAGCATTTATGTATAAGATAAATTCATCTCAATTTCCTTTTTCAATTAATGGCCTATTATTTGAACCAGACTCAGCTAAAAACACTCAGCTGATACCATCAATCTTACAAAGATTAAATTTCTCTGTCTGAAGCTACAGGGTACCAGGCTGGGCAGGAGGATGGCTACCCAGCAGCCAGATGCTGCCAATTCTGTTCAGGACCTCAGGGGTGTAGGTCCTTCCTACCAGGACAGCCTAAGGTTCCCACTAAAGACCATGACACACCAAGGGGCTGCAGTGGAGGCATATGAAGTGGATGGTGCTCCAAGACTCAGGGCCACTGTAGTTACAATCTGGGATAAGTGAATAAGTGACCTCTACTCTCTGCTACCTACAATGACTCCACACAGACATGGAGAGCCCTTGATCATCACCACTCAGTCCGACAGGGAGGCACTTCACACCACACTGTGGCTGACAGAGACTGGGTACCTGGATAAGAATGGCAAGGCATAGTCACCACTGGACAAGCAACGGAGAGCAAAGCAGGTTTATCACAAACCGTGCTCTATCCTCAAGCAGTGGTCTCCTTCCCTTGTCAGTCCATCTATGAAGGCTCGCACGGTGCCAAACCAGCCCTGTTTGCACATGTGAGACTTATCCTCCCTTTCCCTGTGCTTTCAGATCATCGTGTCTATATATTTAAAGGGGGTTATGGAGAAAAGACCTTCCTACAGACGATACCTGCAGTGGAATTAGGCCTTGATGGCAGGAAGACGGAGGAGAGACGGTGATGAGCCTTTTCAGCACTGGTGCTCCACAGTCTGACGATGATGTACCTTACAGAGAGTCTGTCTGGAAGCTTGGCTAGAAATCCCATTGCCACAAGCAGATCTATGAGCTTGTGAGTTTTGTGGAACTGTGGAAATCCTCAGCCATTATTTCTCCAAGCATCTCTGTTTCCTCTGCCCTCTGGAAGGCCCCAGGGACATGATGTCAGGCCATGTAACATCATCTCAGAGTGACACTTTATGGGCTGTTTGCTCCATTTCATTTCCAGCAGTTCCCATTGCTTTCTTCAGTTTATCCTCTCTCCTGTTGTGTCTAGACTCTTGCCTATCCTCACCATAGGTCGTATCTTTTTAATCTGTGTAGGCCTGACTTGAAAAGACAAGAAGCTGGGTGACTCCCCAAGTCTAAGGGGAGAGGCTGTTTACAGGAAGGGAGGAAGAACAGAGCTCGGGAGAAGCAGCCACTAGCAGAAAGGGCAAAGGGAAGAAGAAGGGGAAATGGGAGGACTGTATTCTGAGCAGAACAGAGCTAGAGGCAAGGGCACCCCGAATGTGGATGGAAGATAGATGTAGAGAAAATGTCTCTGAGAGGCTAGAATAAACCTGGCACTGGATGCCTCAAACTCAGAGACTGAAACCATGACAAGGGTTCTCTACCCTAAGGACAACCCCAAAGTCACCACCATGCAGGGCAGAGGAGTCATATCGCTGCTCTGCCCACCATGACACACACCCTTGTCACAGCTCTCCATACAGCTCCATCAGAAGGAGAGCAGCTGCTCAGGCCAGCCCAAGGCAGAAGATGGGCTGACAGACAAGGATCCCTGCCAGATCTCCCCTCGTGGAGGAGAGAAGCAGCACCTATGGACGGGACAAAGTGACAGAGGATGAAGTAAAAGGCACGGGGCAGAAAGAACAGAAAGTTAACCCCCGAAGGCCTGGGCACCCCACAGTTTGAGACACTGTCCTCCAAACCAACCGTTATTAAAGCGTTCAAACATCTCCCAAGAGTTCCTGCCTCCCACGGCCTACCCCCTCCTCCTAAAGTAGCTACCCTGCACTGGGCCCCAGATGCAGGACCCCGTAGAAGGGGAGCAGTTCTTCTTAACCTGATGCTAAGGTACACTGTTCTGAAGCAGGCCTGCTCATGGCTTACAAAGTGATAGGCAAGCCCAGGAACAGAGGGGCGTTAGCTCACCAGAGCAGGCTAGGTTCCAGTCCAGTCTCTCATCTAAGCCAGCCTCCAGACCCTAGACTTCTCCTCTAATGTCACACACTCCAAGGCCAGCCTCCCTTCCCTGGCCATCAGCATCCCAGGTCCTGCCCACACTTTGTCTGGGATTTAAGCTTAGCTGGCAGCACTGGCAGTCTTCGGTGGACTCAGACCACCCAACAGCCGTTAGGATGTGAGACAGTCACACTATGCTGTGAAAGAGCACACAAGCCAACTCAGCCAAGACTCGGGTTCCCTTGGCCTGGGGCCCATGCCACAGCTTAGAGACGACTCACCGTGAAGTGCTCCTGTGACTTGTAGTTTTCATCCAGGTAGACACGCGCCCTGTTGTATTCTTTCATTGCGTCACTTGATAGCAGTTCCCTGGGAGTGAAGGAATGAGCACAGTAAGCAAAGCCCAAAGGCCACGCCTTCCCACAGATGTGCTCCCAGTCCTAAGGCCCTGGTTAAAACTTTTTCACATACCTAGAGGCCCACACAGCCACTAATGGGGCAAAGCGAGAGGGAGGGGAGGGGAGAGAGGAGGATCCGTGACAGCCAAGGTGAAACCAAAGTTCAGTGTATCCTCGGCACTTGGAGAGCAGCCCACAGAGTAGGCTCGGTCTCCACTCAGGCCCATGAGATGCCTACGCCCCAAGGCCTCTCCAGGATGAAGACACTAATGGGCATACTTGGGACTCACTTAGGGCATACACATGGATAGGTGACTTCCAATGTCTGCTGCTCACACCTGAACCTGACCAAAAAGGAATCTACAGAGGTGAGGAGCCATTACCTAAAGCAACCGAGGAGCCCATGCCCCACAGTAAGGACAGTGACAGCAACTAGCATTTCCTTTGAGTTCAATCCCCAAGACAACAAACAAGGCGGAAGAAGAGAACCAATTCCTGCAAGTTCCTGTCTGACCTCCACACACATACCACTGGTACACTTGTGCACGCCCCCCCCCCCCCGAAATGTGATTAAAAATTTACCTGACATGGGAAGGAGCAACAAATTAGTGCTGAAATTTTTTCTGAAATAGGCTATCAACAGATCCAGACCCAGAAAGGCAAATGTAATAGGATTAGCTGAAAGAATCTTAAAATGGTGAATATAAATATGATCAGAGCCCTAAAGGAAAATAGAAATGTACAGAAGAAAGGAGCTGTCGGTGCTGACCAATGAGAATTGGGGTTTCACAGGATGGACTGAGAGTGGGCTCCCCTGTACAGCAGTGCAGTAGGGGCTCCCACTCCATAGGGAATGGCGGAGCCTCTCTGGGCAACACTGAATCTAAGGGAAGGCGGGTGTGTGTGTGTGTGTGTGTGTGTGTGTGTGTGAAGAGCAGCACCTGCAGACACAGAGGGACTAATGTTCTTCAAACCTGGTCAAATGAAACAATATTAAAGCAGAGCACAGCAAACTGAGCTGCTACAAAGCAGCTCCATGTAGAGAAAAGCGAGCCTTGGGGAAAGCACATTATATACAAGAAGATGAAGATGGACACAAGGGCTGGGCTCTGGTCAGAAACAATGAAACACAGAAGACAATGGCACGGCGCCCTTGAAGTAGTGAGGGAACTGACAAGCTCCTATTCATTCCCAATAAATGCAGCTTTCAAAAAATGAGAACAATAACCTCGTTCAGACAAACAAAGGCTGAGAGAATCAGCAACAGCTGACTAGTACTGAAATAAACAGTACAGAAAGCTCTATGGCTAGAAGTATGGTCCAGGTAAAAGCTGAATCCAGCCAAGAGCAAATGGCACTGTGCAGGAAATGTACAGGAAGGTACCCGACAGCCCTCAGCCTTCTCTTCAAAGCCAGAGCAGCAAGGCATGCACCACTGCCACACAGCACACTGAAGGGACAGTAGAGGTGAAACCTCCCTCTCAAAGGCCACTGGCCTGCAGGTGCCCAGGCCTCAGTGCCCACTGCACCTCTCCCTTCAGATGTTCTGCTGCTCTAGCCCACAAGCTTTTCTTTTCCTTATCAATGTGCAGTTCTTGGTGTAAACACTCATTTCTGTCAGTGACGTGTGCTGCATAAGATGTTTTCCATAAGGTGACTTAGATCTTCTTTTGTTCTGAATATCTGTAACAATATGGCTCTCTTTAACATGGCAAATATGTGAGTCTTATCTTTCTAAGCTGCACATTCTGAAAGAAACCCTCCCTACCTCAAAGCTACAAAGACACCCTGTGGTATCTACAACTGGAATTCAGTCTGAGGCAAGGTAACCACGAGGGACACTGTGACACAGCATCTTCCTAACACAGGACTCGGCACTTTTCAGCCTGTAGCATCAAGGCCATGCACCAAGGAAGCAGGGATTGGTGCAGTCTGGCCACACATTTCACACAGCATGTCTCTGCTGCAGCTAGAGCTGGTATCCTGGCCAACAGAATGCTGCCTTGGTTTTCCTCAAGATCATTTCAGCTGTTTTCTGTACTATGCTTCTCCATGTTATCAGTATTTGCTTATAGAGTGTCGGGGAAAATGCTTTTAACACTTTCATTAAAACTGCCTTAAAGTTATAGACTATTTGGGAGAAAGCTGCAGGGTTTTTGAAACCTGATCAAGCTCTAAGAAAGACCTTGACTGGTGGGAATGCAGCACATGTTGCTTGGAAGAGACTCTCTGGTGGGAACAGGTTGGTTACAGGATCTTTCTATACACAGGGACCTTGAGGTTCCCAGCTGCCACCAGAAGGGGCATTTGAGAACTGAGGAAACACTTTCCTCTTTTCTTGTCAAGCTTAGGTCAGATGTAAACAGGAGTAAAGGAGCAAGAAAAAGTGGCAACAAGGGCCAGTAAGATGGCTCAATGGGTAATGGCACTTGTTGTACAATCCTGGAGACCTGAATTTGATTCCTGGAACTTGCTGTAGGAAGGATGGTCTTTCTGTATACTGTGAATATATGTTGCTACTATTAGTTAATAAAGAAGCTGTTTTGGCCTAGGGCAACACAGATGTAGTCTGGCAGGAAATCCAAGAGTGATACAGGGAGAAGAAAGGTGGAGTCGGGGAGATGCTGCAAGCTGCTAGGGGTGTATGGGGGAGAACACAAGATGTAATAGAACACAGGTAAACCCACAAGACATGGAGTGATACAGAGATTAATAGAAATGAGTTAATTTAAGATGTAATAGCTAGTTAGCCGGAGCCATAGACCCAACAGTTTGAAATTAATATTAAGCCTCTGAGTAATTATTTTATAAAAATGTCTTCTGCCCAGGTGGGACCTGGTGGGACTGAGAAACTTCAAGCTACATCTGGCACCCAACATGGGGCCAGAATTTTCACATAAAACCTGACAAAAGCTTAAAAAGGGATTCTAGACCCAAGCTGGCAGCACTGACAGCTCTTTCCAGAGGTCCGACTACTGAGTATTTAAATGGGGCTTGTGGGCAATGTGCTATAAGCTGCTTGATGGAAGCATAGACCCAGTGCTTCCCAGAATTGGGATGGTGAGCATGGCTCCCAGAATTGGCAGTGAACATACCTCTGCCATGTTGAAACCAAACAGGGCAGAGCCAGCAGCCAGGGTGCCACTTCAGTTCTAGCCATGCAGCTTAGCAGTTTAAAAACTCTCTGGGTCAGAAAAGAATTAAAGATACACAATAAAATGGATTCAGATGGAAAAAAAAAAAAACAACTCTAAACAGGTTACCTGTATTTAAAATTATACATAGGCTTGGGAGAAAAAAAAAGGATAGAGAAAGTCCTTAAAAAAGAAATAGATTTTTTTTTAAAAGCCACGCAAAAATGGAAAATACACAGAGAGTCTGGATACTGTATATAATTGTGCCATCTTTGAGATTTTTTTTTTAAACTATAGAGAGACATTTGATTGTGGGGGCTGCTAAGTTAAACCAGCATATATATTTTAAAGGTATCTTGACTTCAAAATCTGGGTCTAAGGATATGATGCTTCTGCTTTTGTTTCCACAGAAGATGAGAAGCTGTGGATTCCTTCCAGGTTATTATAGTTCCATCAAGGCAGACCCCCTGAGAGGTCTCCAATGGGATCTACAGCCAAGATGATCCAACATCCAGAACAGCTTCAAGGCAATTGGCTGAGATGCAGCCTCACAGACAACTACAGTCAAGATTTGACCATAATTCTAAATTTTCTCAGGATCCCCATAAGATTACCAGCACCCACAATCAGCAGGAAATAGTATGAAAAGCTACACCCAAATTTCCCAAATATTGTTTATAAATGTTTGTTTAAAATGTTTTTATTTAAAGGGAGTTGATTATAAATGCAATTTCTTTCTTAAAAAAGGAGGATATAATACAGAAATGATTTTTAAAAAGATAGATTATTGAATCAACTTTAATCCAAAAAACAACTGTTAATCTCAAAATACTTATATTGATATGGATTTTGGTTTATTGATATAAATTTAAGGTCAATTTTGTTACACATTATGTATATTTCTACTCTTGTTTAAGGTATTATGTTTATGCAACTCATTTAAAATTGTAATATATAATTAAATACACATTAATAATTAGTCATCTATGATAATCAAACTTACAGTCATGTTAGTTAAGTTTTTTAGGTATACAAAGATACATTTCAATTAGATAATCTTCAAACACTTCAAAAACCTACAGAATATGACATTTAAAATGTTTTAAGAACTTGGACTTTTCTGGACAATGAAACACGTCTGCTCCTGGCAGTATCAATTACTTCAAAGAGGATGATGGGCATCAAAGAAATTCATTATGGAGTTTGTTTACAATATGGAAAAAGCTAGCCATTTGAACAAGAAACTGTTCCTGCCTAGACTGCTTGACAGTATGTTGTATAAACTGGACACGCAGGACCCATAAGAAGATGACCACTGAACTTTGCCAAAGCAAGGTGAGATGGTCCTTCAGGTTCCTGCTTCATGGAAGAAACTGCCAGACATTCTGCAGGACACAGAGAAAAGTGACTGATGAATTTTGCCAAAATAGGCAGAACGGTCCTTCAAATTTCTTGCTTCTCTGAAAAGTCTGCCAGATACTCTAGGCTGAAGATGGATGCCCCAACATTACAAAAGAACTGTCTGTCTTTTGCATATTGATGACTGTCGAGACAGCCAGATGTTCTGTCATTTCCAGAATTATGGAAGTTTCTGGCAATGTACCTCCTGTTTACTCAGATAATATTAGATCCTTCTGGGGTCTTGATGGAGATGAAGACTAAATCGTTATAACTATAGTTTTCCTTAGTCATGATAAAAGATAAATTAGACATGAAACTTTAGACTCACCAGAGTATAGGACAGAGTATTTTAATTTTTTTCAAATACTAACAGACTAGATATTATAATTGTAATTCTTGCTCGATAATTGTTTTGTTATATGTAATTTTATTTTGTTAAAATTAAAACCTCCCTTTTTGATTAGACAGAAAAAGGGAAGTGCCATGGGATGGTCTTTCTGTATGCTGTGAATATGTGTTACTACCATTGGTTATTAAAGAAGCTGTTTTGGCCTATGGCAACACAGGACACAGCCAGGCAGGAAATACAAGATACTGGGAGAAGGTGGAGTTGGAGAGATGCTGTGAGACACCAGAGGGAAAAAGATGTAATAGAACACAGGTAAAGTCACAAGACACATGGTGATACATAGAATAATAGAAATAGGTTAATTTAGGATGTAATAGCTAGCTAGCCTGAGCCATAGACGAAACAGTTTGTAATTAATATTAAGCCTCTGAGTGATTATTTTATAAAAAAATAAAAAATAAAAAATGGCTGGGACCTGGTAGGACCAAGAAACTTCAGTCTACAGGAACTCACAAAAGAGTTGAAAAAACTGACTCCAAAAAGTTATTTTCTGACCTCTACATGAGCTCTGTGGCATATGTACAACCCCTTACTTACACAGACACACAGAGAGTCTGTCTGTCTGTCTGTCTGTCTGTCTGTCTGTCTGTCTCTCTCTCTCTCTCTCTCTCACTCTCACTCTCTCTGAGGCAGCAGCAGGGCCAAGGATGGAATGAACACCAGAGACTCACAGGGTAGGTAGCACCTTCAGTGTATACCAGGAATGGAGGGAAAGTCACAAACCTAGGACCCAGCTGTGTCCATGCCAAGCTGTTCCAATAGAGGGCAGGTCCCAGGAACACCACATGAATACTTCTTCTGTAACATTCCCCATGGTCAAAGCTGTGGCCTAGATGACTTCTTTCAAAGCCATACACCAGGAACAACAAATGACCTCAATGCAACTCTGATGTGGTTCTACAATTCTTTCAGAACTTCACTCCATTTCTCTACTGAAAACTACATTTTGCAAATGTAAATTTTGACTGTTCCTCTTCATCCCTAGTCATCTTTCTGGTCACTGTTAGGATGCTTCTTGAAGACAGAAAAAAAAAAAAAAAAGCAGAATGGACACAATGATGTCTGAGTGCAAACAGGGGCTTCTGAGCTGGGTCCAAAAGCCACAGAAGAGGAAGATCTCCAATTCTAGACCTGGAGCCCAGGGTTGGGTACCTGCTTTCTGTTCCCCTCTGTGTCCATTCACAGAGCCACCTCAAGAGACCCAGATGGTTCTGTCCTCTAAGGAGCCACAGAACACAATTTGTACTGGCTCTACACATACAATGCCTCCTTCCTGGATGACATAAAGTTGTCATCCCATTCAAAGCACAGAAGCTGCTGTAGAACCCAGTCTTGCCCATCATCCATCATCCAGTGCAGCAGGCTGGCTAGCACCCATCCACCCTAAGTGCTGTAATGGGTCCCCAAGACATGGCCCCCTAGCCTAGCACAGGTGCTTACTCTTTGGAGGCAAGCAGCTGCCAGACCCTTGAGCCACACCTCTCTGGGGAAAACTGCAACTGCCTCAACATGACCCACAGATGAGTTTCAAAGGGTGGCATTCAAAGACCTATCCCACAGTCCACATGCTCCAGCTGAGACTTACTTGACAAACTTGTCCACATGAGACATGGAGGCCTCATAGTTTTTCCCTCCAAATTCTTGGCAGTGCAAGGCCATGAAGTGAGGCTTGTGTGCATGCAGGACCTGGGGAGAAAACACAGAGTTAGAGCACAAAACCACTGCAGGGTAAAGTGGCACATCTCACATGCTGCCTCCATAGCCAGAGCATGTGGGGGTATTGTGTTCCCCAAAATATTGTGCACCCTAATAAATTTATCTGTGGTCAGAGAACAGACAGCCACTAGATACAGAGGCTAGAAAATGGTGGCACTCATGCCTTTAATCCCAGCATTCCAGAGACAGAAATCCCTCTGGATCTTTGTGAGTTCAAGGCCACACTGGAAACAGCCAGGCATGGTAACACATGCCTTTAATCACAGGGAGTGATGGTAGAAAGCAGAAAGGTATATAAGGCGTGAAGACCAGAAACTAGAAGCATTTGGCTGGTTAATCATTCAGGCTTTTGAGCAGCAGTTCAGCTGAGAACCATTGGGATGAGGACACAGAGGCTTCCAGTCTGAGGAAACAGGATCAGCTGAGAAGTTGGCCAGGTGTGGCTTGTTCTGCTTCTCTGATCTTCCAGCATTCACCCCAATACCTGGCTCAGGTTTGATTTTATTAATTAGACCATTTAAGATTCCTGCTACAAGAGCATCCCCCAGTCAACAGGGCAAAGTCCAGACATCTGTGTCCACAAGTTCTTAACAGATTCTATGGGTTGGTTGCCACCTTGATGCTTCCAACTGTTTATTTCTGGCCTCTACTGTTTCCTTAGCAAGGATTCCAAATTTTTGAGAACCTTTTTCAATAACCTAGAGGCATCTTTCTTTAAGCACAACAAAGTAATACATATGGACAGGAGAACATCTGGAAAGTTCTCAACACAAGTCACAACCTCATCACATCATTAACACTGCTGTGCATACCTGTTGAGAGACAGAGTCCAGGCAACCATGTGTGTGACAGCGTGTGTTCCTGTGCATGCACCATGCATGCATAAGGATGTGAGTATCAGCTTAAATTAGAGTGAGAGCATTGCCTGTGTGCCAGTATGTACGAATGCATGTGTGAGCTTAGTATGCACAGTCTCATTCTTATTCAGGAACCATCAAGGCTGACTTCTAAGCTCACTCCAGTACCCATGCTGTCTGAAGCACCAGATATGCATATCTTGTGTTCTCCTTAGTTCTACAAGGTGTTACCCTATTATCTAATTACAGCAGTGGAGGAGTCTAGTGTATGGCAGAAAAACACCCATGGTCTCAAGGGTATTGAGTAGCATGGCCTGAAGTTGTCTACAGCTCACAACCTACCTCTGTCCAACCATTAAGGTGCTTAGGTTTCCAACACATTGCTGAAGTTATCAGCAAGGATTCTGATTCAATTGCCCTCCCCCACCACACATACACTGAGTCCTAAACTTTTCAGCCAAAGAGAAGCACAGTAAATGATTCAGTGAGTCCAGACAGCAGTATAGGCCTACATCTACCAGTAATAAACCTTGCTGGGCATGGGCAGTACAACACAGGAAGCCCATGCATGTCCTGGGTAGGAAGGTGGTGAGGCACTTGGTTCTGCCCTTCTGAAGTACAGAAAGGGCAGCACCTGGTGGGGGGAGGAAGCAGATCACTGATGGAAGGCTGAGCCCCAGCAGACATTGAGGAACTGGTACAGAGGAAAGGAAGGGCTGGAAGGAGTCAGAAAAGGAACCACTAAGTTGGGGCTACTGTCACCATAGGGCCAAGGTGGTAGCAGAAAAACCTACAGGCAGGGCTGGAAGCCAGTGTACCTAGAGCCAAAGGTTTAGAAGCTATTTGGGTGTAATGAGCAACCTACCCATGGCCCTGCAGCCTCTGCATTTCCCTGAACTCCAGGTCCAGCTTCATATTGCTTCCATACAAGCATCATAAGCAGCCCTGCAGTTGCAGAAGCTGCGAAGCAGCAAGGCCAGCAGCTGCTGCTCCACCTGGTGGCAGGTGCTCCAGGACAGCACCAGAAGGGAGTGAGTGGATCTCAGCTACATAGTCATTATAATGGGGAACTTTCCCAGGGCCCAGGATTAACATCAACACATGATGATGATGACCACATCACGTGGCCAGTGGCCACCAATGGACAAAAGACTTGCCTCTCAAAGGTAACAGCCGCAGGCTGATCTCTCCCATCCCTGCAGCCTCTAGAAGCCACCTGTCCCAACGGTGGCCTATCTACAATGCATGCTTTCCTCAGAAAGGTGAAGGCTATGGTACAGGGGCATAGTGCCCACCTGGAGCACTTTGTCACCCTGCAATTTTGTCATTACATTCCTGACACATAGTGTAGCACAAGAAATGGGGGTGAAGGTTGAACTCATATAATGATCTTCATAGTCTCAGGACTTCAGCTGAGTCCAGCTTCCTAGAACTCCTCAGAATGTTACTACTTAGCTCTACTAAACTGAGAAAGGGTAGAATGAAAGTGGAGTAGTAATGTGGTACTCAGACATGGATGCTGGTATCCATGGTGATGCCCCTGCTTCCTATTAAAAATGAAGTAACACCAATGTTAGCAGTCTTCCACTCAGTTCATGACAGCTGACGGGAACCACTTTAATAATCTCCTGTTCAAAGGCCTGGACACTGTGACCTTTTGTGCAGGCACCTGCTAGCTTCTCTGCACCTTCCTTTGACTGCCCCAGGCCCACTCAGGAGGAAGTTCCCCCAAAGTCACAACTTTCACTTTATGAACAGTTACATAACAACTCTCTGCAAGTCTTTAATTCTGTCTTCATCTAACTTCCAAGTAACATTTTCCCTTTCTAAATGAGTTTTTATTGATGATTAGGCAAATAGCCATTAGTAGCACAAAGGTCAATATTTGAATGACTGGAACTCAACATTCAACATGATTCTATATCTTTGCAAGACAAGGATCCAAGATCAACAGCTACATGAGGACCCCTCACCCCATGAGCTGTGAAGGAAGGAGCTACAGGCTAGCAAGAAAAACAGCAGCCTAATAGTCAAGCATAGCATGACACCAGACATAAAAATCCTTCCCCAGACACCATGGGCACTGTTCAGAAGGAGTTCAGACTCTGCCAGACACTCCAGAAGAAAAGATAACCTCACCAGGACAGAGAGGAAGGTAGATCAGGTCATGCTATGGCCATAAGATAACTAAGTAGATAGCACCTGGAAGAGGGCTAGTGCTGTCTTCCACATGACAGAACACTGGGACCCACAGCAAGACCTAGACTCGGGGGGAAGGACCAGGAGAAGGAGGAGCATAATAGATGGGTGGGTACTCTGAAGGGCCACACTTAGCCAGCACATCAGTCTGCTCCAATGAAGGTCCCTGGCTAAAAAGAGCAGCTTCTGTCATTAATCCCAGCACTTAATAGGAAGAGGCAGGAAGATCTCTGTCAGTTCGATGCCAGCCTGGACTACAAAGTGAGTTCCAGGACAGTCAGGACTAAGACAACACAGAGAAATCCTGTCTCAAAAAACAAAACAAAACAAACAAACAAACAAACCAGAGCAGTGTTTGATAGACAGCTACAAACTGAATGCCTGCAAACAGGAGATGGAACCCATACACAGCAGGAATCAGCACAGCCGCAGGACCAGAGCAGTAATGAGCCCACCTGAGCATCAAGCAAAGCTACAGCCAGCACCAGGGCCAGAGAGCACAGCCCGTGTCCCACAGACACTTAGGGCAGCAGAGCACTGTGTGGATCTGAAAGCGCAGGCACAGGGAAGGGCCCACCAGATTCACCTGGGAGGACCTTAGCCCCACTATGACTGCTTCAGAACGGGGATTAAGAGCTCATCAAAGCGAACCCCAAATAACTCTGAAAGTCTTGGGGTCCTGAACATCTGGCATAGGGGCACAGGACATAGAAGCCAAAGCCCCACACAAATCACAAGAACAACTCTAGAAGGAGAGCTGGCTGGCTGGCAGGGGTCAAGGGGTGATTTAGGCTTTTTCAGCTACATTGAAATTTTAAAAAATAAAGTATGTTTGCATGTTTCTTGTATAATATCAGCGAAGACTTTTAAAGGAACAGAAGGAGTGATGAGTAGATCCTCATAGGAACTGTTAGATGAGGGCCAGCACTGGCAAATTCTGACCTGACCCAGGCTGGGCAGGAAGCATCTTCCTAATCTCATTGTAAGTTCCCAAGTACCACCTCCGCCGCTGTGGTGTGTGTGGCATAGGCTTTGACTTTCCCTGAAAACCGGGGTGCTTTGCAACTTCAAGAACATGAACCTGATGAGTGGTGAAGTGTGCCCAAGGACAGCACCCAAGAGCTTTGCCTAAGGCCCTGCACATCAATGACTTCATCTTGCCCTGGATTCTGGTCTTCAGCACTGAAATCTGTTCCCATACTGGACTGGTGGTCTGGAGATCACCCCATAGCTACCACTGTGTACCTCGGGGCCAGTTCCTGCCCTGCATAGGCTGCTTCTAGTAATTAAGGATGCGGCTTTGCCCCACAGGTGATGGGAAGAAGCCATGAGCTGGCATGAGGAAAAGCCAAAGGTCACTGCCACCTGGCAGGGCTCCTTTGTTTTTTCTTTCATACCTGGACACATTTGACTTGGGTCCCATCTGCATTATACTTGGGGATGTGGAGTCCACAAGGACAATTACAACACATGCACCATGGCCAGGGAAGCAATAGGCACTGTTGTCTCCTGAGATCCCAACAGCCTGTGTCACTGGGGTATAGTTGAAGAGTGTCACCTTAGAGGGCCAAGCCAAGATGGCCTCACCTGGCCACAGCAGCAGCACCAGAGGCATGTGCTGGGTAGACATTCCTTGTAGGTTCCACACACTGGCCCTAGCTTGGGCCACTCTGCTGACAGTGCATGCTTCTCTCACGAGAACACACACCTAGGAACTAGCACTCAAACAGGAACATCATTCAGAACTACATCCAGGTGCTCTGCTGGTGTGCCCATTCTCCTCATGGACTTACATCCAGGTGCTCTGCTGGTGTGCCCATCTCCTCGTGGACTTACATCCAGGTGCTCTGCTGGTGTGCCCATTCTCCTTGTGGACTTACATCCAGGTGCTCTGCTGGTGTGCCCATTCTCCCCATGGACTTACATCCAGGTGCTCTGCTGGTGTGCCCATCTCCTCGTGGACTTACATCCAGGTGCTCTGCTGGTGTGCCCATCTTCTCGTGGACTTACGTCCAGGTGCTCTGCTGGTGTGCCCATCTCCTCGTGGACTTACATCCAGGTGCTCTGCTGGTGTGCCCATCTCCTTGTGGACTTACGTCCAGGTGCTCTGCTGGTGTGCCCATTCTCCTTGTGGACTTACATCCAGGTGCTCTGCTGGTGTGCCCATCTCCTCACAGATGTACATCAAGATGCTTTGCTGCTGGTGTGCCTGTTCTCCTCATGAACAATATTTCAAGAGACTTGGCAGTATGCTATATTCATAATAGATTCATCTGCAGGCCAACATCACACCCAGAACTTTCCATGTTAAGAAAGGCCTTCCAGGCTGGGTGGTGGTGGTGTACACCTTTAATCCCAGCATTCAAGAGGCAGAGGCAGGTGGATCTCTGGGAGTTTGAGGCCAGCCTGGTCTACACAGTGAGTTCCAGGATACAGAGAAACCCTGTCTAAAAATGAATAATAATGACAACAATGATAACAATAACAACAACAACAACAACAACAATAATAGAAAAGATGCTTCCAGGTGCTCTGGTATTTTCAAGCTCTATGAATTAAGCTGAAATCCACTTCTGCTCAGCCCCCATGATGCATGTCCTCAGGACCCTTCTCTCTCTTCTGTAGATCCTCTTCTCTTGCTTCTTCAGCTATACTTTTCTTAGGTTGGAGGAATTTTTTAGCTGCATAACTACCCACCACCTCTTGGGTGAAAACATGGATGACTATAACATTATGCAGCATAGGACTGTAAACAGAATACAAAGGAAGAGGTGGAGATCAGAGCAGAAAAAAAAGTCATTTTAAATAACCACAGCTCAAGTTTTCCTAGTTTTCTGAGATTCACAAACTCTAGAAAGTTGATGGATTCCTGGCAAGCTAAGCCAGAGAAAACCAAACATCACCAAACCTATGAAAACCAAAGACTGGGAAAGTCCTCTGGCCATCTAGAGACAAGCAAGGGAACATGGACTCAGTGGAAATACTTTGGGTCCCCAGATGTCCTGCAGGGGACAAATTCATTCATATTCCAACAAGAACAAAGGCCACATTCATCAGGAACAAAGGCAAAATAAATATAATCTCATAGAAGATGAAAATTCAGAAAAATCCCAACCACAGACCTGCTCTACCCCAAGCAGTACTGGGGACATGTTTCCAAGAGGTTTTTGGAGTCCTTGGAGTGAAGAAAAAGCCTGGGCAACCACAAAGATGGCTTCTTACTGCTTTAGATACGTACTTCCAGGATGGCCGAATCTAATCCCCCAAATCTGTCCTGCCAAATTTCATATATACATGTATCTACATATATTGAACACAAGCTACACATGCACGTGCACACACACAATATACAAGCTATGATACATGTCTTTATACATAAGCAGAATAAACTACACCACAGCCTCAGTGGCTGAAGACGATAAAACAGCTACCACCCCACCCTGGACCAGGGCTCCCAGAGTAGCAAAAAGTTAGGTCAGAAAATAGAGGAAGTCCCAGGGATTCTAGGGCAGATTCTGGGACATCAGTGTGTGGGCTCAAGGGAAATCTCAAGGGTCTGCAATTTGAAGTAGGTAAGCACAAAGAAAAGAAAATAAGAAGCAACCCTGGATAACTGGGTAAGAAAGCATGAAGGAAGGAAAAGCCCAAAAAGTAGCATTTGACAAGACAAGAACCATGAGCCTCAAGAAGTAACTAACAATCAGGAAAACAAGCGACAACCAGCGGGGGTACCTGGACTCAACAACTGACAGAAGAGGGCGCCAGCACACCAGGAACCTCACCAACTACCACTGTGCCAGCAGCAGCAGCATTGATAAGTTCTAGGAGTCCCTGGCGTCCTGCTGAAAACCCTACAACCTGAAGGTTAAAAGGTCCTGACTTTAGAGAATTCTCTGCAGAACAACCACACAGCAGAGTAAGCCATGTCCACTGCGCCCACAGAGCCAGAGCTACTCCAGTCAGAAACCAAGAGCCACAGACTAGGAGATGAAGACCACAGTATCCTCAAGGAAGGGACAAAGTTAATGGCATAAATAACAAATCCACAAAGGGCACCAGAAAAGAACAAGTAAAAGATAATTCCTTAATTAGCAACGTCAGCAACATGTCCATAAGAAGTGCCTGGCGGGAAGAAAACAGGAGGATGGAGTCTGGGGCGAGGGAGGAATAATGCAGAACTGAAGCAGAAAAGCCAGAGCAGCACTGATCACCACCACCAAGGAACAAGACTTGAACTTGCCCAGGAACAGGCTCCTTCCTAGAGCACCTGAAACAGAAACTCTGAAGCATCAACTCCAAGATTCACAGACCTCCGGGCAGAAAACCTACAAACAGTAATGGCAAAGACCCAGGCTAAGGCTGGACTCTGTAAAAGCAATGTCCAAGGAAGGTAACCACAGAAATACCTTCAGAAATACCTCAGTAAGAAAAGGTGCAGACTGGGAGTACTATCCAGGCAGATTTTCATGAGAAAATGTAGCATCTCTAAGCCATCAGGGTAGGGGCTATCTGGGCTCAGCTAGCCATTGCTGTCAGTGTAAAAGCTGAGCTTTTCAGGGAAAACACAAGACCAGCCACATGCTGGGCCTCATGTCCAAAATCAAATTTGGCTAGTAGGGGTGCAGACCTCAGGTTTGAAGCAATGACAGTGCCTGTTAGGTTCTTCAGCATACACAGATGCAATTCTATGCCACATTATAACTCTTTACAACCTCCAGATTTCCACGCAGCACACAGGTACAATAGATCAGATCTCACAGACAGTGGACCTCTGCCATCATGCACTCAAAATGATGTTTCCATCAATGACAAGCCATGTGTATGATAGCGGTCTCCAATGCTGTAATAGAGCTGGAAATCCTACCACCTCATGATGTCATGATGTGTTTCCATCTGTGCCGATGCCAGCACACAGCTAATCCTACTCAGCCAGTTTTGTACAAGCACTATAGAAGAGCCGGCCATAATGACTGTCCTGGTGTACGTATTCAGTGTGCTGTATATTCAGAGATACAGTGTTCTGTTCCTCCTTACTAAAAAAGGCTTCCCTAAAATAGTCTGCCTATTGTGCAGCAACAGCCTCCTCCATCTCTAATCACCGTATCTCCTTACTACATCCAGGGGCCACACTGAATGGACGGAGTATGCTCTGGATGCTTGCTTAGCAAAAGTATCTCGTGCTTCTCAGAATGAGTCCCTACTGTTAAATGACACATGACTGTGTATCACAAAACTAGAACAACCACACAAAATGTTGGTAAAAGGGCAAACATCTAAAACAGAAACGAGAACAGAATGTAAAACCCAAAGCAAAGCAGGCATGGGAAATAACAAAAAGCTACGTGTACATACAGCAAGCAAGGATAGACAAGCCCCAACCCAGTGGCATCAGTGCTCACAAGGGCAAGTCCATACGACCTGCCCTGTGTGATGTGGCTGTGATCCTTCCCAGAACCAAACCCACTGAGGCAGTCACCAGTCTCACAGGGCCTGTGGCAAGGTACCAGATGGCCCTGGAGTCAGACATATGTCCTGCTGCAGTGCCTAGCCTGGAAAGCAAGTAAAAGATGGGAAATACAGGGCAGGCAGAGAGGCCTCGAGTATGCTGCCAGCCAGGGCCCCACATTAGGAAGGTACAGGCTTGAAGCAGTTATACAGAGAAAGACCCACTTTGCAGTGAGCACGCTGGAGTACGGGGATGGAGAGGGCAGTACTGATGACAGAAAGGCCTCAGAGGATGAACACTTCAGAGCCCTCAGAGAGGAAGACAGAAAACAACCTGGGAGGAGGGACAATGACACAAAGCACACTGGACAAAACTGACAGTGACAACACATGTACACATGTGCAGATTCACAGCCACCATATGATTATGGACGGACACATGCGCACACTCACCATATTTTCATGCATACAAACACAATCAGGACACAGGACAGATAATTGTGAGTCCAAACCTGTGACAACAGAACCATACACACAGTGCCTGCAAGATGCAAATTCTTGTCAGGGTATATTCTCCAAAAGAAGCCTCTGCTGCCCATAAATCAAGTCTCAGTGAATCCTAAAGGATGGAAGTCACAGAAACCGTCCTCTCACCACAGGATCAACAGTCATAAGAAAAAGAACATATGTTTTTAGGGTCGGTTTATACAAATGAATGAATGAATAAATGAATGAATGAATGAAAGAAACTAGAAATGCTGACTCATCATAAAGCAAGGTAGCTGCCCAGTGGCAGCATGGGAAGAGAAGTGATGGCAAAGGATGGCATAATCACATCCTGGTCATGCTGAGGGTTTTATGGTATGGACCTATAGCAGAACCCCCTCACTAAATATCCCAATTATATGAAGTGAGCCATATGTTAAGAATATCCCAAAAAAAATCACAAAAATTGAATTTCTCCCAGGAGAACAATCAGGTCTAACAATGACCCAGAGCATCTGAGTCCTGCCTTGATGTTCACTAGGACTCGATGCTGTCCTTCAAGCAAAGTGATAAAGGGGAGGAGACTTCTATCTTGTTCCTTTGCAGATAATCCCAAGAACAATTGTGGATAATTTGTTCCAGAGTCCAGTTTTGCTTGAAGATAATGGAAGTAGAGGAGCTGGTGAGAAAATCACAAATCTGCTGGGCTGGAGAGATGGCTCGGTGGTTATGAGCACTAGCAACTCTTCCAGACAACCTGAGTTTGGTTCCCAGTATCTACATGGTGGCTCATATCTTCGGTTCCAGGGGATCCAATACATTCTTATGACCTCTGAGGACATCAGGCATGTATGAGGCACACATACATGCATGTAGGCAAAATGCGCCTGCACATAAAATAAATAAATTTTTTTAAAAATCTGCCAAGCTCAGATGGGGTGTGGGATTGGCCTGGAGTCCATGCCATTATTCTTTACATCACAGGCTGGAAACTGACCAGGCAAATGTGCTGAACACACTCGTAGTTTAACTGGGTAGGAACAAGGCCAGAGAGACCAAAAGTCTACATCCCCTTGGGCCAGTGACCATAGTCCCTGCTGGAGCACTGGAATGGAATTAAAAACCACCTTCAAGTGTTACAGTGAGCATGCCTGGATGGTGGAAAATTCTGACCTCCTTTGGGGTCTCTGTCCTCTTCTAGCTTGCCGATGAGAAGGCAGGTTCCTTACAACTGTCCTGTTGTGACACTCATTATGGAACCTGTGTCCAGCTTCCACGACAGTGAAGATCTACGCTCAGACCCTGTGAATCCATACTATACCCAGCTGTCTAAAAGGCTGCCACGAGGGCCTGCCTGCACGCTCCAATGAGAGCACATTCAAAACTGAGCCAGCCACTGTACACAACGAAGAATTCAAAGGGGCTTATCAGACAATAGTAATTTTTAGTGACATGCTGTTGGACATTTTTGGATAACATTAAAAAAAATAACTACTTCTTTTACAAGGGAGCGAAGCCATGCAGTAATTTGTAAGGCACATGTAAACACTATGCTGAGGAAGCAGAAAGTCCCAGGGGCACAGAAATAGGATACTGCCACTCTCTGGGAAGACGGGAAGAGGGCCAGCGTCGGGAGTTCTGAGACAGCTGAGCAAGTAACACTTTAGCTGCAATGCCATGTGACAAAGCAGGCACACAATCTTCCACTGGTTTCTAAAACATCCCAGGAATTACTGCCCTAGGCGACATGAGTCTCCTCAGGGGTCAAGTGAGAGTACTTGCTCAACTCACCATGCAGACAAGGCAGGCTGGAAGGGTTGTGCACAGCGCCTACCCACTTCCCTGGGGCCAATGCCTCTAGCACACTAATACACATCAACACCTTCGGGGTGGAAACACGGGTAGTTCACTGTCCGGCAGCAATTCCAGACTCACAACACAGGCAGGTCAACTGGGGCCACAGGCAAAGACAGCACAACAAAGTCATTAAGAAGAGGTGAGCCCAAGTAATCTCTACCGTCAGGTTTACTGTCACTTACTTCATTACGGGTTCAGATAATTTGATTCTTAATAATAGCAACACTGACTGTCTAGCCCACAAGCTCCTGAGCACTTCCCTAGGCTCCAGTGAGCAAGCCAACCAGCTGTAGCTGCCCACTTAGCAAGGGGTAAGGTCAGCAGAGGAAGAGCAAGCCCTGTCCAGGAACCACACAGAACTGATTCTTGCTTTGCCATCTGTTTCAGAGGCCCCGGGCCTCAGTTGAGGGTCTGAAGTGTATTTGTCCTCCTTAGACAATTGTTGTAAGGGACTGATGAGAATGTATATACCAAGTTGAGAGTTAGCAGTCCAGCGAACAAGTACAACTATATTTGGCACTTAATGTGGGGCTTGAATATCCATATAGGGCCAGAGAAAGCAGCCTCTCAGGTAGGCTCGGTGTACAAAGGTGCAGCTCTTTTAAGAGGCCTGCAGTGAAGCTGAGCACTTCAGCAGTTCTTTCTCATTAGCATTTAAAAAAATTAAAAATTAACAAAGCACCTATAAAAGGTCTAAACTCCTTGTGTTACAGTATTTTTCATCTTTATGTGACTTATTTATTTATATTACTTTACTTTCTCTTTAAAGACTATTATTTTTAAACTATTTTTTTATGATTGTCTGTACCCATTTTCCTGGGGATCTTGGCTACAGACATGAGGGAAAAAGCCAAGAAAGACTACAGGACAGGTGACATATACATGGGAACAGCTCTAAGACTGGATGAGATATGATAAATCTTGTTGATTACAGAGTTCTCATGACTTACTATATTACAGTTTGGATATGCAGCACTTTCTGACCATGGAAAACAAATCTTAAACTGCTAAGCTACTTCCATGGAGTGGTGCTGGTGGCTGCCTCCACCCACCTTGGTTCCATGAGAGACTAGCCTCATGCCTCATGCCAGCGGGTTCTGGTCCTGGAGATGCATTTACCCTCCCCAGCTCTGGGGATTTGTTGTGTCTGCCTGAAGCAGGAGTTTGCACCCAGTGTCAGCTGCTCAGTCCAAATGGACTTAGAAAATAGACAGATGCCTTTTAACTATTCAAACATAGAACAAAAAAACATCTTTAGCTGACTTGTGCACACCACACATCCCATACTTATGTTAATGCAGATATATATGTTGCCTTTAAAAATTTATGAGTTTTCAGGAAAAAAAAGACCAGACACTAATAAAGACAAGTAGCCCAGATGATCCAGTCTCTCAGAATGCCTCTGTTGAAGTTTCCTCAAAATTCTGCATCCAGAACAACTTCAAAGTTGCCACCTGAGATGGTCTGACCTCACAGACTATTCTAGCAAAGACTAGCTCTACACTTTCCATCACACAGAGACTGAACAAAAAACAATACAGCTAGCCTTCCGAGGACTTGGTCATTATCCCAATTTTCTCAGGGTCCCCTAAAGATACCGTCACCCCCAAGACAACAGGAAGCAGTCTAGAGAAACACAAAACCCACATTCCCAGGAGGTGGAGTGGATGGTTTTTGGTCATTCAGTGGATTATGGATGTTTATCATTGTTTACAGGTGTTGGCTGCAAGTTGTTATTGGTCATAGACAGGGAGGAAACTAAGCAAAGAATGAAGAACCTCGTTCTGAAAAGAAAAAGGAATATAGGAATGAAAAGATAAAATGATAAATTATTGAATCTACTTTTAAACTAAAAAATCAACTACTAGTCTTAAATATTTTACATTGGTATGGATTTTTTGTATACTGATACAAATTTAAGGTTATTTTTGTTATACTGCATATATGTTTCTACTCTTGTTTAAGGTATTGTGCCTATGCAGCTCAGTTAACAATATAATGTAAATTTCTAGTCCTTAAAAGTTATTCAAATCCTTGAAACTACTATTTATGATAATTAAGAAATACAGGTTAGTAGTTAGTCATCTAACAATCAAATTTGTGACTATGTTAGGTATGTTTTCAAGGTCAAAGAGATGTATTTTAGATAGACAGATGCTCTTCAAATACTTCAGAGACCTACAGAATATGGTATTTAAGGTATTTTAAAAACACAAGGCTTTTCATGATAGTGAGAAACATCTGCTTCTGGCAGCACTGATATACTTCAAAAAAGGATGATGGTCATCAAAGAAGCTCTATATGGAGTTTGCTTTCATTGTGGCAAAGTTAGGCACTGGGCAAGAAACTGCCCTTGCCTCAAATGCTGCAGAATGCAAAAAAGTCTTTCAGATATTCTAGGCCTGTAGGCGAAGATGGATGCCCCAATGCTGCAAAAGAACCTTGAGTTATTGTCCAGGCAGTCAGTTGTTTCTGTCATTTCTACAGTTTTGGAAGTTGCTTGCTCTGCACTTCCTGTT
The DNA here is from genome assembly GCF_903995425.1 of Onychomys torridus. Classification (NCBI taxonomy): domain Eukaryota; kingdom Metazoa; phylum Chordata; class Mammalia; order Rodentia; family Cricetidae; genus Onychomys; species Onychomys torridus. The sequence continues at coordinate 117,241,449 of NC_050443.1, read as the reverse complement.
TACTCGGGTAATATTATATCCTTCTCAGGTCTTTGATGGGGTTGAAGACTGGATGGACCGTTATAGTTACAGTTTTCCTTGTTACCAAATTCAGAAAGGAAATTTACAAAAGATATGTAAAGTTTATAAAGGTTCTGAGACATAACAGCTTAAGTGGTTTATCTAAGAAGATGTTTTAAAGTTTAGTTTAAAAAGATATTTTTAGAATGGTAATACAAGTTATGATAGAAGGTGGTTTAGGAATAAAACTTTGGACTTACTAAGATAAGATAGATAATACAGTTCTTTCTCTGGATTTGCCAAACACATATGGACTGGACACTGTGAATGTAATTATTACCTTAAAATTATCCTTATTGTATATAGTTTTACTATGTTATAGTTAAAACATTTCCTTTTTAATTAGATAATACCTGATAATTGTTATTATATGCAGTTTTACTGTGTTAAACCTTTTCCTTTTTATTTAGACAAAAAAGGGGAAATGTTGTGGGATATTTGTACACTGTGTGAAGATGTATTGCTGTGAATGGTGTAATAAAAAGCTGAATGGCCAATAGCTAGGCAAGAGGTATAGGTGGGACTTCCAGTGAGAGAGAGAGAATGCAGGGAAGAAGATGGAGTCCCCAGCCAGACACCAATGAGACTCTGAAGAAGTTAGATGCATGGTACAGAGCAGTGGTAACCAAACCACATTACAGAATGTAGATTAATAGGAGCAGGTTGATTTGAGTTATAAGAGCTGGTTGGGGACAAGCCTAAGCTAAAGGCCAAACTTTCATAAGCAACAATAAGTCTCTGTATTGGTGAAATTATTAAGGCTACTCCACGTAGTTAAAAGGGAGGTTTATTTTGTGGGGTAACTTACAAATGAAGGGATAGGTTGTAGGGTCTGGCAAAGGTATGGCGCAGTCCGGAGAGACCTCTCCTCTTGATCCTGGGTCTTCTGCTTCCTCCCTCAGCCCCGCCTTGTGGGCGTGACCATTACCGAAGCCTCAATGGGGGTTGGAACTTCCAGGCCAATGCATCTCTGTGTCATTATTTGCAGGCTGGCAGTCCCAACAAAAAAGTACAACCACACCAAGTACCCAGCACAGGAGGACAAGTGGTATTGCTTTGACATTAGCATTCATGACAAAGGATGCATCAGGGGCTAGGGAGATGTCACCATGTTGGGCACAGAGCTGCCCCACTCAGGACCAGGGAGGGTGGAGACCTCATGCAAAGTCCTCACAGCAGCTACAAGACAACCACCTGGCTCCTAGGCTGCCCTTAACTGGCTTCTGGAAGGAGCTTTGTGCCCTTAAAGAGCTTGGGCAGGCAACATAGCTGGCTTGAGAACAGCATGGTCAGTTTTCTTGGAGAAACCAGTAGACCTCAGGGATTGCCTGACAGCAGGATCTCTATAGGATAGAGTATAACAGTCAGCTGGTTGCAACACCCAGGAGAGCAGACCTCGCACCTTGCCAGGGCAGCACAATAGAGCCAACACTGTTAGTGCAGGAGTGGGTGAGCCAGCCCTGAAGTTGTGAGCATGGGAGAGCTGCCCCCATTTCTCATCTGTCTTGTGGCAGCATGGGTGGGGAAAAGAAGCCCTCCCCCCTGCCCACCAATGCCTGGGAGCTAGCCCCTGGGAGAGTTGGCCCTGTGGTCACAAGAGTGGGAGAGCTATCCCTGATCTCCCTCAGCTGTAACACTTGGAAGAGCAGGCCCTGTACTCCACCAGGGCAGCACAACAGATTCAACCCTGTTAGTGGAGGTGTGGTTGAGTTATCCCTGAAATTGTGAGCATGAAACAGCTGTCCCCATTTCCCATCTGGCTGACCAACCCTATAGCTGCCCATGCCTAGACTCAGGATTATGACTTGGCCTGCCCCAACATCCACACCATCTATGATCTGCTGGAGCACATGAAGGGACCTGACCCACAGACCCAAAGCTGCAGGATCTCCACAACACAGGGTGCCAGCAGGATGTCCAGGAAGAATCCTAGTGGGGGCTCAGCACTGAACATGTAGAAGAGACCAGGGGCCTCGAACCAGACCAATGACTCTTTGCAATGAACACTTGCAAGTAGAGATGTATGGACCAAGGAGTATACGTGGGCCACACTGCAGCTTCCCTGACAAGATTTGTATTTCCTTCCCTCCCCACATTTGATGTTAATTTTTCTCATTTTGTTTTCTTCATTTTTTTTCTCTTGAATTTTGTTTTATTCCTGGGGGGGGGGGGCAGATGTGAAGGGACAGGGAATGAATGAGATCAAGATACATGATGTGAAAAGCACATAGAATAAATTTTATTAATAAAAAAATGTAAAGTCAGCAGGTATAAGATGTCACATTATGATACCACTGACAGGAAGCTTACTGCAAAACAAGCTCTAGCCCTCCACAGGCTGTGGCTGTGTATGATGTAGAGCTCCATTCAACACTGCCCTTGCCTGACAATGGAACTGACAGGTCTTCTCCAGGACAAAATGAGCTGCTTCTGACTTAGAGATACCACAATTGGTACAGGGGTTAAAGTGCCATTTCCATGAACTACGTTCTTCAAGGAAAGCTCAAAAACATATTAAATAATATTTAATATTAAGTATATTAAAATATTTTGGAAAAGAGCAAACTAGACGTTTTGGCCAGAAACTGCAACAGGGAATTAAATACACCCATGTAGGTTGGTGCACAGCCTTCCAACAATAAGTCCCTTCTCTGTTTGGGATGTTGTGCAGCTGCCCAAATACAGGGCCATACTCAGCTCCCAGGAAGCTTGCACTGTGAGCCTGTGGTCACCAACCCTGTACACTGCCAAGAGCAGAGTTAAAAATAGCAACAACCAGGCCTTGTTAGGTAGGTTTCCTCCAAAGAGGAGTGTTGGTGACCTAAAAAGGAATTACATCCTGCAGGCCATACCACAGGAGCCTCATTTCCAGGATAAGCACAGAGGGCAAAAGGGCTCACCAGCCCTGCTACCAAGGCCAGGCTCTAAACATCCCACTGCCTTTGGGCTCAGGTGTGGGCTCTCCTACATCCCTGTGGACTAGGCAGTAGAGGTACACTGCACTTGGGTCTATGGCTTTATAGTTTGGGATCCACTAGATGCAGCTCCTAGTTGGCCCCAACAAATGGCCTCTCTCAATCAAGTCCAAGCCTAGCACAGAGGGTCAGCTGGGATGGAGGTGTCTCACTGCTCTCCATAGGACACTATGTGAATTTCCTTGGGCAGGCAGCATGGTCAGCCTTAGAATACAGCCCATGGTTTCTTAATAAGGCCAAGGCTCTTGTTGCATTCTTTCCTCATGGGCAGAAACTACTAGCAGTTCCTCTGGGGACCTGAGAGAAGCCTGTAGCCTGTGAAGCATGACAACCAAGTCAGCTGTGGAACTAGGTCCTGTCCTTAGACCCTATACTTAAGGAATTCTAAGCTATATGGACTGATACATTTTCATATAAGAAAATGTGCCTCCAACCAAGGTCCAGGCAAAATCAAACTAAAGCTCACACAGCACTTCAAGGCCTCCATGTATTTTCCTGGCTTTCCAGCAGGAAGTCATGGACTGATAAGATCAGCCAGAGAAGCTGCTGAACACCTCTCTCAGGAAGCTGCCTACCACACAGAATCACATAAGGTTCCTCTTCACTTTGGCCACTTCTAGATCACTGCTGTTAAAGACACACAGTAGAGTGGGGGATGGGGGCAGGCATATGTGAAGTTCAGAGCCTCTAAGGTTCCCAAGGCCCCTGGCAGCTCCTTGAGCCCCAATTACATTCTGGTCTCCATATCAATAGTCCCAGCTTCTCCCATCTTCCTCCATTTCCATCTTGACCTCATCAATGCCTTTTAGACCTGGGTCCTCAGAACCAAACTGTACTCTTCCATGCTCATCTGAGTCACCAGAACAGCTGGCACAGGAGAGCTCTCTGAAGGACTGCACAGAGAGTGCCTGGCTAGGCTGCTGGGACTCGCAAGACACTCTGTCCCAGGTCATTCTTCATCTTAGGGTTTCTGTTGCTGTGATGACACATCATGATCAAAAAGCAAATTGAGACGAAAGGGCTTATTTGGCTTATGATTCTACAGCACTGCCACATCATCAAAGGAAGTCAGGACAGGAACTCAAACAGGACAGGAACCTGGAGGCAGGAGTTGATGCAGAGGGCATAGAGGGGTGCTGCTTACTAGCTTGCTCCCTATGGCTTGCTCAGCCTGTTTTGTTATAGAACCCAGGTCCACCAGTACAGAGATGGCACCACCCACAATGGGCTGGACCCTCCCCCATCAATCACTAATTAAGAAAGGCCTTGCAGCTGGATCTCATGGAGACATTTTCTCAGTTGAGGTTCCCTCCTTTCAGATGACTTCTAGCCTGTGTCAAGTTGACATAAAACCGTCTAGCACAACAGTCTTCATGGCTCAATCAACTTTCTTTTTCTTTAAGCATCCCACTCCATCCATTTTCCTCTGACACAACAAATGACATCCAGCCTATGGTGTAGAGGAAGGCTAACAGTCTTGCTGAGTCTCCCATCTCCCTTTGTGCCACCCCACTTTAGGAAGTCACAAGGATCCTCTTCAGGACCTGCTTCCCACACTCCTGACCCAACTCTGAGAATGTCCACCAGCCCTTCCACAGCACAGCAGATCCTCAGTCTTGCACCACTTCCCTTCACAAGGTCCTGCTTGCCTCGTCTTCCAGTTCTTGCTGGCAAGCACGGCTTTGGGACAGCAGTGACAGGGCTCTTATCCTGACAACGGATCAGCCTTGTGGCTGCAGGAACATCTCATAGCCTATTGAAGCCTCATTTTCTTATCTATAAAAGTGGGTGTGAAGAGTAACTCAATCACCAAACTTCTGAGGAAACTGGAAGGAAGGGCTGAGCACAACATCAAAACCCAGGGGCATCCGATATAAGGTAGCACGGGAGTACCCAGAGCGTTACAGCCCAGAGGGATCTAGCACATTGCAACTCTCAGACACCCAGAGCACTGCAGCCCAGGACACCCAGTGTGTCACAGCCTAGGGACACCATTACTAACTTAGGAGATGGGAAACAAAAGGAAGAACAAAGACATAAGAGATTATGCGATCTGTCACCACACTAACCTTTCCAATGCATATGAAGGTGACATCACTGTTGCCCAATCATTTTTACAATATTTCAACTGAAGCTCTTCTCCCAGACAAGTATCTTCAGACGTTCATGGTTATACAGTTGAATAGTTACCACCCTGATGACAGACACCTATGTTAGCCTGGGGCTGAGCTGCCTCTGATCCAGACCAATTAGGTGTCCCTGCACATCTGAAAAAAAAAAATCCATATTTCTGGAAATCTGCTGAAGAGTGTGCCCTAAAAGAGGACATGAGCAAGTGAGATGACCTTGATGTAAACCCACCACATTCCTTCCAAAAGATAGTGTGATGGCTAGTTTTATGTCAACTTGACACAAGCTAAAGTCATCTGAGAGGAGGGAGCCTCCATTAAGAAAATGCCTCCATAAGAATGGGCTATAGGCAAGCTTGTAGGACACTTTTTAAATTTGTGATTGATGGGTGAGTGCCAGCCCATGGGTGATGCCATCCCTTGGCAGGTGGTTCCAGGTTCTATAAGAAAGCAGGCTGAACAAGCCACGAGGAGCAAGCCAGAAAGCAGCACCCCTCCATGGCCTCTGCATCGGCTCCTGCCTCCAGGTTCCTGCCCTATTTGAGTTCCTGCCCTGACTTCCTTCAGTGGACTACAATGTGGAAGTGTAAGCCAATAAACCCTTTCCTCCTCAACTTGCTTTGGTCATGGTGCTCATCATAGCAATAGAAACCCTAACTAGGACAGATATTGACCACACTCAGCCCTGATGTGCTTTATGCTGCTGTGGCAGCAAGCTCATCAATACAACTCTCAGGTGAAAAGCAGGAAATGGAAGTTAAGGGCACATGGAGACATTCAGCAGCCAGCCTCTTCCCTGGTGACTGGCTATCCTGCACAGATGTGCCTTAAGCATAAAACACACTCAATTCCCAAGGCAGCACAAAAGCTCATGAAGTATTTTATTACTAACTATGCTGATCACATGCTGAAGCAGTAACTGCTTAGAATTACAGGGTTAAACACAACATATTATTAAATACATTCCATGCACTCAGGAGGCACAATCAGGCAGACCTCTGTGAGTTCAAGCCAGCCTGGTCTACATAGAAAGTTCCAGGCCAGTTACATAGTAAGACCCTGCCTCAAAAACAACAAAAAAAAAACAATCCATTCCATGTGTTTCTTTCCATTTTGTTAATTGTGGTTCTGGAAAACTTGAAAGTGTGTTAATTCCCAGATGATATTATGTCTACTGGGGCTGAAGACAGGCCCTCCTGTCAGCTGAGGGCTGATGTGTTCCTTTCTTCAGAACTGTCAACTCTGAGCGAGGCTGTCCTTTAATAACACTGACATTGTCAGAGCCCAGAGGGAACATGCTAGCGCTGCTCAGCCAGGCCCTTTCCTCTGTGAGCTCTTAAACTACCAGGAGCCCAGGGCAGCCTGCTACACACAGCACACAGCTACGTTCATTCCACATCACCTAGAGTCCCCAGAGCAAACTGAGGAGGACAGGTGACAGGTGGTCAGGAAGTGCCTTGTCTGTGTCATCACAGAACCTGAGCCAGGAGGACTCACTGGTACTTTCTTTTCTTCATTAATCCTCATCCTAATGGTGTGGGTGCCATTACTTCAGGACAGGAGGCACAGATAGGTTACAAAGCTTGCTTAGGATCACATAGCAAAGATGGGCTGTGTGTGGTGAGAATGGAACCCTTCCTGTCAGACTCCTGGGCCTGCACTGGGCTTTGCAGCCATGCTCTGAAGCCTCTTCCTGGTGGGCATGAAAGGGCCTGTGCCAGCAGACCACTTAAGGCAGAAACACGGCCTTGGCATGAAGGGATCACTCCCTTTATGGAAGACATGGTTGGCACTCCTGCTTTCAGGGTTTTCTGCTAGAGATAAATTTCTAGAAAAGTATTTATCCACACTTTGGCTCCCTTCACAAAGAACATACTTATGATTGCTGGTCAGAGCCAAGCAAGATGGTGGCACCTGTAGTCCCTGCCACACAGGAGGCTGAGGTGGGAAAACTGCTTGAGTTCACACCAACCTATGCAAGAAAGCAAGACCCTATCTCAAATAAATAAATAAAAAAGACTGCCAATCAGAATCATGTGTCATAAACATACTTGGCAACAATGGCAATTGAATTAAATCTCTAGCAATAATGTCTTCAAACTAGAAGGACCCATCCATCACCTCCAACTCCTCTCCATGCGTGGAAGGGTCATACTTACTCAGGGAACTGTCCATGCTGCAGCTTCCTTGAACATGTTTTCCACCCCAACTCACAGTTGTAAGCAGATCTGACCCCATCTCCACTGTGAACCATCGGGGAATTGGGCCTGCCACCATAAGAAGGGCCAAGCTCTCCAAGGTTCCTGAGGCTTCCTCTGCAAGCTTTGGCCCATCTCCCTATATTCCAAGTTGTCCCTTGTCCCAGCCCCAAACTGTCTGCTTTCACCATTCTTCATGCTGGAAGATGCTTCTCTTCCAGCCTCACTAATTTATTCTTTCCTTCGTCCATCCATCCCTTCTACAGTTATGTAAAGAGAAGGACCAGGGTCTTTCTGACAGAGAGGGACAGAGCAAACAGAGGTATAAAAGGCCACTCACTATGTTTGTAAGGGACACATTACTTAGCAAGTCAGCCAACAGAGGACAGCAGCATACTTTGGAGGCAAGACACCCCCAGGACCTCAATTATGCTGACCCCAGTATCCCTCACAAAGCATCCAAGGTTGGCCCTCTCAGGACAGGTGTAAAGCCAGCATTAGCTCCCAGTCTTGGTTCCCCCAAAAGCCTTCTGGAAGCACAGGCAGTACCCTTGCCACTCTGCCTTGGTCAGCATAATTAGTTGAACAAAATGCTGCATGAGGGCCAACCTAAACACATTCACAGTTGAGGACAGAAGCACAAGGTCAAGATGCCAGCCCATTGGAGTTAGTGAGGTCCCTGCCTCAGCTCAAAACACTACCTGTGCCATGTTTCCTGTGTGAGAAGCAGACAAGCCCTGCTGTCTCTTTTGACATGGGCACTAATCCCATCTCGGGCCCATTCTCAAGACCTCATCTAAACCTTATCACCACCTAGCTCCCACCACCACCTAGCTCCCACCACCACCTAGCTCCCACCACCACCTAGCTCCCACCACCACCTAGCTCCCACCACCACCTAGCTCCCACCACCACCTAGCTCCCACCACCACCTAGCTCCCACCACCACCTAGCTCCCACCACCAGCACCATCACAATGGAGGGCTGGACTTCAGGGAGACAGGATCACAGTGAAGCCTGAATGCCTGAATCCTACAGCAAGTGTGACCATGTAAGGGATCTAAAACACAGACCAACGAAAGCTCCCTCAGAATGGGAGCTGTTGGTGAGCCGGACAACTCGGCTGCTTCTCTTCAGCTGTGCCTGTCTGTGTGCTGATCTCTCGGGTGGGTGCTGCCACGATGCCCTTCCCAGAGTCACAGAGCACGAATGACCAGCCACATCACCACCTGTGGATTCTCCTGCACCCTCACCTGGCTACATTCTTGCAGCCTTCAGCACACATTCCTGAAGTGGACTGAGAGGAGTGGGCCCATGTGTCCATGGAGAATGACACACAAATGCTCAGATAGGTCTGGTCTGAGGAAACCCAGATACCACCAATGAGCCAATCATATGTCACATGTACCACTAACGAAGAATGAAGTAGTACCTACAAAGTGACATGTGATGCCTCTAAGTCTCAAGAGGTAAAAGAAGGAAGATTAAGACCCCAGTGCTAGTTGGAGCTCACTGACTCTGTACTGACAGCCCAGGAACCTGCATGGGACCAAACTAGACCCACTGAATGTGGATGATAGTTATGTGGCTTGATCTGTTTGTGGGGTCCCTGGCAGCAGGACCAGGACTTATCCCAGGTCCATGAACTGGCTTATTGGAGCCAATTCCCTGTGATGGGATACCTTGCTCAGCCTTGATACAATGGGGAGGGGCTAGGCTCTCCTTCAACTTGGTATGCCAGACTTTGTTGACTACCATGGGAGGCCTTACCCACTCTGAGGAGTGGATGGGGGTAGAGTGGGAGGGAGGTGAGGAGATGGGAGAAGGGGAGGGAGAGGGAACTGGGGTTGGTATGTAAAATTTTAAAAAATTTTAATAAATAAATATATTTTTTTAAAAAAGCAGGGGGAAAAAAAGACCCCAGAAATAGGTGTTCTGGAATAAGCCACTCAGATTTGCAGAACCTCAGGCTGCCCCCTGGGAACCAGGCAGGACATTCACACCTTGGATCCAAAGACACTAGGTGTGGATGTGCAAAACCATACCCAACGGCGGTCACTTCAAGTTAAAGAGCTAAGGCACAACAGGGTCTATATACAGCAGGCCTCCTTAGCCCTCAAAGTCACACTGGCAGTAAAAGTCCCAAGGGGCTCCTGAACTGCCTTCACCAACTCCAGGACCTTCAAGCCAGTGACCAAATCGGCTTCATGTCTGTTGAACCATGTCTCCTGGCTCTTGCCAATGCACTTCTTGAACCTCAGCCAAAGAGACAATCTGAGAGCAAAGGAGCCTGACTCTATCATGACTATTATATTCTTAGGCTCATGCTGTTCCAAAGTCTGCACATGGAACCCTGGGTCGGCTGCAGCCAGACCTAGTGACAAGACTATTCCCAGAGCTTTTCCTCTCTATCCCCTCCCATGCCCCTGTCCAATATGCCCATCTTGTACTTCACAGAAGACCATAGGACACTGGCTTCCTCACCCCTGGCTATGCTACATTGTGAAAATATATTACCTCCTATTCTAGGCCAGGCTCTGACCGAGAATTTGAGAATGATTGCTGCCTCTGTAGAATGAGGATGGGTTATATGGTATCTTTCAAAGACTCTGGTGAAGCTGTGCCTGGTGGTACAAGCCTACAATCTCAGCTACTGGGGATGCTAAAATAAGGATGAAGGGCTTTATCAGGCATGGCAAGGCTGCAGAGTCAGCCATCAATAGTGTGTAAAGCATGATAGGAAAACCTGACCAAGAGGCCACAGGTCACTCCAGCTGCTGGAAATGGGGTTGGGAAGAAAAGGAGAGCTGCAAACAGGCTAACAATTCAGGAAGCCCTGAGCATCTGCAAGGAATTTCAAAAGGAGTGAGGACAGCACAATATAAAAAAGCAGCCTGCATCTGGGCACTGTGACATGATGGCAATGGGAAGGACACCAGAGGGACAGAGGATGTACGGAGTACACAAATAAGCAGCTGATGTCACTCTAGACATCTATTTGGAACTCAAATACTCCCATCAACTCCTCATAGAACCCAGGCAGCCCAGCAAGACAGCATTTCTGTTCCATAGTCCTGTCTCCTCCAAGCCACATGATGGTGTCACGTGGCATGTTCTAAGCCTGGCTTCTCTCACAGGCAGGAATTACAAACAAAGAAACTGTACATATTTGCGTTAAGTCTCAGCATAAATATGCCCTGTGTCAGCTAGGTAAACAGACAGCAGCAATCCCTACTTCCTATTAATGAAATTGTATTGTGAATCAAAGAATACCAGTAGATCCATATATTAGCCCTTGGGGTTCAATGGCTTCCGATCAGCTGGAACCACACCTCAGTACATGAGCTTTTGAGACTATTGCATCCTAAACTACACCTTCCCACCTGTGATTTCTTTTCATTCTTTTAATACTGTTTTCATGAAGAACTGTTCCTAATTATGAAGTCTAACTTACTGATTTTCTTTCTTGATCGTGAATTATGCTTTTAGTGGTGGACATAAGAAACCTTTGCCTAACCCAGGATGACAAAGATCTTCTTTAAAAACAAAACAAAACAAAAACCTTCCTTCTAGAAGTTTCATGGGCTTAAGTCTTACACTTATTCTAGGACCTATGTTAAGTCAGTTTCTGTACAGTATAGAAAGTGTGGACTGACATTTAGCTCTATGACTCACACTGAGTCACAGTACAAAGTGTGGATGTCACAGGTGCACTTGCACCTGGCTGAGCGGCTGTCCCAGTACATACTAGCCAGGCCACCTCTCTAGAACCTGAACTCTATACTGCTGCTGGTCCCTTGGCCATACCCATCTCTGCTGCCACACCCCTCCGCCTCCACAAAGTGCCAATGCATGTCCTGACTCCTGCAGCTCTATGACACTTCCTGAAACCAGAACATGAGTCCTCAAATCATGTTTTACTTCAAACTGTTTGGCTCTTCTAGTTCCTTTCCTTGCCCATATATTTTTAGAATCATATTTTATACTTGCATCAAAAACTTCTGCTGAGATTTTTTTTGAGACAGGGTCTCATTATACAGCCTAGGCTGTTCTCAAATTCATGATCCTCCTGACTCAACCGCCCAAGTACAGGGACTACCAGCATGTACCACACACCTGTCTTCTGCTGAGATTTTTATCACAACTACATTAGATTACTAGTATATCAGATGATGGAAAATTAACACTCTGACATATTCACATCTCCTAACTCACAAGTGTGGCATCTCTCAACTTCTTCATATTCTTTGCTCTTGCATTGGTGTCTCGAAGCTTTTCACTGTATATATTGACATTACATTAGAGTTTGCCCAGGTATTTCATTTTACTACTAATGTTTTTCTTAAAGCTGTTTATAGTTGTCTGTAGCTTTCATACTGGCCTTATATGTTGAAAACTAAATATAGCCAGTTAGCAGTACAGCAGCCAAAGTCTTTGTGGATCGTCATGATTTTCTAGGCAGTCAGCAATGTCTTCTGCCAAGGGAGGGTTTTGTTACTTCTCCTTTGTTTCATGTCTTGCTGCACTGCAGTGACATGACCCTTCAACACCACAATGAGAAGACAGACAGCACTACCCTGCTCCAGTCATTATGCAAGCTGGGCGGTGGTGGTGCACACCTTTAACCCCAGCACTTTGGGGGGCAGAGGCAGGAGGTTGTCTGTGAGTTCAAGGATAGATAGCCTGGTCTACAGAGAGAGTTCTGGAACAGCAAGGGCTACACAGAGAAACCTGTTTCAAAAAAAAAAAAAAAAAAAAAAAAAAAAAGTCAGTAGCTTGTCACCATTAGATATAAGTGGACTGAGGGGACTGCACAGGCTTCCACAGTTCAGAGGAAGTTGTTTTCTACACTAGTCTATTTATTTCTTCATTTGATTGAGACAGGGTCTCACTATGTAGCCTTTGGCTGGCCTGAACTCACTATGTAGATTGGGCTGGACTTAAACTCAGAGACCCACTGGCCTCCACCTCCTGAGTGCTGGGATTAAAGATGTACATCACCACACCTGGCTATTTTCTCAGTTGCTTCAGATTTTTAATCAAACATACTGCAAGATTTTTTCAAATGACTTTTCTACATTTGTTGAGACAATTATGTTTTTTTTCTTCAATCAACATAGAAATGATAGTCATTGATATCTGAATGTTAAGATGGCCTTGAATTCCTAAGTCATTATACATTAACTACATCTGTAGTTCTATACGCATGGATTTGGCCAACCACAGATTGAAAATACATTTGTCTTGTTATTCTCTAAACAATATAAGTGATAACTATACAGTATCCACATTGTGTTAGATAGTAAACCCCGTGGGAAGATGTACACAAATTCTATGAAATATTGAGCTGTTTCAATAGAGGGGATCATATCTGTGGGATTCACCAGAGCCCATCCCCTATAGAAATTGAGGGAAAACTGTGGATATCGCTCTGTGTAAATAAAATTCTGATTGGCCAGTGGCCAGGCAGGAAGTATAGGCGGGACAAGAGAGAAGAGAATTCTGGGAAGTAGAAGGCTGGAGAGAGACACCGCCAGCCGCCGCCACCATGGAAAGCAACATGTAAAGACACTGGTAAGCCACAAGCCATGTGACAAAGTATAGACTAACAGAAATGGGTTAATTTAAGATAGAAGAAGTTGATAACAAGAAGCCTGCCATGGCCATACAGTTTCTAAACAATGTAAGTTTCTGTGTGCTTTCTTGGTTGGGTCTGAGCGACTGTGGGACTGGCAGGTAAGAGAGATTTGTCCTGACTGGGCCAGGCAGGAAAACTCTAACTACAGAAAACTATCATCACTATGCATATTTTCATGTTTATAGCTTTGATTTGCTCAATCTTTTAAAATAGAATACCTTCTACTTAATATAAGACAATTTCATACAATAAGCAATGCACCTTGACCATATGCTCCCCCTAGTTCTCCCTTCAACTCCCTCCAGGTATCCCCAAAAGGCCCCCTCCCTGTTTCATGTCCTCTCTTTTTTAGGTTAATAATCCACTTAATCCAATTAGTTGGAGTGTTGAGTGTTGAGCTGCAGTGAGGCCATGGCTGGCACGGCCACGGCATGTCCTTAAGACAGTGCCCCCTAGCATTCCTCTCCACTTCCCAGCTCTTAGATTCTTCCTGCCCCTCTTCAGTGATGGTCCCTGACCACTGCAGGTAACAACTGAGAGTTAACGCTCGGTCTCACTCAGGGCTGAGCATTAATCTCGGCACTCTGATCAGTTATAGCTCTCTGCATTGACTGCCGACCACTGCAGAGGAAAGCTTCTCTGGCTAATGTTGAGGGCAACAGTTTCAGAAGACATTTTGACAACAAATCATTTTGATCTACTGAACCTTTAAGGAGCACTGTACTTGTCTCCAGGGTGGATACTGATATGTGTTTTTCTTATCATGTAATGTCTGTCTACTTTGGGTGCCAGGATAATTAGTGTTCATGTCACAGGCTGAGTTAGGAAGCATCAACTGTGACTCAATTTTCTTGGAAAGTTCCTATAAAACTGTTATTGCTTCTTGCTGAAATGTTGGACAGAACTCACCAGTGAAGCCATCTGGACCTGGAGGGTTTAGGGGAAATATATGAGCAAAATTTTAATCTAATGAGTACGGGACCAAGCTCATTTACTATAGGGCCATACTCATTTACTGCCTCTAAAGTAAACACTGACACTATGGTTCTCCAAGAATTGGCTCACTTCATATAAAATTTCAAATCTGTTGGCATAAAGTGCCAGTGCTGGTCCCCAGACTATCTTTTACTTCCTCTAGGATCTTGAGTGTCATATTCCATGCTGTATTCTGATTTTTTTTTTTTTTGTCTTCCATCTTCAGAAGCTAGATATAAACAAATAGAGTAAACCAGGGTAAGGAAAAGAAAGAGCAAAAATTGGAGAAAAGATGAAATGGGCACTAGACAGTGAGGACACCTACAAGCAGAATCTTTAGAGCTGACAAAAAACAGCAACCCCAAACCATACTAATAGTTGGTTTCCCTCACTGCAGGCCATGCTCTCCTGGGGTTTTACCTGCTGAGTAGTTTGTGGCTGGCTGTTAAACTCTCTTTAGGAGGCTGCTGGATGCTGCTAGGGAAATTCTCTCTGCTACAAGCTGAGTGAGCAGAGTGCTTCCCTCAGCTGCTCCTCCCACAGGGACCACTGTGCAAGGGTGGGTGCTGTCTAGTGCTTGAAACACGGGTGCATGCGCTTTGCCTGGTTCTGGTTTTCTTAAGGCAAGAGGATAAACTGGCAACTGTTCTTTCATGTTTGCTGGACACAGGTATGACCATCACCCAGTTCTTAAAAGCCCTGTAAGGAAAGACCGTGGAAGACTTAGGATGGAGCTTAGCACCTGGTTGGCTCACCTCTTGCTATCTCACCTTTGCTATCTGTGAACTGATTAGTAAGTCTGAACATTTAAAGACACCACAATGCACATGATCAAGGAAAGGCCTGCTGTGAAGGATGCTCGTGATGACTGCCCTGCTGTAGACACTGGCCACCTTCACATATATTAAGTTAGTTCACGTCAGAACTGCTGAGGGAGGACCACTGTGCACTGGCTTCTTCTCTGAATCATTTTACATCATTCTGGTTCTTATTAATCAATACAAACTTGCTCTAATATCAATTTAAAAATCTTTAATACCTGGGTGGTGGCTTGAATAAGGATATTCTCCACCACCCTTATAGGCTCATATCTTTGAATACTTAGGCCCAAGATGGTGGAACTATGAAAAATTGTGTTCTTGTTGGAGGAAGTGTGTCTGTATCACTGGGAGCAGGCTTTGAGGGTTCAAAAGACTTGCATCTTTCTGTGTGTGTGTGTGTGTGTGTGTGTGTGTGTGTGTGTGTGTACGTGTGTGTGCGTGCGTGTGTGTATATGTGTGCGTGTGTGTGTATGTGCGTGCATGTGTGTGTGTGTATATGTGTGTGTGTGTGCATTCACGCACAATCCTACCTATGGATCAAGATGTGAGCTCTCAGCTATTCCCATCACAGCTTTGCTCCACCATCACGGACTCTAACCCTCTGAAACTGTGAGTCCCAATGCAACGCTTCCTTCTGTAAGCTGCCTTGGCTGTGGTGTTTTTTCACAGCAATGGGACAGTGACTAAGACAGCCCTCTTGTTTTATACTTGTACAAGTAACATCATACCCTGTTCTGTTCTGAAATCACCTGCATAGTGCTACCAAATTCAAACAACCTCAAAGTTCCGCTAACAGAAGAATAACTTCAAAAACTCAAAGTGTACCATATAAGAAAATACCACTAGGCTACTCAAACAGTTTGAAAGTTAACTTATAGAAAAGGGTAAATATGTATGTGAACCACTTATGGAAGATATAATGTATTCCCCTGCAGCCCCACATAGACAGATACATACATATTAATGTGTGTGTGTGTGTGTGTGTGTGTCAAGTTGCGTGTAGAATGTAGCAGAGAAGATATTTTTAACTTTTTCTATGTTCAATTTCTTCAGAATGATATTCAACTAACAACTGACCCCCCCTTCACACACACACACACACACACACACACACACACACACACACACAAACATACACATACTACATGCCAGGCAAGCAAATGCTTGGGCACACCAACACACAAGGCAAGAGGCCTCTGCTCCTGAGAGCTCAAACACTAAAGTATATTACCTTTGTCAATATCAATAAAACTGAAGCTCATTTTCTAGCTACCCCATCTGTAAGACTGGAAGGAACAAAATCAGTACAAAGTCAGCAAGGGCTCCTCCTAATCTCCTTTGGAGGCTGTCCATGACTACACCAAGAAAAAGGTTCCTCATCCCAACCATAATGCACAGATGCTCAAGAGAGCAATGTCTGTCCTGTTCATGCTGGTGCTCCCCAGATGAATGAAGATCATATGAATGAATGATGAATGAACAAACAAACTAATAAATGAATGGGCTGTGGCAACAGCTCTGAAATTTACTGTGGTGTGTACATTTGGCACTATAATTGCAATGGTATGCTAAAATATGTAGGAGAGGCCTTATTTCTCATTCTCCCCAAATTTCACAACATGAACCCTTTGTCCTCACCATACATTCAGAGCACAAGCTGCAAGCTCATTCATGCTTCCTTCCAATGAGGGTGAGGAACCAGGGCCTGGCCAAACAGCCAGTAGAGAGTGAGGGCAAGTATGCGGCACCAGCAAGACCCCTCAGATCAGCACTGAGCCTGCTTTAGAAGGTAAGTACCCAGATGAAATTAATCAGATAGACAGTGCAAGCCAGACCTAGCTCTAGTCACACAGCTCCTGTACTGGCTTTCTCTGATAAGTACCCCCAGAACCAAACTCACATGCACAATCTCCATACTCTCAGGCCTAGTTCCAGATTCCCAGTTCTGGATTTCTGTCATAAGCATCACATCACTGACCAGAGTTATCCTCAAATACCCAGACCTAGCTCCCACTTGCTCTTGTTGCTCTCACAGGAATGTCCTGGCATCACCTGACAAGATTCTATCATTTCACCATGTCATGCCTCCATCTGTCACCAAGGAACCAGAAACAGAGACTCAGAGGGCCAGGGGAGCCAGCTGGGGCCCCAGTGTAAGGCTGCAACTCCCACCCAACTAAACGCCTGGGGACTGGCATAGACAGCTATTTTCCACAAGCCGATCCCGATTCCCAGATAGCAAAACCAAGACCCTGCTGCAGGAGAGATATGCTCAAGCAAGATCCTCTGCACCACATTAATACCAGCTAGACAGAGTCCCTTCAAATCTGGGACCAGAGTTCCAGGAGGATCCTGAGTCCATGCTGTTCCTCATGCCTCTCCCTCACCCCAAACTAGATCCCTCTATCATCCCATCCATGCTGACACCATGGCATGCTGGGAACTCTGCTCCCTTTGTATCTCAGGGTAATCCTAGATATGACTCTCCCTGCACCAATCCCTCTTAGAACTGGTTTACAACCAAGACAGTGATGCCATCTCTACTGTGGTCATCACCACACCAAGGTGCATCAGCCCCCTGGGTTAACCTAAGAACATGCACCATACCATACAGGCACTGTGAGAACAGGAGGAATGCGCGCCTACCACCTTGTGGGTATCCACAGTCATATGAGCTCAAAAAACAATCTCAAGGCCACGCACACCATCTCCACAGGACCCAGAGACAAGGTTCATGGCTCCCAGACCCTGAACCCAATTGTCCCCTCACCACCTACAACCACCTCTGACATGGCTCTGATCAGCTCACTCACTGAGATCTTCTTCTGATAGAGGCCTCCATATTCACATACCACCTCAGATCCTTCCACAACATGTCTCTGCCCCACCTTTGCTACCTTTGGCCTCGACCTTGCCCCTCACTACCTCAGACCCTTCCGTGACAGGGTCCTGACCAGCCCCTATCTAAATCAGGCCCTCCCATGGCAAAGGAAATTTAAGGAAATGGTAGGCCCTGCCCTGCTCCACGCTGTCTTAGGCCCTTCCACAACTACCAACTCCTAATCTGTCCCAACCCAAACATACTCAAGGCCTTTCCTTCCTTGGCCTTAAATACACACCAAAAATCTGCCTGACATCCCTAACCAGAACCAAGTGTAAGTAAAACCTGGATGATGGGAGGCTCAGAAATGCTAGGTTCTGATTGAATGACCCCACATCCAAATGCCTAGCAGACATATGTGGTGGCCAGTAGGACAGACAGCTGCCAAATGTTGTATGGGATGAAAAGACTCAGCTCCAAAAAACCAACATCACTGTACCCAGGATGACCAGTACGAACTGTGACTCCCCCAACCCTGTCTCTACCCAGCCTGCACCTCCAGCAAGCTGCAGAGCTGCAGGCAAGTGTGTGCCATGGGCCCTGGGATATCTATAATTCCCAGTCTCTTTGTCTCCTGCATGGCTTGGGTCCCACCCTTATCCATCTCCACCCAACAAATAAACAAAGCTGAGAGAATTAAACACTGAAGTCCTGGCCCAACCCTGTGAAAACCCTGAGGGAACTTTTGTGTACAAATACAGTGTGCCTTGCTGTCCTCTGGGCTATGGTCATTCACCTAGTTACCTTGGTTTACCCTTCTTGGCTGCTCAGCCCTTCTTATCCTCCAGGTCTACATATCATCTGCTCAGAGATCTGTCACCCACCCAGAGCCAACTGTAGAACCAGGTGGCTGCTTGCTGCATCAACTCATCCTCCTACTGGGATGCATCTGGAGACTGCTGCCTACCTATTCAAAGTGACACCCCCACTGCTTCCCACCCAGACCTGTGGCAGGCCCCGGGTGGTCATGTCATCTGTATGGGTCTGTCCATGTTCATGCTGCAGCTAGGGGAACCCTCCTGAAAAGTGCTATTCATCATGGTACAGACACCCAACCTCAAAGAAGCACCCCCACCAAGGCCCTCTGTAGAGG
Organism: Onychomys torridus; assembly: GCF_903995425.1. Lineage (NCBI taxonomy): Eukaryota > Metazoa > Chordata > Mammalia > Rodentia > Cricetidae > Onychomys > Onychomys torridus. The sequence continues at coordinate 117,222,679 of NC_050443.1, read as the reverse complement.
TTCTCTCTTTCCCTCCCTTCCAGGTGGGAGCCAAAGAGCAAAGTGTCAATAGTTGGCAGATGATAACAACTGCTTCCTAGGACTGACCTAGTGACAGCCATTCCTGTGCTCCACGTAGACAAAATGTAACCTTGGCATAAAAACACCAAAATGAAAAGATACTCACCACCCAAATGGCTACTCAGAAAGTGCTTTCTCGGAGGCTCTTACCTGGTAAAATTCCCGAAGCCAGTTCTTCTGTAGGTTTTCTGGCTGAAAACGAAGAAGATAAAGGGAAATTAGAGCACAGCCACTACCCCAAACAGGGAGCAGAGGCTCCAGTGAGGAACTAGGGGTGTGTATGGGGGACCTCTATCCACATTGGGTCTGTACTCCTCAAAGGGAGGCCATCCACACACAAGTTGGGCTCTGTGGGCTGCCCCTGTTATGCAAAATTGAGCAGTCTTCATTTAGCCAGAGTCAGGCACAGGGCACCTATGTCCCACTGACCCACATCCTTGTTCTGTCCCCAGTTGGGGCTGTAGGGAAGGAGACAAGAGTAGCATCATATATCTGCTTCCAAACAACAAAGCTGAGCAGCAGCATCCCTGCTTGGGCCAGAGCCACTTTGCAACGCCACATGAGCACACACCATCAGACGCCATTGGGCTCTTCTGTGAGTCGGGGCAAAGGGAGGGTGGTGTGGGGAGGGGTTTGGGGAGTCAATCCCAATGCTCAGAACTTTCAAGAAACAGCAGACAGATGGAAACCCCATGCCATGTATGTACAGTGCTCCCAAACAAGAAGCAGGACCAGAAGAGCCAAGTATCAGCCATGACAAGCCCTGCTCAGGGGAGTAGGAAGGAGATGTGGTCACACTTAAAGGCCCCAAACCTTGACAGTGCTTCCTTAGGCTCCATGCCAGTCAGGCCCAGGGCAGTGTAGCCCAACCAAGCCCAAGTGTGGGACTCAGCCAGGGCCTGGTGTGAGCAAGCATGAGATGCCCTGGGTAGGCCTTGGTCAAAAGGTGGCATGGGAGAGGAGAGTCAATGTCCCATGATCAGGCTAGTGCTGCCCTAGGCATGTCAAAGCCATTCAATAATGCAAATGTACTTTGTCCTCTGAAGTACACACTTAAAAAATTGCAAATGTTATAGACATGTTATATGTTTGTCTGTCTGTCTGTTGGTTGGTTGGTTTTTCACAAGGTCTGCCTCTGCCACTGAAACTGAAGTCACTGCCTAGTTTATCCCAGATAGGCAGAACCTGAACACCCACCCACAAGCAAGGCTCAGAGGAGCAGAGGCCAGGCTGCTTAGCCATGGCTAGGCCTGAACCACTCCCAGAGTTTTGTCCACTGAGTGTCCTGAAAATCATGGAGAGAGAACTGCAGGAAAATTAATGATGGGGAAAAGTTGGCAAGGAAAAAGAGCATTACAGACCACACAAGGAACACAGAGGAAACCACATATCCAACCAACTCTCAAACGGATGCCTTAGCGGGACTCCAAGTGGGTTTCACACACACAGACACTGCCTCCCTGCCTTGTCCCCACTGAAAGCGGCAACAGGGCACTACAAAGACAAGCCAGAGTGTGGCAAGGACAGGCAGAGGCTCAGCATCACTTGCCCATGAGGAAATGCCAATCCAAAACCACAGAGGATCCTGGAATGGTGGGGTGCACTGCAATCCTAGCGTTAGAAAACAGAGGCAGGAGGGTCACTGCAAGTCTGATGGGAGCCCTGGTCTACAAACTGAGTTCTAGGACTGTCGGGGCTACATAGGTAGAGCCAGTCTTTAAAAAAAATCCAAAATAAATAACCAACCCATCAAGGCAGATTATACAATGGTTAGGATGCTAAAACAGTACCCTCTCAGTGAAAAGGGTAGCAAACAGAAACCCTCTACACTGCTGAAGGGAACAGTGAGGCCGGTCCTTGAAATGCTAAATCTGGGCCACCTTTTAACTAGCAAGTCCTCCGTGTATTCCCTAGATAAGTAAAAATGCTTTCCACGTGGAAACTGACGTTGACAGCAGCCAGCAAGCAGACAGCGCTGAACGCCCACAGTGAAAAGAATACAGGAAATGGGACATACACACATAGAGGAAGATTTCAACAGGTCTGGCCCTTGGGCCTCACTGCTCCTCTGAGCCCAGGTAGAAGCTGAGTCATGGAAGATACAGTCCTTCCCAGGCCTCTGAGCAGAGTCTCAGTGGGTCTGTGGAGGGTGAGGGTTACAAGCAGGGAAGAAGGCAAGGGCAGTGGAGCCCCCAGATGCTCTCAGTGAAAGAGCCCATTGCATAGCCTTCAAGGCAGCCAGTCTTCCAGGATTGCTGTTTCTTTCCTAAGTAGTCACCAATTCCAGCTCAGGGAGCTCTAACACAGCTAAAGGTCTCACCTGCCATACTTTCTCCTTATTCTCATCCAAGGACTCCCTGTCAACACTCCAAGTGCCCTTCAGTATTAGAAGTGGGACTTACGTCAAGAAATAGATGTAAAGCCCAGTAACCAAGTTCCTAGTCTGATCACAGGCAAAGCCTAACTATGATCCCCCAGCCTCTGCTACCTGGTCCAAGAGCCCCCACCCAGGTAAGCTCTGCAAAGGAGCTCTGTGGTGCAGAGCAAAACATGTGTGCCTTGCCCTGCTAAACCTGGGCTTCCACAGTGTTTACAGCAAGTCTCTCAGAGGGGGACACTGGCAACCCAACACAATCCTCTCCGAGCTGCTTGTCAGAGGGGCCACAACCCACATAGTCCCAACTATCCAGTACTCCCACCTCTCACACAAATGGACACATGTGTGATTAGGTTTCAGAACCAGAGAATGGGATCCTTAAATGGAGACAAGAGGAAAAGCCATACTTCAGGCCAGGCCAGCAGAAATGGTCTGAACTGACCAAGAACAAGGGAAGCCTAGGTTCTAGACTCCTTTCTCACTTCAATAGCACCTGGGCACGCTGTCATTTCTGCACTACCTCTACAGAAGAAGCTAAATGAGGAACTGGCTGGAGGGTACCTTTCCCAGCCGAGAGCATACAGTACTGGCCTCTCCTGTCACTTACACACATGAGCTTTGCACATAACTGCACTGAGGGACACCTGCCTAGGAACATAGGGTAATGATAACAGGTCCTGGCACAGTCCTGTGCTGCCAGGGACTTTGGCATGGTGATATATGTGTACCTGTGTCTCATGACCACTCAGCTGGCTAGACACTAACATGGCACATCTTTAAGCCTGAGACCCCTTGCCCTGTCCCTCCTGTGCAGATGAAAACACACTTTCAGCCTCCATGGGAACCAGCTGAGACTTCCACAGCCTACACCTTCCCCTGATGTCTGCATCACTGTCCAGAGAAGCCAGCGATCCCAGCACGTGCTCTGCCCACTCAAACATCACCTCTGTTCATCTCCTCATCCGAGTACAAACCACCCAGAAAGAAGGGGAGGTGAGGCAAGCAATTCCTGGCACAACTCGGCTCTGCCACCAGGACACACCCACAGGCCCACACCGACCACATGCTCCCTGGTTCTGGCTCACACCAGGAAGTCCAGCTGTGCGGGACCTGGACCCCACACCCAGCTCAGCCGCTGTGTCAGTACAGCGTCTGCCTTATTTGGAAATGGATCAGAACCAGGGTGATACTGCCAGAGATCCAGGTTCATCCTGTACGGAACCTGGCAAGCCCCTCCAAAGTGGCCCTGCCAGGAGTCATGCTCAAGGCTACACGGACATGGCTGTGAGAGTGTATGCTCACACCTTGGGAAGTGCTTCAGGACTGCAAGCCCCTCCAATCTAGTTTTTGGACCATGGTCTTCTTTAGAACATAAATCTGACCTTTCCCTACTTTCACTGTGGATGCACAAGAACTATGACCCAGACAGTAGGAAGAAAGTGCTTTAGACAGAGGTAACCTCTGTGTTTACTATTTGTAAGAGGTACTTCAGCTGTAGACGAATTAGACAGCCATCTAAATACATGACTGAGAATACTCCACGGAGAGTGGGGAGGGGATAACTTGAAAAGGACAAGGTGGGCACTACGATGAGTCATAGGAAATTCCCACCAGGTCCTCTGGACATGCTCCCTCACCCTGACCGGCCTCCTCTGGGTCCTCATGAACTGCCTTCTCACTTCTCTGATCTCACAGACCCTCACTCCTTCCTACACTCATTCACACACTCTCACAGGTGAGTGTGGAGCCTGTGGGAGTGAGCATGGGCCTGGGTGAGTGTGGAGCCTGTGGGAGTGAACATGGGCATGGGTGAGTGTGGAGCCTGTGACAGTGAGCATGGGCATGGGTGAGTGTGGAGCCTGTGACAGTGAGCATGTATGAATGTGGACATGGACAGGTGAGTGTGGAACTCACTCTCACAAGCTCCACACTCACCAACACCCACATGCTCACTCTCACAAGTTCCACACTCACGCATGCCCATGTTCACTGTCACAAACTCTGTGCTCATCTGTGCCCATACACTGTCTCACCTACTCAAATATCTGTTCTACCATATGCCACCATGCACTTGCCTCTCTCAGACCATCACACATCCCACAACCTTTCCCCTCAGGGTGACCATCACTGTAGTAGTGTCCCCTTTCCTCAGCTCATCATGGATCTGCCCACATGCAGCCCACCCCTGTGTCCTCTCTTTTTCACTGGAGCAAGCAGAGCACCAGGCTGGCTACACTGCTCAGCCCCAAGCTGCTATATTTCTTCCTCCGAAGTGTCTCCTATCTGCTCTTCCCATCTCAGTCTTTGTTCCTGCTGCAGCCAGAGTAGTCTCCAGAAGACACAGCCAGCCTCCAGAACAGTGTCAGCCCTCCAGAACACAGTCCCCCTCATCCCTCAGTAAAAGACAACAACCTCCAGATCTTCAGAACCACCAGGCCTGAGCTCCTGACCCTCAGCCCACATCACACAGTGTAGACCGTGCTTCTCTGACATCAAGGTCTCTACATTTTGTCCTCAGAGTCTTAGAAGCTCAACACTGCTACCATGCATGATCACAGGCCGCCCCCTTCCCCAACATGCCATCCCTGGGTTACCGAGGCTCCCCAACCAACAGTCAATCAATCCTAAGCCCATATTTTTCCATCCCAAGCAAGCAAGCTACATCATAGTCCTGCCCTGCCTTCCCTCAGAAACTGTCATCTCCTAACCCCTACACATTTCTTCCTAGCCCCACATGAGCTGTAAGACTCAGTATGACAGTAACTTTAACCATCATCAAGTTCTGAGACAGAGACAGCCAAGCTAGGTGGAAAGATGGCTGTACCTGTAACAATAGAATAGTAGTGGGTACAACTTCTCACTTCACCTTGGAGAGTGTACTCAAGGGATAGAGAGAAGGCACTGCTGGAAAAGGTCCTTGACAAACGTAACAGCCAAGGACAGGGGTGAAGACGCCAGGACAAATGCATAAGGTGGGAAACTGCAGAATAAATACCACATCAAAGCATCCTGAGGGGAAAGAAAACCAACCAGGCCAGAGAGAGGACAGTGACTCCATCCATAACACTGGAGCAGAGACGACAGCAGATAACCTCGAGCACATCAGCATAGAGAGCCCCAAGATGCGGCAAAAGCACAGTGTGACTGTGGTTAGCCACAGAGGGGCACAGGGTGAGAGCCAGTGAAAAGACTAGTGACGGCAAGCAAATGAGGAAGTTGGGGGACACTAGCTGGCATCAAGCAGTCACCCCATAAGACAGGGCAGGGCATTCACAAACATGGCCTAACATGAACACGCAGCTCCAAACTCTATTTCTGGCTGGCTGTTAGGAGCACTGTAGAGGTAACCCTCTTGTAATGGTTTATCTCAAATTGAGTAGTCCTTGTTAGCTCTGTGCTCTGCCTTGTGATCCCAGGAGAACAGACTCTAACCCTTTAAGCTGGGGACAGGGGACACTGTCAGGTGCTGCCCATCTGTGATGTCAGCCATCACAAGAATGCAGATTTCTGAGAGATGGAATTTGTAGGTGATTCGTGATTTTCTCTAATGCTTTTTTAAAGGAAGAAAAGACCATCATGAAGTAATTTCATTTTAATGGGGACCATGTGAGAGTTGAGACTGGCCTCTTAGCATGTTTGCCACACATCCTAACAGAAAACATGCACAAATGCCCAGGCAGCCAGACGACACTGCCCCCAGAAGGCCTAGGAGGCCAAAGCTGGCAGAAGGACCCAGGCACTTCCCACTGGTGAGGCCAGGCAACAGATAAGGAACACTAGGCCAGTGGGCAAGTGCTTATTTCCAGAATCATATATGTATATGTATAAAAAATATATGTGTATATGTGTGTGTGTGTGTGTGTGTCTTTCTTTACAAACAAAATCCAGAGGAATTCAAGATGTAAACAATAAACTTGAAACCACAAAAGAATCAGAGGAAAAAACAGCTCCTCTCCTGCTAAAAAGAAACATAAGCCCATAGCACAAGTCATGCTGGTGCTGGGGTATGGCTCAGCAGGGCTGAAGTCTCGGGTTCAATTTCCAGTGCTACAATAACAATAATTTAACTTATTTTTTCAATAGAAGGGGAGTTCTTTTTGGATACAAAAAGCAAAGAGACTGGAGAGATGGCTGAGCAGTTAAGAGCACTGACTACTTTTCTGGAAGGCCAAGGTTCAATTCCCAGCACCACTTGATAGCTAAAAATTGTAACTCTAGTCCCAGGAGATCTGACGCCCTGTTCTGTTCTCCACAGGCACTGCACACATGTGGTGCACAGACACATATGTCAGGAAAGACACTCATACACACAAAAATAAATAAAAATCTATAAAAAAGCAAAGAGGGATCCTGAGGAGTTCACTATCCATAATTGTACCATGCAACATCCAAAAGATCCACAGCAAAGCACACCAACTACACAAAGACTTTTCCTGCTGAGGCCAGGAATAAGGCAAAGATGCCCACACCCTTCTGTGCAACATAGCAATCTGTGTCCCAGTGAGAAAAACCAAGCAAGAAAAGAAAGAAAGGTGTCACACTGAAAGGGAGAAGGGAAATTACCTCTTCTCAAAGACGACATGATCTTGGCTATACAAAACTCAATATTATACACAAACCAATACATTTATTTAGCAAAACAGCAAGATAAAGAATCAACACACACACACACACACACACACACACACACACACACACACACACACACAGAGAGAGAGAGAGAGAGAGAGAGAGAGAGAGAGAGAGAGAGAGATTCTTATACTCATAAAAAAAATCCAAAAGCCAAGCTAAAAACCCATCTCACTTAGGATAACATCATAAGGAAGAAGCAGGAATTAAACAAGGAATCAAAATATTGTCCACTCCCCACTGCAAAACAGAACCCAAAGAACCCAAGTAATACAGCACCTGCTGCAAAGACCCTGGTGATAACTGCATGGGCTGGGAGAGCAGTGGAAAAGCTGGCGAGTCCAAAGAGATCCACAGCCAGTGCAACTCCTACCATCCACACAGAACTCTCAAGGAACCCCAAATATCCAAAATAATCTTAAAAGAAGAAGTGGAGGAGGAGGAGGAGGAGGAGGAGGAGGAGGAGGAGGAGGAGGAGGAGGAACAACAAATTGTGTCAGGCATGGTAGCATACACCTATAATCCTGGTTCTAGGGAGTCTGAGAAAGGAGGTAGAGGAGGAGAAGGTGAAGCAGGAAAAGGAGGAAGAAGAGGAGTAGGGAAGGGGCAGGAAGAAAGGAGGGGGAAGGAAGGAAGAGAAAGCAGGAAAGGGAGAAGGGAGCAACAGCAGCAAGAAGTTGGAGGTCCTCACTACTTAGTGTCAATTGCCTTTAGTACTACAGAAAACAGGTTGGCGTGGACTGGCACAAAAGAAGACCACAGACTGACAGGACAGAATAGAGGGCCTAGGAATAAGCCATGACTGGCATTGTCCTGTGAAGTTTAACAAGGCTACCAAAGCCCCTAGGTGGGCAAAGGAAAGTGGTAACTTACTCAACTCACATTTTTTTGGGGGGTGGGGGGGGGTGTTCGAGACAGGGTTTCTCTGTGTAACTTTACACCTTTCCTGGATCTCGCTCTGTAGACCAGGCTGGCCTCGAACTCACAAAGATCCTCCTGGCTCTGCCTCCCAAGTGCTGGGATTAAAGGCGTGCGCCACCACCGCCCGGCTTTTTTTTTTTTTTCCCCCACGCACATTTACTACAGTAAAGCCAGGGGAGATACAAATAGCAGCAATGTCATTTCCAAGCAATCCACCCTGCACTGTGCAGGTAGGTCCAGGTTGGCTGAGCTGTTTACAGCCTTACTACAGTTTATAAAAACTCATTTTATAAAAACCAGGGAGAGGAGGTTCAGAGCCAGCAATAACAAGAGGCCTCATAAATTCAACCCAATTAAGGTGAAGAGAATTCTGGGTCCAAGATAGACACAGTGGTATATTTGTGATTCCAGCACTCAGGAGGCTGAGGAAGAGGGACTGAGAGCCCCAGGATAGCTAATGCTACATAGCAGGATCTTATCTCAGAGAGGGGAGATAAGGAGAGGAAAGGGGAAATCCTGCTAGAGTAGAAAAGCCCACCCCCAGTGACCTTACAACACAGCAAAAGCCGGACAGGCTGGAAAGAAACACAAGATATGAGGAGACTACCACAATCCCACAGTTAGAGACCTGCACACAGTCTTAAATCCTGCATGAAGGGGCTGGGCACGGTGGTACACTCCTTTAACCCCAGTGCTCAGGGAGGCAGAGTCAGGTAGATTTCTAGAATTCAAGGCTAGCCTGGTGTGCACAGCAAATTCTAAGCCAGCCAGGAGAGAGACCTTGTCTCAGAAAAGCAACAATAAAATAAAATCCTGTATAAAGGACCAGCAAGTTGGTTCTCTAAGTAAAGACACTTGTCACACAAGGCTGGTGACCTGAGTCCAATCCCTAGAACCCACATAAAGGCAGAGAGAAACAAATCCACAGAGCTGTCCTCTAACCCTCATACCTGTACCATAGCATGTGCATACATCACACACTCATACGTGCACACGTGCACATGTGCTCACACACAAATTATTAAAAAAAAAAAAAACCTCTGTATATAAAGATAGCCCCACAACCCTACTAATATTTCTCTCATGTTCCCTACAGATGTGTGGGAAAACATGATCTCCTGAGGGTCACAGCAGACATTATCATTTGACATCCTAATATTTGCCTCTGATTTTCTCCCACCAAATATAAGGGCTGTAATAGCACAGATACAGAAATATAGGCACAAAGCATTCCCATCGCCTGTGGAGTAGAGCGGGCACCCTGAAGCCCTGTGGGTCCTCCCTCACCACACATGAACGGGCCTCCCAAGGCTGGGAGGAGCAGGAGGAGCAAGGAAGGGCCCAGCGGAACTGCAAACATTTCTACCTCTTATACCCCAGAGAACATAAAATAATGGTTTATGATAGCACCTATCAACATGGCGGCTTCTATCTTAAAGAGCCCACAGAACCCCGGTACTTGGGAGGTGGAGGGCTACAAGTTTGAGGCCAGCCTGGGCCACACAACCAGAGAAAGGGAAGGAGGGAAGAAGTGAGGGAAGGTGGGCAAAATATACCATGCCTTCAGACAAGTCCCCAGCAGTGAGGCCCAGGCAGCGAGCCCCTCCCCGACCCCAGCCCCTGGATCCTGTCATGGCATTCTAAATAGGACAGGAGACAACACCACGTTTTGGAACAGTTGTCCTTTCAGCAGCGGTTACTTCTTCTTCTTCTTCTCCTTTATTCTCATAATTACCATGCACTGCCTTCATATTTTTAACTCTTTTTCAAGGTCTCAGAAGGAAAACAAGCGAAGCATTCAGAATGCTTTAGCCAACACTGTGAATAACTACTAGTGGCTGAAAGGAGCAATAAAAGACAAGAGGCAGAGAGGGAAAATATTTACAGCTTCTATGAAAGCTGGTAGGCCAATTTCCTGGCTATATAAAAAGCTGCTATGAATAAGCCAGAGAAAGATCATCAGCTCAAACATACATATCACACACAGAGGGAGGGAGAGAGACTACGCACAAACCCATATACACCACGTGCATGAGACACATGCCCACAAGGACAGAGGCACACATCAACTCAAAAGCCACCTGGGTCAGGTGACTGTTCCAGGGTACTGCAGAGTATGCCGAGGTCAGGAGTCTCTCCCACCACGACAGGCTTTGTCTTCCTATGAGGATAGAAATGTTCTACATTTGTAGTAACCGGATCTGTATTGGACATGTGCTAGTGTGGCTGAGTATTTTATGTGATTTTTATTGTTTAAACTAAATAGGGGGCTTATGGCTATGTTCTTAGAAAGGAGAGCTCTAAATTACAGAAAGAGGAAACTCTGAGTTCCTATGATACAATAAATATGACACCGACATAGAAACAGGACACTGACATAGAAACATGACAAGCAAAGCACACATAATCAAGGACCATTCGAACCAACCACATTTACAGCTATCACTCATCCCCAGCACACCCAGCAGTAGTTACAGCTTCACACGCCTCACTCGGTAGAAAATCAAGAATACACACACAGTTTCCTACAGGGGAAACACAACTGATCACACTACCAAAGACAATCAAGCAATAATCTCCACAATTCACTCCAGCTACACAGCTCTACACAGACAGAGCTCAAGGCCCTTGCCCCATCCTCAGTGAGAAGCTTTGGTGGCCGGGGGAGTTAGCACAGCGACTGGGTGGGGACAAGCACACACAGGAGGGAGGCACAGCCAGGAGCAGCCTAGCCTGAACAGCCCTAGGAACCATGGTGCAGAAGGGTGCAGATAATCATCTGCACAAGCGACTGGAGTCTGGGTGCAGACTCATGTGAGAAAAGGGAAGTCCACACCACCACATTTGGGGTGTGTTGGTTACTTTTCCATTGCTGTGACCAAATATCTGACAAGCAACTTAAAGGGAGCTGTTTGTTTTGGCTCGTGGTCACACAGCACTCAGCTCACAGTTGCTTGGCTCCATGTACTTGGGCAGAACATCATGGCAGCAAGAGTTGAAACTCACCTCAGAGCATAGGACAGAGAGAAGGAGACAGAAAGGGGCCGGGGACAGGATACCCCCAAAGACCTGCCCCAGTGACCTACTTCCTCTAGCTAGATGCTATCACCAGAAGTTTCCAGAACCTCCCCCAAATAGTACCATGAGCTAGAAATAGGCGTTAGCACACAAGCTTGTGGGAGACAGTTCCTATTTAGAGCTCAACTGGGCATTCCAGATACTGTAGGCATCACCTATGCTAACCTTCCTGGTTCTCAGCAAAGAGAGGGGAAAGTCCTGAGAAAGATCCTTGCAGGCCCCGAGAGATAGAAGAAATGTGGAGAATGCACCCTGAGCACCCCCAGAGCCAAAGCTTATCCCCAAGGGGTCGGATTCTAATAGACACCTAGCCCACCTGCAAGGGCTCCGCCCTCACAAAGTCTTCCACCTCACCTGGGAAGAGCAGGCAAGATGCGGAGGACAGTCTAGACACAGGGCCACCAGTTAACCATAGACTACAGACCACTCCCCCACATGACAGCTGCACCACCATGGCTCCAACAGAGCAAGACATGACAGTAGGGGTACTACCCATACAGCCTCTCTGAAGACTCGGAGAAACCAAAGGCATCTGAAGAAAAAGGGACAAAGATACTGGAGAGATTCGAACCCTCTGCCATGGCTCCAAAAAAAAAATCAGAGACAGCCAGCTGCAGACACCAATCAATCTCAACTCCTCCACCTCACACACCATGTCTGCATTCCAGCAAAACTCACAAGGCATGTGAAAGGCAAGAAAAGCCCAAAGACATAAAACACACATGAGAACCAACCTCAGCTATGACATTTGTCTGAAACAATGGAGACATACACACTAAGACGCTAAAGGGAGAGTGGACAGCCAATGAGAACAGACTGGTCTTATGACAAAGTGATAGAACCATAAATACAGACACTGCCGTGAAAAAAAGGAGGGCCTCTGCCAGGCCCCCCCCGGGGACTCGGCCACAGAGGGACCATCAGTAAGCACAGAGAGATGTCAACAGCAATGTCCTAGACTGAAGCACAGACAGAAAAAAGATCTTAAACAGAACAGGGCTGGTGGCTGGGGGCCAGGGGTAAGCTGATTTGGTAAAATGCTTCCCATGCAAACATGAGGACCCGAGTTCAAGCCCCAGAACCTGTGTAACAGCTTAATGTGGCGATCTTATAATCCTAGTGCTGGGGACATTGAGACAGCAAATCTCTAGGACTCACAAGCCAGACAGTCTAGCATAATCCTGGAGCCCAAGACAGTGAGAGACTCTCTAGCAAAAAAAATAAAAATAAGGGGCTGGAGAGATGGAGCAGCAGTAAAGAGCACTGGCTGCTCTTCCAAAGGACCTGGTTCAGTTTCCAGCACTCACATGGCAGTTCACAACTGCAACTCCATTCTTGAGGATCGATGTCCTCTTCTAGTCTCCCTGGACACCAGGCACAAACATGGTGCACAGACATACATGCAGACAAAACACTAATATGCATAAAATTTAGAATCATTTTCTTAGGTAAAAATAAAAGATACCTGGCTCCTGATCAATAACACCTAAGACTGACCTCTGGTGGAGAGGTGGAGAGAAAGAGAACGGGCTATTTGGAAATGCACAATTCCAAAGGCCGTAAGTACATAATATACCAAGAGTACCAGGAAGAAAGGATAGCAAAAGTATCAAGTAGGAATGACTGAGAAATTTCTTAAATTAATGACAAGTAGAACAAACCACAGATGCAATAATCTCAGCAAACACCATACGGAATAAATATGAAAACATCCAAACCTGAGTGTGTCTCATTCAAACTTCAGGACACTAATACCAGGGGGAAAGTCTTGAAGGAGGCAAGGGGAAAAAAAAATCTTAACTATGGAGGACCAGAGACAAGAATTACAGTCAACTTCTCAGCACAACCATGCAAGTAAAAGAATAAACCACTTTAAGTGGTGAGGTATTTTTCACAAAATAAATAAAAAATCATCTAGGATCCTGTATACAGAAAAATCGCCCTTCAAACATGAAAGAATGAAAAAGCCTTCTCAGACAAGACCCACCCAACAAGCAAAGGAGAAGGTTTAGAGGAAGGGAATTTTAAAAGCTGGGTGTCCTGTGCCAGGGGTGGGGGTAGGCGGATGGCCAACACAAACCCACTCTATGGTTATTTGGTTGGTTTTGCTTTTTAATGAGCTTTTTGTTTTGTTTGGCATTTTTTCTTATTGGTGTTTGTTTGTTTGTTTTGTTTTGGACAGAGAGAGAGAAAACATGAAGTTTGGTGGGTAGGGAGATAGGGAGAATCTTGGAGGAATTGGGAAAGGGGAAACATGATCAAAATACATTGTATGAAAAAAATAATTTAAAAAATGAGTGTAAAGTTCTTCAATAGTAGCCAACAGGGCTGGAGAGATGGCTCAGCACTTAAGAGCACTGACTGCTCTTCCAGAGGACCTAGATTCAATTCCCAGTATCCACATGGTGGCTCAAAACCATCTGTTACCTCCAATCCCAGGGATCTAACACCCTCATCTGGCCTCTGTGGGCACTGCATGCATGCCAAACATCCACACACATAAATATACTTTAAAAAGTAATAATAAAGGCCAACAACCATCTGCGATAAGGCTGTGAGAACCAGACTGCAGGCACTTCCTGTGCAGGCAGGATGTCGGCAGTTGCTCATCCGCTCGTGATGGTGTTCATTCCAGGATAACTCTCACCTGCAACCACGACAGGACCTGTGAACAAGGGAAGAACCCACCCCTCCCCGCAAAGGGGCTCCACAGATGTAAGTAAGTGCCATCTGGATGGCTCTCAAGCTGGTGGATGGGAAGTCCCAGGCAGACTTGGTCTCATCATATGGCCATTTCTGAGTCTGAAGGAGAGACCCTGGAGGCAAGCACCATAGTAGGTACCTGCCAAGATCCCACAGCCAGGAAAAAGGGCATCCGCAGCAAAGTCACCCAGGAACAGGAGCACAGTCCCCGCTCTGGGGAGAACAAGCACCACCTACAAGCTGACTGCCTCAAGAGACTAAGGCACAGGAGCCAGTTGGGTGAAGCCGGACTCCAACCCATAGAAACACACGACAGTAAATTATTACTTGTCACCTAGCACAAAAAACTCATAAATCTGTAAGTGTATAGAGCAGAACACAAGGAATATTTCAAATATTTGTTCCAACCAGGTTTGTTTTGGCATAATGTCTATGGTCAGTATTTCATTTAAAACTTTACCTAACATTGCCCTGCACAGCTATTAAAGGGCAACTACTAAAAGGCAAGACTGATCATCTGCCTTGTCTCCATCTTGCCAAATACTTGCTGTCCACGTCTTCAAGCAACTCTTGACATTTCCTTAACATATGGTTCTTTTGTCTTTTCACTCAGTAACACTAGGATTTACCTCCCTCTCTACACTCCTTCAGGTATGATGTAGTTCTATATTCTAGCTGTTGAGTCTGTGTATTACATTGTGCTTTATAGCAGCAACCTTAAATATTGCAAAATATATGTTATAAATAGTGCACGCCATGTATGATTGTCTGTATTTTAAAGTCAGCCCCTCCTCAGCCAAACACTAGAGTCAAAATGAGGCTCAAAGGTCTGTTACTTGCAGAACAACAAAATGAGGTCAGGTAACAAGGCCAAAAGAAGCAATACTAGAGCCAGAGATTGGGGTGAGCATACAGCACCTGCAGGCAGGCAAGGGGCAGAATGCATGGAAATCCAGACACCCAGTGGTGAAACTAAAGCAACTTATAATAAAGAAATTAGAGAAGATAGCAGTTAATAAACCATCACACAAAATCAGCAGCCAGCATACATACATAACACACACACACACACACACACACACACACACACAAAAAAAAAAAAAAAAAAAAACCCACAGCAGAAAACACCTTGAGGGAAAAAAGAAAACCTTTTTGTAGGGTAACACACAAATTTTTAAACATGAAATTTTACATGACAAAAAGACAACTTTTAAAAGTCCTTCAAGACTGAATCCCATCAAGCCCCAGCTCTTCCCCATCAGGGCAAGAAGACACTCAATGCGTCTACCACTGGTCCCCTACTCACCAGACAAACCAGGTGGTACACCCTGAGAGGTAGCATGTGTGGCTGATGGTCTTGTCAACTGAGACATGACACAGGACCTCCCAGCCTGCTGCCTGGCAGGAACCACTGTGCACATGCAAAGATAAACTATGACTCAAAGTCCACACAACTTTTAAGAAGGGTATATTTCACTCCCACAGTTTTGTACAGCAAATCAAGCATCCATGTAGTTGAAACATGTGTAGTCCAGTGGATCTTGCTCATAACTGAACAGCTTTCAAATGCTGAGGAAAGAAAGGTAGAAAAATAGGCAAATCCCTATCAGGAATTACAAAAGATCTGAGTAACCTTACATGGTGGAAGGGTGTCACCCCATCTCCAAGAGATAGCCCTGCCTGGCCTACTTGGCTGAGGCAAAACAAAGCCAATGCTCACCCCAGTGGTATTCTAGCCAAAAACGCCTAGCTGGACACCAGACAACTTCCAGAATGTCCCAAACAACAGTTTACCCTATAACACACACACACACACACACACACACACACACACACACACACACACACACACACACACACACATATATATCCAAGACTTAAGATATCAGAGAGATGATGCAGGCTGGGATGCAGCTCAGTTGGTAGAGCGCCTGCCTAACATGCATAAAGCCCTGGGTTCAATTCCAGCACCACATAAAATCAAGCATAGTAACCCATGCCTACAATCCCAGCACTCAAGAGGTGTAGACAGAAGGATCAGGAGTTCAAGATCATCCTCAGCTACACAGCAAGTTCAATTCCAGCCTGAACTACATAAGACCCTATTTAAGGAAGGGGGGGGAGGGAGGGCAGGAATAAAGCTAATGACTGAAGAATATACATACTCCACAGACTCCAAAGGACCCAGACTACTACTCTCTGGGAGGAAGAATACACACCGTGGTTGGGGACACAGGCAACTGGAAAGGACTACAGAAACAACACGAATGGCCGCGTGGGGATAAGAACCACCGCAGTGCTGGGCTCTGGTATCTCACGACTGCATGTCTGTATGTAGCTTACTTGCCAACAGAGTCCCCTCTGCACCCTGAGAGGTGGCATGTGCAGATGACCTTTTTACTGGCTGAGACAGGACACAGAGTATATCCCACCTTGCTCCCTGGTAGGCATCACTGGACAGCAGCTATGCTCAATAGAGCCTCAGCTCTTCCCCAGTAGCCTCTCCATCTATTTACTTCTCTCTAGGCCTAGGAATACTTCCTACCCATGATCCCCTAGAGGTAAACAGGTCAATCACCACCCATGCTCCACATACTGCCTGCTGGAAGCCTCCTCACTGAGGACGTAATACACGTCCATCAACCCCACAGAGCCCTGTTCCTGCAGGCAGCCACTCAGCATCCTGCACCCTTAGAGACAGACAAGGCTCTATTTATGCACAACAATGGAGGGCAGAGAAAAGTCATGAGTGCTGTCCAGCAAACAAGCTTCAATCTACATCCAAGTTCTCCCCACAAGGTACTGGGGAAAGTGCTGGCCATCAGCCTGGACCCCATCTGAGATGAAGGTGACAGTGCTGCCACAGGAAAGAATGAGCCCCTTCCCATAAATGGACCCCTGCCAGGGGCACAGAACATCAGCCAA
Organism: Onychomys torridus; assembly: GCF_903995425.1. Classification (NCBI taxonomy): domain Eukaryota; kingdom Metazoa; phylum Chordata; class Mammalia; order Rodentia; family Cricetidae; genus Onychomys; species Onychomys torridus. The sequence continues at coordinate 117,205,986 of NC_050443.1, read as the reverse complement.
CAATCGCACCCTCTGACTCGGCCATCTTGGCAGCTACCTTGTGAGCTTACAACTTTTTAGACCCTTTCCTTTCTTGTAAATACTAAATAACAAAAACAGGCACACATGTTCTAGATTCTAGAACATTGAGTCTTCTGAGCACCCATGAGACAGTGCTGACATCTACATCTGCCAGCTCATACCAGCACCTGAGCTCTGCTCTGTGACTCCCCAGGGTGAGAGCTCCAGGCATCCACCTTTAGAGGGCCCCCTCTAAAGCCCCTGAGCCAGGCTGCATTGGCTACTCCCAAGGCTGTAGGTCAACACAGGGAGTGTAGAGCAAACAAGCCACCTCTCACATACACCCTTACTGCCAAGACGCAGAGGGCAAGGGATACCATTCACACCTGACTGATCAAGTGCCTAGTTCCACCATGCAGTAACTTCTGAGGAAGCAAACACAGCCCAGAGCGGTGTGACTTTCTCCAGATTTGCAGAAATATGAGGTGATGGGACTCCAAGAGGCCTGAGGAAGGCACCCCAGTTTCACCCCCTGTGCAGCCCCAGCAAGGGTCAGGGTTGGTGAAGCCTTTAATGGAGGGAGGACTCTCGGAAAAGGTGACTGGGCACATAGGTCCAGCTGAGGAACCCATTCCAGCACAACATTCAAAACAGATGACATCAACACACCCCCAGGGGCCTCCTTTTCTCCTGGGACTCTCGGGACTGGGGGCTATTTTCTCACACTCAAATCCCACCATCTGGTACTTTCTACACTTCCATGATGCCTTCACCTCAAGGACCACCACACCCAGAGAGGAACAAACAGCCACCCACCCCTGTGGTTACTCAGCATATGCAGTGTCTTGTCTTTCAGATATCCCTCTCTACCTCTACAGGGGAATACCACCTCTCACACAGCAAAGGGGTCATCCGTTTCCAAGGTCTGGAACCCAAGCTTTGGGCAGACTGGACACAAACTACAGAAGCCCTTGTACCCAGTATACTGGGCGTTCATACGGCCCACTGTGGTGAGACCACATCCCACAGCCCAGTCAACAACAACTGAGAACAGCCATCTTCAACATGAATTCATCTTCCCTCAAACACTTCTTCAGATCTTCTGCACACACGCCATAAACGAATGTCATGGGCTCCCAAACCCTGTAGAAGCCACGCACCGGGCTTCCCAAGGACCAGAGCGCACCCCACGGCAGCACAGGGACCCAGGGTGGAGCTGCTGGATTCTTCAGGAAATCCTGCCCCATGACACCCTTATCCCTGCGGAAAACCATTTCCTCTCATGAGAAACGCAATCTTGTCTACGCAGTCACGAAAACACTGAAGCTAAAAATAGTTTTATAAAAGGAAGTGCTGATTGGGCCTCCTTACTCCAATGACAAGTGCAAGCTGTGTCCCCATGGATGGCGGGGTGGGGGAGGAGCTCCTGCTGACTGAGGAGAAGCCAGGAAAAGGAGCCACCAGAGAGAGTGCTAGGCCCAGGAGCCCTCCTGGACCCAGCTTCCTTGATGACAATGGTTCCTCTCATGGAGGCCTGACAGCAGGCCTGAGGAGACAGCAAGGAGCAGACACCTTCCTCTGAAAGACAATTAGGAAATCTCTCATCTTCCATTAAACTAGAGATTAAAGCAGCCTGGCTGTCTGTGAAGTGTGCCGAGTTTCTCCAGAGGACACACAGGCTGAGAACTTTAATCCACTGGGAAGAAAGGCTGGGTAAACTTTAAACCAAATAAAGACTTTATCCTAAAAAAGAAAAAAGTGCCCTGGACCAGAATTTTAAGTGTTTGTTTTTCATTAGAGAAGGTCAAATTCTATGAAAAAGTCAAACTCTGAAATAGTAGCATACAAAAATTAGGTAAAACAAGGTTGCAAGATGGCTCATCGGTTAAAGGTGTTTTCTGCTCTCCAAGAGAACCCAAGTTCCATCCCAGCACCCATGGCTGGCAGCTCACAACTGCCTGTAACTCTAGTCCTAGGGTATCTGGCACCCTCTTCTGGCCTCTGAAGGCATCACACTTACATGTCACACACACACACACACACACACACACACACACACACACACACGAATAAAATTTTAAAAATGAATGAAGTGATCCATTTTTTTAGGCATACTCCAGGCCACTGGCTGGGCTGAGACCAAAGGCTCAGCGGTCCCACTTCTTACCATCCCTGTCTAGCTAGAGTCCGAGCACCAGACACAAAAGAAGACAGGTAAATTTTAACCCAAATAAAGTAGAAGACTGGAACACAGGTAGGCAGCCTAGTTTGTTTTCTACTGCTATGGCAGACACCAAGACTAAAAACAACCTGAGGAGAAAAGGATTTATTTCCTCTTACAGGAAGTCCATCAAGAAAGGAGGTAAGGGCAGGAACTCAAGGCAGGGACCTAGAGGCAGGAACTGAAGCAGTGGCCATGGAAGAATACTGCTTACTTGCTTGCTCTCCATGACTTGTTCAGCCTGCTTTCTTATACTGCCGAGGTGTGGCACTGTCCATTATGGACTAGTCCCTCAGACATCAATCATTAATGAAAGAAATGCCCCCACAGACTTTGCTTACAGGCCAATACAATGGAGGCATTTTCACAATTGAGGTTCCCTTTTCCAAGATGACCCTAGCTGGTGTCAAGTTGACAGAAAAGGAAGGAGGAAGATGAAAGAAGAAGAAGGAGGAGGAGGAGGAGGAGGAGGGAAAAGAGAGAGAAAAGGAAAGGAAGGGAGGGGAGGGGAGGGGAAGGGAAGGGAAGGGAAGGGAAGGGAAGGGAAGGGAAGGGAAGGGAAGGAAAGGAAGCCAGTACAGCAGGTTGACATAGCAACATGGAAACTTCAGCTGCTCCTCTGATGGTAGCATGCCCCCAGGCAGTCACAAGCCCAATGCCCTTCAGACAAGTGCTTCCCTCACACATGTCACCTCTGTCTTCAGCTCCTGCCAGCTCCACACAGTGCAGCAGGCGCAGAGGAGGCGGCGTTTATGTCCTCTGTATTTTCTAAATATGTTCATCTCTTAAAAAATACTGAAAACAAATCCTAGCAAACAAGCCATAGCACACGATGTGGCTCTGTGGTGAACAATATGCTCACGGTCCTCTTGCTTGTAAACAAGCATGGAGTCAGGATGGGAAAAAAAGGGAACTTCAAGGGGCAGGGACCAGTTAAGTCATGGCAGTCTATAGTCAAAAGATGGTGAGAAATTAGTCAGAAAACCAAGTTGCCAGCTCATCATTTACAAACCCACATTTGAAAACCAGAAAGTAGAAAGTGTAGAGAGTGGGCTAGCGGAGAAGTGTCCAGCTACTTCTCCACCATGTGCATTTTCTGTCACACCATGAGTACAGACACTTCTAGGCCCAACACAAAATAGGCTGCTTTCTAACCTGAACTGTGCTGACTTCAAAAATTTTGGAAAGTCATCAAGAGGGAATACAAGAAGAAAGTCACAACTGTGGTAATGGTGCTACCATTTTCCTGGGGCTCTCATGAAGCTCTATGATACACCTGGGTCCACACATCAGGAAACCACCTAGCAGAAATGCATGGGCCTTCCTACATCCTTCCATGTCCATGGCAGCCTTCAATCACAGGGGCCATCCTCACACCATGTGCCTGGGAAGACAGCCCGGCCAGCAATCCTTGGAGCCTTCCTTGCCAGATGGGAAGCCAGGTGTGAGCCGATCTCCTTTACGGAGGTCAATGCTTTGTTCTGCTGGTGACAGGCCAGCTGTGGTCAGACATAGAGACTAGGAAAAGCCAGGGACCCTGACTCTTCTAAAGGAGGACTAGCCTCTGTACACGCCTGCCCAGGTGGGGTGGCCTCTACCCTAAAATGTGTCTGGAAAATCCCAGCAGTCATTCCAAGCCTTGCATGTGGGCCTGCTCCTCTGTGACTCAAAAGCAAGACCTAGAGTAGTAGTGTGACCACCTCAGCCAGTGGTCACACTGACCACTGGGCACCTCAGCTAGCAGGTGTTTCCACCTCATGAGCTGGGAACAATGTCTGTGGAGAATTAGGAAAAGCTGAAGCTCGTTCTGAGGGATAAAACCCAGCCACGGGGCTGAATGCCTCTTTATCCAAAATGCTTGGCCCAGAGTGTTTCTGATTCTGAATCAGAGTAAGGGGATACTTCCATACGCATAATGAGCTAGCTTGGGACAGGATCCAAGTCTAAGCACAGAATTTTGACCCCTTATACATGATCTGAAAGCATGTTACACCGTGTTAAAAAACAAAAAAAAAAAAAAAAAAAAAAAAAAAAAAAAAACAAAAACAAACAAAAAAAAAACATGAGACAAGTCCTGGCAGGCCTGGAACTTACTATGTAGACCAGATTGGCCTCAAACTCTTTAGAGATTTGCCTGTCTCTGCCTCCCAAGTGCTGGGATTAAAGGCATGTACCACTATGCCTCGCAAATAAATATGAGTTTTTTGTTTTGTTTTGCTTTTGTATAATACGTAACTTTTTTTCTATTGAAAATAGATTCTTTTCTCATACATCTTGAGATGTTTCCCCTCCCTCTACTCCTCCCAGTACCACCCCCCCTCCCCTCCCCTCTGGATCCACTCCATTTCTATCTCTCATTAGAGAAGAATGGGCTTCTAAAAGATAACAACCAAACATCACAAACTAAAATAATAATAAGGTGAAGCAAAAACTTTCATATTGAAGTTGGACACAGCAACCCAACAGGAGGAAAAGAGTCCCAAGATCAGACAATAGAGTCAAGAGACCCGCTCGTTCTTACAGTCAGGAATTCCGTAAAAATGCTAAGCCTAATAGCTATGATATATAAGCAGAGGACCTAGTGCAAACTCATGAAGGCCCTGTTCTTGCTGCTTCAATCTGTGAGCTCATACGTGCCTTACTTAGTTGATTCAGAGGGGCTTGTTCTCCTGTGTCATCCATCCCCTCTGGCTCTTACAATCTTACTGCATCTTTTTTGAAGAATTCCCTGATCTCTGAGGGAAGGCATCTCTTGATGGAGAGCTCCAATTTAGACTCTCTCTATGCATAATGTCTGACTGTGGGTCTCTGCATCTGTTCCCAACTGCTGTCAGAGGAAGCCTCTATGATGATTGTGGTGATATTTTATTTGTGCACCCCAATAAAGCTTACTTGGAGATCAGAAAAAAAAAAGCCAGCTACTATATTAAACATAGAAGTCAGTCAATGTTAGTACACACCTTTAATCCTAGCATTCAGCAGGCAGAGATTCATCTGGATCTCTGTGAGTTCAAGGCCACACTGGGAACAGAGCCAGATGTGGTGGCACACGCCTTTTAATTCCAATACTAGTTAACCATAAGGTCTGAAGGTCTGTACAGACAGACGGGAAGTGACAGAGCTGGACAGAAAGAGGGAGTGATGTAGCTGGGCAGAGAGAGGAAGTGAGATGGCAGGGACAGAAAAGGATATAGGCGTGAGTATACAAGAAGTAGCTCTCTGGAGGCTGAGGATTTCTAGTGGTAAGAATGTGCGTGGCTGAGTTCTTTCTGCTTCCCTGATCTCTCAGTTTTTATCCCAATATATGGCTCTGGGTTTTTTATTAATAAGACTGTTAAGCAATTTGTCTTATGGATGATGACTGGATAAAGCACTGATCTATGAGTGTAGCAGAATATCTTTACAAATAATTTTATTGATTTGTTTTTTAGACCAGTTGTGTTTGGTTTTATTTACCCTAGGTCTTTGGGCTATCTAGTCTCTGGTTCTTGGTTACTCAAGCAGTGTCAGGTATGGGATTCCTTCTCATAGAGTGGGCTGTAAGTCAAATCAGACATTGGTTGGCTACTTCCACAAGCTCTGTGCCTCCATTGCCCTAGCGTATTTTGCAAGCAGGATAGGTCAAGGGTTTTGTGGCTCGGCTGGTGTCCACGTTTCTCTTTCAGTAGCCTGAAGAGTACCTTCCCACACCAAAGCGACTAGAACATAGGGGTAAAAGTTCCATGTAGGCACCAACTTGACTTCTCCATGTTCAGCGAGTTGTGTAGATGTCGCCTCAGCAGTGGGGCCCCACTGTCAATTTTCAGAGGACCCCCTTAGCCAACAACTCAATTTAATGCAGCCCAGCCCCACTATGCCCAGAAAATAAATGTATTTTTAATTAAATATAATCCAAGTTTTCATATTAGAAACAGTTCAAATGGGACCTCTATCAGTCATACTCAGAAGGCAACATGGGCTTCCTTCAGATGCTTCACATGGCAAGCAGCTGCAGGCCAGGAACCCAGACAGACAAAGGCCCTCATTCCATACCCATAAAGGAAACATACAAGAAAGCAGTGAGCAATGCCAAAGCTGTTCCTGGGTAGAGAAGCTGGTGCCACAGAGACACAACACAGAGAAGAAAACAAATGGCCAGATCAGGACTACAGGGGCCATCACAACACACATGACAGAGGAGACAACTCACAAATACTATACCACTGATCAAATAATTGAGAAGAAATGGACAAATTAGTCCTCTAAAATATGGATTTTTAATTAAAGCTTTTTTTTCTAAAGCAATTTACTAATCATTTGGGTTTTTTCTCCTTGAAATATAAAATTAAGGGGGTGGAGAAATGGGATGGTGTAGCACGAACCTATTGGTATTGATAAAATCCCAGAGCCAGATATCAGAGTAAATGCTGAAAGATCAGAGACAAAGGAACAAGCCACAGCCACCTCTCACTTCACCAACTCCTCAGTCGAAAGGACTGAACTCCTTTATCCTCCTGCCTTATAGTCCTTTCTCTGCCAGACATATCACTTCCCGTCTCAACCTCCCTAGTGCTGGGATTAATGGCATGTGTGCTTCCCAAATACTGGGAGCAAAGGCATGAGATCCCAAGTGCTGGGATTAAAGGTGTATGCCACCACAGCCTGGTCTCTATGGCTAACTAGTGGTTGGCTTTGCCCTCTGATCTTCAGACAAGCTTCATTTGTTAGAGCGTACACAAAATATCACCACAGGATGGCTCAGCATTTAAGAGCATACACCTCTCTTCTAGAGGACCTGAGTTCAGTTCCCAGCACCTACTCATAACTGCCTGTAACTCTAACTCCAGAGGAATCTGACACATTCTTCTGGCCTCACAGGTACTACATTTGTGTGCACATACCTGAACACACACACACACACACACACACACACACACACACACACACACATGCATGCCATGTGCATACACACAAAATTAATATTTAACACATAAAACTTAGCATGTAATAAAATAGAAAACTCATCTTCAAAAAAAATCTCAGAATAGTGTCAAAGGAAAAAAAAAAACTTTGCCACAAAAAATGGTACAGATGGCTTCACCGCTGAATACCATAAACACCAAAGGAAGAAATACCATCAGGCTCATACAGCTCTTTCCAAGTTGAGAGGAGAGAAATGCCCAGCGTGTTTTGCAAGGCACTATGAGAGACACCTGAACCAGACAACACGGCTGCAGAGTCAGGCAGGGAAGAAAGCCACAGGCAGAGGTCCTAGCCAAGGGGTCCTAAACTACAGGAGAAGGAGCAGTGTAACCAAGGAGTGTTTAGCCCAGGAAAACTGAGTATCTAACATTCAAGATCACTGTGATCCACCCTGAGTCAACACGGAGGAAAGCTACAGGCTCCTTTGGATAGACACTGAAAAGCATGTGGCAGCATTCAACACTCCATAGTAAAAACTTTCAGTGATGTGGGAAACAGGAGGAAATAGCCTCTGTTTGATAAGCGACATCAACAACCCCACAAAGGTGCTGTATCCTTACTGATGAGCTACTAAACACAGAAGCAAGCACTTCATGTGTATCCAGGGTCCTGAGGGCACAGCGAGGACTGGGGTAAGACATGCAGGTTCTTCGTGTGTAGACACTGCTCCCATAAGAAACTGGAAGAGCAACACAACAATTGTGACTGTACAAGGTCAAGGACACAAGAGTAATGTCCTAAAGCTCCTTTTCCTTTCCACACACTAACGAACACAACTGGAAAATGTAGACTGCTGCCCACAGCAGCTGACAGTGTGCATTCCATAGGACAGGACAGCACAAAAGACATGCAAGTCCAAGACTACAGACTACTGTGAGGCAATCGAAGCTGCCTCAACAAACAAAAGCCACCTACCACTAGTGTCAATCAGAAGACAGCTCCATGGAGCCTCCTGCTGATCCACAGATTCAGGCCAGCACAATTCACAATCCTAGCAGGCTCTGACAGAAATTGGCAAAGTACTGTAAACATATGTGAAACGAAGCATGCCTGTGATTTGTAAACCAATCTTAAAGGAAGAACAGTGAGGGGCTTCACTGACCTCAGGACTAACTATGAAGTCACCGTATCTACATCAAGTCCTGGAATAAGACCCAACAGAGCAGTGGTGTAGAATCGAGTCCAGAAACAGACATGCATCTACACCCTGATTTTCAATGAAGGTGCTCCTGGCAGGCTGGGCGGTGGTGGTGGTGCACACCTTTAATCCCAGCACTCAGGGGACAGAGGCAAATGGATCTCTGAGTTTGAGGCCAGCCTGGTCTACAAAGTGAGATCCAGGATAGCCAGAGCTACAGAGAGACCTTGTCTCGGGGGAAAAAAGAAAAAAGAAAAAAGAAAAAAAAATGTTGCTGCAATCTAATGGAAAGCAAATCATGGTCAACAGAGATGGTCGGTACCAAGCTGTATGCACATGTGGGCAAAGTGACCTCCACCATTATCCAAAGTATATGCAAAAAATACCATGGGGAGATGTAAGCCACAAAGCTTCTAGTCCCTCCCCCCATTTTTCTGTGTGTGTGGTGTTCACTCACATGTATTTGTGTGTGCACGTATGTGAAGGTGCATGTGCACATGTGTGCAGGCCCAAGATTGACATTGGGTGGCTTCCTCAACCACTCTCCATCTTACATATTAATGCAGGGTCCCTTGCTAAACCCAGAGCTCACCATTTCTGCTCATCTAGCTAGCCAGCTCAGTAAAGCTTCTAAGGGCAAGGCTGCCTGGGACATGGCTTCTGGAAGCAAAGATGTCTTATGTGACAGAGAGTGCAATGAGTGAGAAGTCAGGTTCAAACTAAGTCTAAAAATAGAGTCTTCAGCCCATCACTCAAGAGGCTGAGACAGGTGAATCATGAACTTGAGGCCAGGCCAGGCTTCATAGCAAGGCTTTCTAAGAACAGATAAGAGACACATTGCCGGTGGTGGCGCACGCCTTTAATCCCAGCACTCAGAAGGCAGAGTCAGGAGGATCTCTATAAGTTCCAAGTCAGCCTAGTCTAAAGAGTGAGTTCCAGGACAGGCACCAAAACTACACAGAGAATCCCTTGGGGGGGGGGGGGAGACAGAGACAGAGAGAGGGAGGATATCACTGTTAAATAAGCACTTGCTAAGTCTCCCCTCTTCTCTTTCCTTCACTGTTTGTTGCTTGTGAGAAGCTGCAGTGATATCTCTATGCTATGTGAGCCCTACCCTAAAAAGGAGGGGCAGGGCAACTGGCGGGCCTATGTCCCTTGATGCATGGCAAGACAAGACACAGACCACACCTCTGAGAATGAAAGTCAACCTTTAGGTGCTGTGGGATGTCTTTCTGTACACTGTGAATATATGCTGTTCCCATTGGTTAGTAAGTAAAGCTGTTTGGGCCTATGATAAGAAAGCTTACAGCCAGGTGGGAAATCTAAGTACAGAAACAGAGAGAAGAAGAGCAGAGTGGGGGAAATATCAGCCACCACCCAAGGAGCAGAAAGATGCCAGCAGACCAGTAATGCCATGACCACGTGGCAACTTACAGATTTTTAAAAAATGGGTTATGTTAAAAAAAAGCTAGCTAGCAAGAAGCTTGAGCCATAGGCCATCCAGTTCATCATTAATATAAGCCTCTGTGTGTTTACTTGGGTCTGAACAGCTGCGGGACCAGGCGGGACCCAGGAAAACTTTCAACTACCCTCAGGTCTCCAGCACACTGCAGGCCTGCCTCCTATTCTTCCCCCGGGAAGGCAGGATGCTCAGAGTACGCTCCCACACTGTAATGCTGTCCAAGCAACACATACCCTCCAGGTACACCTTCTATTGAGCTAAGGGACCAGCCTCTTCCCACAGGAGGCCAGCCTCCTCTTTACTCAAGACCAAATGGCCTCTAAGAGCCCACCCTTCATACACTCACTCAACCCAACTATAGCTAGAGTCCAACTAATTTCCCAGCTTAGCATCTACATAGGGCCAGATGCCCAGAAATCAACACAGGTCCAGGAAGAGGGACAGGTAAAGCAAGAGAAGCCTGCCTGACTCTGAAGGAGGTAGCAGGGGGCCTTGCCCCGGCTTGGTGCTAAATACCCACTGTCCTGTCTCTTTCCCTAGATTTGTTCTTGTAGCCAATTATGCACACACAAGTAACTGGAAAAGCCGAGTGTGCCCTCAAGTAAAAGAGGGAACCAGAGCCTCTGAGTACCCATCTACTCCATAGTGACAGCCAGCTATGTGCAGTATTCCTACTGAGGAGCCGAACATGAGTCTTTTCTAGAGCAGTTCCACACAGCTCCAGATCACACAGCTAATGAGTGCGAGGCTTGGTTGAGAACACTAGGGGAAGGCCAGGACCCTGATCACAGCACCATGGCTGGACTAATAACCTACACTGCATCCAAAATCAGGTGAGATCCTGGCTAGCTGGCCAGCCACCAGGAGCCAGCAGGGAATAACAGTGGTACAGAGAGGACAACTGTTCTACCCAGAAATATATGATAGGCAAACACACAGCACAGAGCCTGCATCAAAGTCATGAAAGCAGGCTGAGATATGGGCACCCAAGGGAGAGCAACCTTGGACCATATAGTACATGTTTATTCAAACCTGCAACTGTCCCCAGCTGTGTACTGAGACAAGAGAAGTGTGGCAATGTATAGGCTGCACTTCTGACCCACACATAGGGCCACAGCATCTTTCCCACCGAGATGGGACCACCTCCCCCACAACCACCTATCCCAAAGCCTGTGACTAGCTTATGCAAACACATCCAAAGCCATCAAATCAGAGACATGGCACCTACATTCAAGCACCAGGGACACGGCCTCCCTACCCATTTCCCTCAGCCAGAGCTCCTAAACTATGGTTAATGTACGATATAGCTAGAACCTAGGCTAAGGAGCTGGAGGAACATGAAGGACATGGCTTTACCTGTGCTTGTGGATCACAGGGCACAGGTCACCTGCCTAATGGGACCTGTACATGAGTCAGGAACATTGGAGGACAGAGGTTTCATTGGCTGCCCCACCCCCACCTCTAGCCTTCCATAAGACTCCATGAAAAGTGCCTAGAGAGAAACATCTCTGCCAAGGGGCTTCTCCGTTATGGATGGTGACAAAATTTAATTATTTGATTTTTTTTCCCCTCTAGAGAGCTAGCCCATTTAAGAGTTCAACTTCAAGCCTGCTGCACCATTGAGCAATGAATGTTACCAGACTGCTGTGTAACTCAGGATTGCCAAGAGACACACTCAACCTCACAGGTCTCTGGACAGCTCACAGCACAACCCTCCTTCACAGAACTGAAGCTATCCCAGTCTCACATCACAAGAAGACCAGTCCCAGAGCCAAGCCAGACCAAAACCTACTCACGCTGACAGAGTTCTATGATCTGTGAACCAAGCCCAGGAGCCAGTGCCTCCTATTGTCTGGCCAGTAGAGGTCTCCAGCCATTGCTATCTTGTTTCTGTCAGTGCGAGCACATGTGCAGGTGGGCATGCACACAGGCCTACACATATCCCCAAGAAGGTATTTATAAGGTCTTAACTATCAGTCATCCCACATGAACCCAGAATGAAAATATCCTTCCAATGACACATATACAACCTAGAAACTACCCTGGAACCTGCCAGCCAGCAGAAGAACTCAGAACTCACAAAGAAAAAAAGTAAAGTTCCTCCAGCTTGGCTCCTCTGGAAGCCCAGAAACGCTTTCAACATCCTTGACTCTGCGATTTGAGCTATTCACAGACATCCTGTTTTGAAGTAAGGACAGTGTTCACTCTGTTCTGAGGAATGCTGCACAGGCATCCACATTTCCAAGGCCATTGGGCACTCAGGGCCAGGACTGCAGCCTGTATAACCCAGGATGGATACTAGCCCCACCCCCCCCCCCTTAACGGAACCAGCACTCACCCATCTCTTCTGGAGCCCCTAAAAGATACCTACCCTCCTGTCCATATAGCTCAGTACAGGGGGCAGATGCCTGCTACTAGGGAGAAGCTAGGTCTCTCCAGAAGAACCAGGCCACTGTTGTCCACAAAATAAAGCCATACTATGGGAGCCCATAGAAAAGCTATGAACCAGAGCCAGATAGATAGATACCAGGAAAAGGAGCTATCTATGCCTCCTCTGTGCCCAGAGATCCACCTGCAACCAAAACTCCCCTGCAAGACTATGCCATCCCTGCACCACCCTGCAGTCCTACCTCCTGCCCAGGGTGTTTAAGAGACTGGGAAATCCAAGCCAGTCTGCTCTGTATGTTCCTATCATCTTAGACTCAGCCAGTGGCAATTCACCCTTTCAGCAGCTTCCACTTAAAACCATAACACCTCTTCATACAAGTCCTTTGCTATGGACTAAATCGATCACACCTTCTAAAAGTCATGCTAAGCCAGTGTGGCTACAAGAGGGGACAGGGCCAAGAGGAAGCTAATTGAGGTCCTTAGAGCATATGGCCAGCTGTCCTTCTAAAAGGAAGAGGAGCCAGCAGAGAACTCTCTTACATATGCAGTGAGTCCAGGTGGGAACACAATGGGGAACCAGCCAGTAGCAACCCAAGCAGAGATCTGCAGTGCTGGGTCCTTCATCTGTCTTGTATGCTCCAGGGCTATGAGGAGCCCCTGCTGTGGGACTCTACTTTACAGCTAAGCCATTACTCCTGCCCTCTCCTCAGCAATCCTAGAACTTACCATCCCACACACACTACATGACCATGGGCCCAGATGAGTCACTGTCCCCTCCTGCTTCCCTTTCCACTTCTACTATGGCCCCTCCAGGGACAACTGTCCACCCTCACATCCATATCTGTCCTCTCAAAGCCTGGGTCACAATCTGTTCCCAAAAGCTGTCCAGAACCACTCACCACCAACCTGCCTCTCCCAATATGGCCCCAGCTTCCCCCTACAAAACAGTATGGTTTCTTAGTACCCAAAAGGGGTCCTTTGACCTTTAGACAAAAGCAATCTCCAGAAAGAAGCCAGAGAGATGACAGCACTGCCCTGGGAAGGTATTTCACAATCCTCAGGGACGGCAAACAGATATCTATGTCAAGCTTCAGCCCACCAATGTGTACACACTGGTGGAACCTTTTCAATAATGGGTCCACAAGGAAAACATTAGAGCAAACACCAAGAAAGGTCAGGCAGTGGTGGCGCATGCCTTTAATCCCAGCACTCAGGAGGCAGAGGCAGGTGGATATCTATGAGTTTGAGGCCAGCCTGGGCTACAGAGGTAGTTCTAGGACAGCCAAAGCTACACAGAAAAATCCTGTCCTGAAAACAAAACAAACTTAAGAAAGTCACCAATATTAACCGCTACTCCCTTGTCCCTATAGAAAAAAGTCACAATGAAGTAAGTTAACCCAGGCATCCTGAGTGAGCTACACCCACTCACAGGCTCCACTCAAACGCCCTGCTTGAATGGCTCACTGCAAGAGGATGCCTCCTAAGCTGGGGTTCATACTGAATGTAAGTGACCACTCTCCTCAAACATGCTGGAATCTAAGAGACTAAAGACAGTGCTCATACTCCACCTGCTCCTTGAATCTGGTTCCTCCTGGCTCCCTATTCTCCTCTGTGCCAAACCATACTATTCTGAGGATTGAAGAGTGAGAGCCCCAAAGTATGGCTCAGTAGGAAAGCACTTGCCCATCATGCAAAAGCCTTGGGTTGGCGGCCCAATAGTGTAATAAATAAATAGATAAATAAATAAAAAGTATTTAATTAAAAATTTACCAAGCTCACTTACCAGTAAATGTCACCACTGAGGGAGTACCAATAGCAATGCCCAGTTGTCCCCACAGAAGATAGAGAAGGCTGTGTACCTGTCTACCCTGCTGAGGGAAACTTGCATCATATCCTGATTCTAACTACCCATTCTTTCCTACCATAAGCTCTTTCCTCCAGGCATCTCCTGCCCTGTTTTTCTCAGAGCAAAGGGCACTTCCGAAAGATTCCAATTCCCATCTGCCCCTAGAAGGATCAGACACTTCTCCTGGCTCACTCTAACCCTGCTAAAACTAGACCTGACAGAACAGAAGCTACTGTGTCTATCATGGTCACATCTTGTTCTTTAGCTCAGTGACAGACAAGTCATAGCTGTGTGATAAGCAATAATCACAAACATGAAGGGATTCATGAGACTCAGGCCCATAACACCTCCTTGACATCCCACCTCAGCAACACAGCCTCTAGAGTCAACTAGAACCCTGCAAGCAAGCTTGACAGGAAACACAGATGATGACAAAGTAAGGGCCTGGAAAGGTCTGAGGCCAGGGTGGCCTCCAGCATGGTCTGTCCCTCTGGCTCTGCCTTCTGAGCTTTGCTCTGAGTGTAGTGGCCCTGCCAGGGAGTGTCCCAGTACTTTCCACCTCCCCTGTTCTCTTTTCCATTGGGCCTCTGCCAAAAGCCCTTCCACACCCAGCTACCTAAGGTCCACTCCACTCAAAGTTTCTGGGAACTTAACATGACATCATCTCTCTAAGATCCCAAGGTGCTCTGGACAGGGATTCCTCTAGGTGTGAGTGCAAGTCAAAAGATCAGGTGACCAGACTTTGGAGGAAGCAGGAGGAACCAAGTGCCACCCATGGAGCAAAGCAGAGGTCTGTGTAAGTCATTCTGAAACTAGAGCTCCAAGGTAAGGGTGTGGCAGAACTAGCAGCCAGGCCACAGCCAGCTCCTTGCCCCATATCTAGTCTTAGGACACAGCCTAGGGCCTCCCAGGCCGAGGCAGGTACATGGGTACCCAGGAGCATCTTTTGGTTTTGGCGAGTGAGAAGGTGCCAATTTAGGAATGCACATGCCCAACTGTGTGTGCTTTGAGCAGCAACCATGTCTATAAACACTCGGGAGATTCCTAGCTTCATCTAGCTGGCTAAGGAAAAGGTGACAATGTATCTTGTGCCCAGAGACTCAAGGAGCTAGGAGTGCAGTTGGTGGAAGACCTCTAGCCATGAAACCTCCAAAATGTCACAGCCTGGGGGGGGGCACTGTAAATTTTTCTCCCTCTTTCAACATCCAGAACCAAGGTTGCCCCCCCCCCCATCCCAGGACCAACTTAAGAACCCTCTAGAGTTTGCATCTGCACACCTGGAAGGAAAAGCAGTATGTGGTGTTGCCCAACACCTGGTGGAGCTTCTTCTAAACCCCTTCTTCCTACAAACAAAACCGTATCGCACCAGACAGGCTGTGCTGTGATCTGGGGAGAAGCAGACAAGGGGCTCCAGTCCCGAGGGGTTCTCTTGACTTCTGGTGGGAAGCCTGGAAAAGCCCACCCAACCATGGCTGCAGGAAGCCATGCCTATGTCAGTTCAAGGCTGGGCCCTGGGACCTGGCCTTCCAAGTCCAAGCTCATGCACTAAGCAGAGAAGGACAAATTCAGGCTACAAGGAGATCCACAGCAGTAGTGCAAAAAGCTGTTGCGGGCTGGTGGCATTTGTGGGCAGAGAAATGTGTAGTGAAACCACTTCCTCAAACACTGTTGTGGCCCAGGCATGGACAGGAGCCACAGGCTCTAAAGTGCACATGAGCCACAATATCAATGACATCAGACACTTAGACAGAAAATGAGAGGCAGAAATTACACCAGAAAGAATAGGCCAGTGTGGGCAGCCCTTGTGGACACTCCATGGGCCCCCTGGCCACTGGAATGGCACCAGCACAGGAAGGGTGACATTAGCAGCAAGGCCTGTCAGAGAGCTCACCCAAAGCATCCCTGAACCCCTGTCCAAGTCCATGCTTGACTTGCCCTCACTAGCATAAACATCACACACAGAACTTCAAATAAACAGATTTCTGCAGGAAGAGCCTGGGAGTAAACATTCTCCACAGCCTCAGTGGCTGGGGGAGATGGGTACCACTGGGTTTTCTCCCCTTCACTGGTTTCCAAATGACTGGGAATGTGGTTAGATGGGTTTGGTTACTAGGCTGATGGTTTCCAACCAGACTGGGGGTGCTGGGTGAGCTCTACCAGCACCACACCTGTCCTCCTCTGAAACCCACTTTTTGGCTCATGGGGATTGGCTAATATCCATGGCACCTAACTCCCTGAACAAGATGGCAAAAGCCAGCGAGCTCTTTATAAATACAACAACTTGTATTAAGAAAAAGGACCAAACCACTGAAACAGAAAACACACATCACCTACATGCACAGGCCTGTTCTTACGGCCATTCTTCAGAAACGTACAGGTCCCAGGCCTCTGAGAAAGAGTACATGCTTTCATATGGTGCACAAAATCCCCAACACGGGACGGCAAGCCTGGGATCCTAACTCTGCCATGATTTTAGTCAGTACCATTTTGGCCTGAAAATTAACTTTAACGCTACCTAATGTGCTACTGATATTCCAGGAAACAGAATCTTAGCAGGTGTGTGTGCCAGGAATGCTTTGCTGTCACACTGCAGAGTCAGCACCACCTGTTTGCCAAGGCTTCTAACACCTGAGCCACTACGAAGCCACCTAGACAGCATGTGCAGAGGTGCTGCATAGCCCCAGCCACCATCCAGATGCAAGGCTTCCAGGCAGCCAGCTATGACCAGCCAGTCTCCTGTCCACCTGATGCCCTTCAGGAAGGATGGAAATATTGTCCCCAAGACCTTCATTCATTCCATCCCAGCCCCAGTGAGAGGCATATATGAATACAAGGAGAATTGTCCACTGCGGGCTCACAAGACATGTACACATTTTACTAAAATTTCAGCATGTGGAAGAAGCACACATAAGATAAACACAGCCTGAGAAGTCTTCAACGAGGTACTTTTCTGCCAGGTGTGGTGGGCACATTCCTGTAATCCCAGCACTGAGGAGGCTGAGGCAGAAAGAGAAAGCTCAGCCTGGGCTATACAATGAGCTCCATGCCAGCACTTTAGTCTCCATTCGGAAGAGTGCCAGGTCCCAAGGTTTCAGGCAGCAGCAGAGTGGAGAAAACCCTCTGAGGCTGCCTGCAAACAGAAGAGCAACACATGCCACCCCGAGACTGAAAGCTGTGCCACTCTGCTCAGCCAACGCTTCTCTGCATTTCATCCTGGGTCTTAGAAAAAGCTACAAAGAGAAGCTGAAACCAGCACACAAAACCAGTCAGTAACAAGCAATAATAATACCATTTTGCATTAGCCAGATACATGGTGACAAGCAAACAGAAAACAACCCCACCAGGAACTTGAGGCCTTTCAAGCTTGTAAGTCTCTCAAACCCATGGACTAAAGTACTTGTAGCCCCACTGCCCTGAACACCCCTACTTCCGCCAGAGCCAACAGGACATCCAATGGTATCAGAGTACCCCTTGAGAGGCTGTTGTCCAATCCCCTGCTATGTTGGCCTAGATAGTTCCCCAGACTAAAAACACCTGAGTCCCGAGTTTTCTGGATAGATTGTATTCAGGATAACTTGCAAACTCCAAATCACCTCTACACCAATTGCATCAGAGAATGTGTCTCTGAGAGCCATGACAAGGCTTGGGCAGTAGCAGGAAAGATTCTTCACCTTGTCTGTGGTCTACACCTTGAGCATTTTAGGTTTCAAGTTTTAAAAACTGAGATATGTACTACTCAAATCCATGAAATGTACGGTGGCTTTTCACACACTAGACTTGGCACAGTTGTGAAGGATGCTATAAATGTGGCTTGCCAGAGTGAGTGCTCTCCTATAGGGCACAGCCAGGTGGCCAGCAAGGGGCCCCATGTCCTAAGCACTGCTCAGAGCCAAGGATGCCTCCCACAGCACATACTCAGTGAACACTAGCAGCCACCTTGACATACAAAGTAGCACAACACACCCACTTCCAGAGCTCCAGACAGGCCTGGGAGCAGCAGCCTCTGGCAGAGCCTGGTGTACACAAGAGTCACAGTGAGGTCTTCTTTCTCTCCAGTCCTTGGCTCTCCATTTGGATTTAGTCAAGTGTTTGGCCACTTAACATTACTCTGGATGTACACTTCCAAACCACAAGGAAACTTGGAAATCAATGTTGGATTCCATGAGTTGTTTCCCAGCTGAGACTCATGACTGACAGTGGCAAGCTCAGAACCAGGCCACATGCAGCAGAGAGGAGGATATGCCAAGAAAGCTCTGAGAATGTCACTGGCCACTATGCAAGCCTCGAGTCACATGTCCACATGTGCAGACCATAACACATGGCAGAGGAAACTCAAAAACGATCAAGATGCACAATACTGAACCCAGAGAGGAAGCAAGCATCAACTCTTCATGACACCAGGTCAGTAAATGATCCTGTACAAATCATCATCTTCCCCAATGGCCGGCCACCCAACAACAGCCATGGACTCCCACTAAAGATTGCCAAAAGTCCCACCCAGGAGCCTCTCCCCTCATTCCCCAAACACGCAGACGGGGCAACAAATGGAAGTCCTGAGTGAAGAGGAGACAAGGGCAGTGTTGCCAGGAGGCAGCCAAGCAGTACCCAGAGAACCGCACCAGCCTCCTCACAGGCAAGGGGTCGCCTGGTCCAGCCCTGACACAGCAAAAGTATCTCTGGGAGTGCACAAACCTAGCCTCCACCCAGCCTCCTGACCCAATGATAAACCAAGGCTGACCTTGACTACCATGGGAAACCATCAGTGCAGAGTGGACATGGAGACACACCTGGGTGATCAGTGGGAAAAACTGGGGCAAGTAAGCCCAGGAAAGAGATGAGTGCTTGTTACTAACTAGTCCCTCAAGGAACATCTGGCCAGTAGTCCCAGTGAAAGTCAGGGGTCCAACCACAAGGCTGTTTCCCTTCCTTCCTTCCTTTCTTCTCTGGCTTCAGTTTTCCTAGAGGACACCAGTTCACACTTCATCCACCCCAGCTCTCCTGAGAAAAGAGCTCCTTTTGACTTTAGAGTTACTTAGCAGTTTAGCAGCAGCAATTATGACCTTTGCAAATATAAGGATATATTGTTACTTTTTCTACCCTGCACATGCTCATATCCACTTACCACCACACAGAACAAAATTCCCAAAAGGAAATGTGCTGGTGTTTAGTTCCCTGGTTTACGCATGTGCAGCTAGAATACCCCATCATTACGGAAGAAGGCAGAGTCCCTTACTCCACAAAGCTCACAGATTGCCCCAGGCCAGGAACACCACCAAAGCCCAAGCTGTGGTGAAAAGAGAGGGTACAAGCACTAGGCAGTACCCTTGTGGCTGCTGGTTGGGTTAGTCTCACTGTTCTGACTCCAGACAAGGCATCAGTCTCCAGCCTGGCCAGCTCCCAAATTCACACTCTTGTCATCATTGCCAATCTCCCTTCACCGCATAACCAGAATCTAACAAAGGGTTTGGATAGAGGAAGCAGATCATATGGTCAACACAGACTATCGAAAGGAAAGGGTCAGAGGTTACATGTACCCATGCCTCATGGCAGGAACCTAGTGGAATCATAGCCTACAGCCCAGGGTATGGAGGCCATGGGCATAGAAGGAAAAGGCAAGGCAGAGCAGGAGGAACTGGGGGGAGGGAAGGAAGTAATTTGAAGAGGAGAAAAGGAAGGAGAGGGAAAAGGAAGAAGGGGGAGTAAGAGTAAGGAGGAAGACAAATATGCTAAGGGCAGGATGAGAAGGAAGAGGAAGAAGACAGCAAGATGAGAGTGAGGAGGAGGAGAAGGAAGAACGGGGGGGGGGGGGGGGACCGGGGTTCGGAGAAGTCAATCATCTGCCCTCTCTACCCTCCTCCTTCTGCCATGCACACAGAAAACCAAGTTAGATCCACGGAACTGTGTGGCATCCTGTCTGTCATGCGTAAGCTTGAGGAAAAACCACAGCCTCTCTCTATGATTTACTCAGGTTTCTTCTAGGACAGAGAACAAGATGCAGCAGGGGTCACAGGTCAACATCCAAACTTTCCCCACTGCACGTAAGACTAGTGAGTGCCCTCAGGTCCTCCCAAAACACAGCCCCAGGCTAAGAGCTATTAGTAGTAGTGTGTAAGATGAACAGCACAGCCAGCTGTGACCACAGTAAGCCAATGTTATGTGCAGACAGATCAGCAGAAAGACAGATGCCACAAGCAAGCCACAGTGGTAAGAGCTACAAAGAGAGCAGAAGAGGCTGGGTCCATGGGACTAAGCTCAGTGATGCCCAAAGAAGAGATGAAGCTCGAGGAAGGAAATGGCATGAACTGGCCAACAACATGACAGGCACAGACACATGCTCCAACCCAAGGGACCCCAAAGGCTCTGGCCCTCAGATGCCCATCCATGGCTGATGGCACCTAGGACCTCCCTCACACCCAGGCTGCAATGGTGAACACTGGGCCCCTTCTCACCCAGATAAGGGGCTGGAGAAAGTCTGGGCCTGTACAGACTGGGACCTGTACTGGGGACCTGGATCTACATAACAGGGATAAATTCACACAGACAACAATGGTGTCTCCAGCTAGGAGAGAGGAATGGCTGAACCAAAAGCCCAATGTGAAACCACTGGGACTCTCAGGGAGGAGGGAAAGGGGGTGGGACATCCTGAGGGATATGGGAAAAGGTCTTCAGCAGGACATAAATAGAATCTAAAGTCACAAAGGAACACAGTGAAGGCTGGAAAGTAAAGAACAAGTAAAAGGTGGCTGAGACAGGCAATGATCTGAGAACTCTATGTGACTCATTAGGAGGAAAAGGAAGCAGAGCTTGGGGCTGCAGGGCTGAGCAGGTGTGAGAGCTCAGAGTTGGGGTCCCTGCCACCCAGATGCACACTGCTTCTCAGGGAGGCTCACAGTGAAGCAGATTTTTGGAAAGGTGAGAAAGAAAGAAAAGAAAAAAAAAACACTGGCAAGCCTTTAGGATGAGTGTAGCTGCCAAGGAACAAAAAAGGCACAAGGGCAGCAGACAGCAGGATCCAAGAAAGGAAGGCGCAATCAGAGGGGAGCAGGGGAAGGCTTTGGAGAGAAAAGTCTTGTTCCCCTGCCATGGTCTACACAGAGCAAAGCAAGCCTGGATACTGCCTTGCCCTCAGGGCTTGAGTATACTCAAGTAGGGTAATAGACAGACCAAAGGATGGGACCAGGGTTACAGAGAGGGCAGCACAGAGAGAGGAGGAAATGTAACCCTGAGCCTTCCCTGAGCTCCATCCAGTCTCCTGAGCAGCAGCAGCAGCCTGCCATGCAGACAACCTCAGCTCTTCCTCTACAGACAGCCAACCCTGCAGGCACTTTGGTTGGGGACTTGGAACTGTTCAGGGCACACCTGGGAACCAGCTCCAGTTTATCCAGTCCTCAGCTCACACCATGACACATCCACAGCACCTCTCGGCAGGGAGATGAACTAGTCAGCACAATAACCCAAAGTAGTCTCCACAGTTGTTGAAGCATGCAATACTGGACATGCAGAGAGCCTGCCAGGTCTACATATCTCACTGGGAACTCCACTAACTACCAGATGCAGTATCCTAGGGGAAGCCCCACATCAAAGAAGCACCCCACATTCTGCTCTGCCTGCCAGTCAAAAGCATTGTGTTTCTGCCCCAACTTCAGAACAGATGTGAGAAGCAAGAGCAGCAACATTTCATTTTGTCAATCAAGTGGCCTGGTAGCTTTGCGTTCTGAGGAACAGATGGCCCTGGGCTTTGCATTCCCAGGTGCACCACATCCTGGAGTCCTGCCTACCTGGCTGCTACATACCTAACAGCCAGGCCATACACCTGAAAGCTAACCCCTGATTTGCAAGTTGCCCATGGACCAAAGAGCTGATCAAGGCCAGAGAAGTTTATCATGTACCTGAGAGCTAACCATAGACTTGAGAGTTGGCCACAGATCTAAGAACTGACCATAAACCTGAGAACTGACTATAGATTTAAGGACTGACCTGAGACCTGACCACAGACATAAAAGCTAGCCATAGATCTGAGGGCTGACCACAGACCTGAGAGCTGATCATAATGTGGAGAGTAGATCATGAATGTGAGAGCTGACCATGAGCCGAAGAGTTTACCCATGGATGTGAGTGATGACCACACCCACAAACAGAAGACTTTTACATGCTCACCTTCCTGACATCACATTTCACATCTGGTCCAACAAAGCTCTCAACCTCAAAACACTAGACAGAGCTCCCTTTAGAATCACTGTGGAGCTCATCCAGACTGTAAAATGTTTACATGGATGTCTATCCACATAGAGTATCATCAGGATGCCTGCCCAGGGATGCCTTCAGGCACAGCACAAAGGAAAAGGCTGAGATGCCATGGCAAGCCATGAAGATAGTACCTTTTCCCTTGGGGTCTTGCCCCTCGTCTTCCCTGTGAAAGTGGAGATGGGCACTGCATCCACCAGGTCAGCCATCCTCCCTGGCCAGTTCTAGGATGAGCTAAGGCTCCCCACCCAACAGCAGAAGCTTCCTTAGCATATAGGTCAATCCCTGCTGGTGATGAGCTCAAGAAGAGGGCTAGTGGCTGCCTGGAAAAAACAGCACAGAGCCAGGGCTTGGAGCCAAGGTGTTGGCAAGGGACACACACACACACACACACACACACACACACACACACACACACACATCATAGCAGCACGTGGAACGAAGCAGAGAAACAGAAACTAGGAGTTGGCCCTGGAAGGGAGCAGCCACTGTCTCCTGCTCCCAGCACTGTGCTCCTGGCTGCAGGACATGAACCATCCTCCTTGGAGCAGGTGCCAGGGTGCTGTCCACAACATGAGCAAGTTGACCATAAACCAGAGGTTCTTGCCTCCAGCCCACCCACACAGCCAAACTCTGGCCATGGTGGCATACACAGCACCTGGCACTTCTCAGAAAGGGCAGTGGACACAGGGAAGGACGGGAGCTTTCAGCCCACATGAACAGTAAAAGATGGACACTGACTCCTTCACCAGAGGATGCGGTGCTGGTGCAACAAGCCTAGCTCTTGGGCTCTTCCTGGGAGCTATCCAGTGGCTTGTTTCTAAACTTCCTCTTCTGCTTAAGCTACCCTTAGGCTGATAGGTAGCTAAGGGATTCTGTAATATGTAATCCTTTCAAATACACCCCAGGGCCTGAAAAAGCCCAGTTGTTCTCAGTAGGAGGTGGAGCAGCACCTGCAGCTCACACCTAAAGACAGAGCCAGCAGCTGGAGTCGACCTGTACAAGACAGACTCACATCTGCAGAGAGCAAGAGGCCCTTGTGACATCAATAACCATGCCCCCAACCTAAAGGAAGACACAAAAGCCAGATGTATTTTCTACACATTCTTCTAGGTGACAGATGTGAAACCAGTCTAACAACCTAGAAGGGCTCAAGCCACACTGACCAAGGTTCAGCCAACAAAAAGCAAGGCCCCTGTGACTGCTGTCACATCTTGAGGCTCAATGAGAGGGCTGTCTTAACATCACCCCAAAAGGTACTCCATCCCTCAGGAGCTTAGGGCTTGACCTTCAGGGTCTCTTAGCAACTGTTATTCAGCCAGAGAGGACACACCAGCAGGACTGCATCAATATGAAGCAGTAACAGGAAAGAGCCAAGGTGGAGGCAGCACTGGTCAGTTTCTATAGGATGATGAGCCTTGACTCCGTTCAAACCAATCTCTCAAAGAAAGCAATTAATCATACAAAAGAAAACATGCATCTCACTGCAAGAAGCAGTTTCTGTTCCTGCAAGGGGCAGAGACAGCACAGGTCAGTGCAGAAGTGAGCAAACACACACCCAAGTGGAGAAGGAAGCCAGGCTAACAGCTGCCTCTGGTCCCAATAAGGCATTTGGTAAGCAGCCCCAGGCCAGTAAGTGTCCGTGTTCCCTAAGGACCAGGACCTCCAGCAAGGTCATCTTCAGGAATAAGACAAATAGATGAGTCACAATGCCAGTAAGGCAGGTTGGCCTGGACACTGGACACTTCTCCAAGCCCACAGGGAGTACACACAAAACATACACCCCTGGGTGCTCACTGCCGAGGGCTACTGAGTGGAAAGTGTTCAAAGGCATTTCCTCAAGAGTCCTGAAGTGCCGCTTTCTTCCTAGTGTCAGCTGCAGTGGTCAACAGTGAGAGAGTGCGGGTTAGTTTGTCAACTGAACACAAGCTAAGATCATCAGGGAAGAGGGAATCTCAACTGAAAAAAAAAAAAAAATGCCTCCATCAGCTTGGTCTCTATGCAAGCCTTTCTTGATTAGTGATTGATGTGGGAGGACTCAGCCTACTGTGGGTAGACCACAACTAGGCGGGTAGGTCTGGGTTGTCTGGAAAGAAAGCTGAGCAAGCCATGGAAGCACACCAGGAAGCAGCATCCTTCTAGGGTCTCTGCTTCAGTTCCTCCTCCTTGAGTCCCTGCCTTGGTTTGTCCTTCATGATGGATGTAAACTGTAAGATGAAATAAATCCTTTCTTCCCCAAGTTGCTTTTGGTCATGATGTCTATCACAACAGAAACCTTGTTAGGCCAGAAGAGAACTCACTAGAACATGGCAATATGCAGGTACACGGGCTCCGGTTGTGGGGGTGCTGTGTCCTCTTACATGCTTGGAGCTGCAGACACAGTGCTACAAGACGGCTGACTCAAAAAGATACCCAGGGCATTCATCTTTCTGTTGGAAGCTGAGCCACTCTTGGTATATTCCATCAACATATTAAGTCAACAAGAGTGCCCCCTTATGAGGTTCCCCCCCCCCCAGGCTTACACAAACAGGAGCAAAGCCTCAAACTTAGAGCCATGACCCAGGACACTCAGAAAAGGTAGACCCCATGTGTCTGCACAGGAGACAGCCAGCTCAACTGTTTTCTGGTCACCAGCTTAGTGTCTACCAACTACAAGAAGTGAGGAGGTGAAGGCAGAGGGGTGAAATAGGAATACTCAAGAAAGGTGATTTAACTCCGAATGCATCCAACACCAACCAGAAGACAGAGGGAATCTTTTGCCAAAAGATCAGCAAAATTGGCAAAGCTGAATTACACTGGTGAGGAAAAGCCTAAAGTCAGAAATGAAGGACAAGATGATCCAGCCTCACACAAGTAAAAGGAAAGGAACAGGTGCCAATCATGGAGCAGTAGTTAAACAGTGAGGTGCCAATCATGGAGCAGTAGCTAGGCAACCAGGTGCCAATCACGGAGCAGTAGCTAAGCAGCGAGGTACCAATCATAGAGCAGTAGCTAGGCAGCCAGGTACCGTAAGAATTCCTACCAGGATACAAACAGTAAAGCTGACTCAGAAAGAAAGAAAAATAGATCACACACAAATGCAATGAGGAGGATAAACTTAACCTAAGTTCAAGGCCTGTAAAGTAATTTTTAAAACATCAGTGAAATTAATTAAAGAGATGGGAAAGATAGTAGGAGAGTGAATAAGCAAGGTACAATGGTGTGAGAGAGAGAGAAAGAGAGAGAGAGAGAGAGAGAGAGAGAGAGAGAGAGAGATTTTATTTTGTATGTTAACTTTAAAAAACCAGTAAGAGCCGGGCAGTGGTGGCACACGCCTTCAATCCCAGCACTTGGGAGGCAAAGCCAGGTGGATCTCTGTGAGTTTGAGGCCAGCCTGGTCCACCAAGTGAGTTCCAGGAAAGGCGCCAAGCTACACAGAGAATCCCTGTCTCAAAAAAACAAAAACAAAAACAAACAAACAAAAAAAACCAATAAGATTAGAAATTAAGATGAACTCAACCTGTTTGGAAGCACACCATCACAATAGTAATACTCCTCTGAAGAACCTAAAGACTCGTGAAAACCTCTGTCCGAGTTCACACTGACTTACTACAAAGCTACAGCAATCAGGAGAGTGTGTCGCAGGCAAAAGGATGGACATGTCAACCAATGAAATATAAATGAGTCCAGAAATAAATCTGTATGTTCACAGCCAATTAAATTTTCAAGACGAGTGATAAGATGGTTCAGTGAGGAATAAGAACCTTTTTAATAAGTGCTTCTGGAATGACCAGATAGCCACATACAAAAGAAGCAAGACCCCCTTCCTTATATGACTATAGGTCTTAAAGGAAACAGCTGTCTTTGTAACCTCAGACTAGATACAAGCAACCAAAGAAAAAGCAAGGCATAGTCCATCAAAACAAATACCATTAATGCCTCAAATAACACTCAAGAAATGAATACAATACACCAAATGGGAAAACAAACTGAATCACAAAGTTGGTAAGCTAGCACCCAAAATATATAAAGAATTCTAATAACTCAACAATTCTTTTAAAAAGTTAAAATGTGCTGTGGATTTGAATCTTCAAAGTAGACATATAAATACCAATCAGCTCATGAAGAAACTCAACATTGGGGAAATGCACATCAAACCACAAGAAGATGTCACTTTATTCCTAGCAGGACAGTTATTGTCAAAGATGAGCAATAACAGTGCTGTTTAGGGATGTGGAAACATTGGAACCGTCACTCACTGCTAGTGGAACGTGAAACGGTCTGGCGGTGGAAAGCACCCAGCAGTTCCTCAAAAGCTAAGCTCACTTGGCCAGCACCTCCACAGCTGGGTTTATACCCAAGAAAACAGAAACCTGTGTCCAAACAAAAGCTGGTACGTGGATGCTCACAGCAGCCCTATCTGTAACAGCCAACTGTCCATCAATACCCACAAAACGTCATGTGTATCTACACAAAGGAAGAACACTGGGTCATGAAAGAGAACGAAGTATCACCAAAGCCACCCCATGGGCCATCCCAGAAAATACTGTGCTGAGTCAAAGCATCTGACAGGACAGACTGCTGAATCCCATTCATAGGAAATATCCAGAACCAGTGACCCAGAACAAAAAGTAGATTCATGGTTGCCAGGGGTTCAGGGCAATGGGATGGGGGTGACTACAAATACGCATTGGGTTTCTTTTCAGGATGCTAAAGTACCCTGGAATAGGGAGTGCTAATGGTTGCACAGGCTGGTGAATACATGGAAACGCTGAGCTGTATATTTTAGAGCAGGATTTGTATGTTATATGAACTTTGTAATGTATAGATAATAATCAAAGAAACCAGTACAGACTTCCAAATAAAAAGGAGGAATGTTCTACAGATAAGGACACATTACACACACACACACACACACACACACACACACACACACACACACACACACACACATGAAATAAATATTCAAAAAGTGGGGCCTCACTTACCCATGTGTTCAGTCAGTGGGGCTGAGATAAGAAAAATCCTGGTCCTAAGGAAGCAGCTGGTTTAGGCCACACCCACACCATGTGCACAAAAGCAGAACCCATTGCTTCACAAACTGCCAGCAGCCATGGAATGATGAAACCTTTCTATGGAGGCTTCTCTAGTCTGGTAATGCAGCTCAAAGGCAAGGGCCACAAAATGCAACTTGCAAGCTGAGTGAGCTAAGGACCCACAGCTCTTGGCTAGCCAAGGTGAATAACAAGGCCCAGGGTTCAGAGAGCACGTTGGAGGAGGCAACACTGAGCAAGTCTAGGAAGGACACTGGATCTACTCAACTCAGTCTGGGCTAGGCACAATGGGCACAGATGCAGATGTGACTACAACTTCCAGAAGGCCCATGTCCATGGACTCTGGGGACTCTGGAAGTTGCAAAGGAGGCAGCAGCCAGCAAATGCCTGGAAAGTCACTATCACAAGGTAGCTTCCACTCCAAAGGTCCCTCTGACTATCAGAGTCCCACACTCTGAAGGAAGAAACAAAGTCCTGTGGCAGTGTACAGGGACTTGGCACACCCCATTAATGTTACCTATACATTCTTCTCCCATCTGTAGAGCTTGCTCCAGCTCTGGAGAAAAGACAACCAGGTTCCCTGTATAACACCCCTCACTAGAGTCAATATCACTGCCATCATGTCCTGGCCCTTCTAATCCAGAGAACTGGCAGCAAAGTACCAAGTAGTCCAAACACCCTCCAGAAAGCCCAGATGGGGACAATGTTCAAGAGGTAGAAATACCAGAGCATGTATCATCCAGGCCACCAGAGGGATCATGAAGGATTAACTATGATTAGCCCCAGCACGTGCAGCCTCCACAAGAGCCTCATGTCAGTGGGTTCGTGTTTGCTTGGTGTCTGTGCCCAAACATTCCCGGGTCAGTCTCAGGAAGACATGGACTCTAAAATGGCTCCTGGCAACCTAGTCACATATGTGTCTATGGGAAGGCAGCCCAGAAACAAAGAGTGCCCCTTCCTTGCCGGGTACCTCCACATTCTCCTGCCTACCCTGCTTGAACACCATGCCTGGAAGCCAAGTTGCTTTTTGTATAAAGTAAGAAATGAATGCATGGTGAGACTCTGAACCCTTTCTACAATAACAGTAACATTGTGTCAGCTTCCCAGAGGCCAGAGACTGACACTCTTTAAAAAGCACAAGACAGCCATGAGCAGCCTTCCAGAGGTTCCACCACACTTGGACAGCACTCAGAGAGAAAAAGCACATTCTGGGCAGTAACTCTGCAACTAGCAGAGAACCATGGCCAAATGCCAGGCAGGCCTCATCCAAACCCAGATCTTCTGGAATCCTTTGCAATCTTAGTGGAACTGCATGGCAGGGAGAATAGAGGCTGAAAGAAAGCTACACCAAGATTAACATAAGGGAGCTAAGTGCACGCCTTTAATCCCAGCACTTGAGAGGCAGAGGCAGGCGAATCTCAGAGTTCAAGGCCAACCTGGTCTACAGAATGAGATCCAGGACAGCCAGGGCTAAACAGAGAAACCTATGAGGAGTGGGATTAACATAAGGGGTCAGAGAGAGGATTCAGTAGTTAGGAGCATTTGCTGCTCTTGCAAAGGATCTGAGTTTGGTTCCCAGAACCCACATGGCAGCTCACAACTGCTTTTAACTCCAGTTCCAGAGGATCTGATGCCCTCTTTTGGCCTCCAAGGGCACCTGCATCCATGTGGTTCACATATAGACAATCAGACACACACATACACATAAATAAAAAATAAATCCCTTGTGTATACTTTTTGTTTTGTTTTTAGGGACAGGGTCTTGCTAGGTAGCTCTGGCTGGCCTAGAACTCACTATGTAGATCAAGCTGGCCTTGAACTCACAAAGATCCAAATGCTTCTGTCTCCCAAGTGCTGGAATTAAAAGTATGTGCCAGCTAATAAAAAAAAAAGATTAAAGATTAACAGAAAAGGAGCCAGCTGACAGAGAAAGCCTGGAAGTCCCTCCCAACCTGGGCTTCATACAACAATCAGAGCATGTTCAGGCCAATTTTTAGCAAAAGACTGGGAGCCCTTCCTCACCTTGGCTTCATATAACAAACAGCTGTTGCAAGAAAAGTCTGAGCTAAAGAAGAAGAGGTGGGCGTTACTATGTAAATGTCCTATAAAGGGTGGTGCTGCTTGTGGCCTGGTGCTTTGGGATCATTACCCTTAGCTCACTAGCCCACTCACACTCCCAGGAGGGCTTTCCTTCTTAATAAACTGTTTATTTCTTTTCCTAACCACATGTCCCTGATCCAATTCAATCCATTGCCCTCAGACACAAGTACCTGGGTCTCTCAACAGGTACCCAGGGACATTCTGGCAAGTAACTGTAGACTCAGATCTGCACCCATAACAACTGGACTTGCTCCATGAGCAGCACCCAGCCACGGGAGGTAAGCTGACTCTAGCAGGTGAGTGCTGAGCACTCTCCTACAAAGATGCTACAAGCCTGGGTCTCATCAGTTAAGACAGACCCCTAATGCAAACACCACTGAAAGACTGACATCCCTCCACTGCACATCTATATAGGCCACGCAGCTCACAGCATTTAGCCCCTCCAGAGTGTGAACAGGGAAGTCAGTGTTACACATCTATCTTACATACCACTACTGGAGAATATGGTCATTGAGGTCACCAAAGCATAGGTGTTGGTTTCCTACTGACACCAAGGTATAGCTGACCTCTCCCCAAGGAGAATTGTAAAAGGTAAAATGGAAAGATCATGTATCAGTGTCTTTGAGTCTATTATCCACAGTCAGAAGTCCCAAGTCACTTGAAGCCTTTAGAATCCCTTCACCCCACCCCCAGTGCAACCTCTCTTCTTCCATGGGAGCAGCTGCTTACGTGTAGATAAAGAAACAATTATAGTCAGCTCAGGGACTCAACCAGACTCAAGCCCCCATTCTAAGGGACAACAATAACAATGGAGTAGACATGGCACCCCACAACTCATCACACTCTCCCACTAGACACAAACCCAAGCCAATGACCTTGTTCACTGTAAAGAAGCAGGGGCCTGAGAACCATTAGTATACAGCACCTCTTAGCCCACGGTGCTTGTTCCTACCACTGTTGGCCATATCAGCCACATAACTAACTCCCCATTTCCTGACTCGGCTCTTGAGTCACAGCACCCCAACAGTCACTCCTTCCTTGCCTCTCCAGCTGGCTCTGATGTTCCAAACCAAAGCCTTTAGGACTCAGCTCCTGCCACCTGCACCAGGGGCTGTGTGCTCTCCACAGCAGAGCATCTCTGTGCTCCATGAAGACCTCATTCAGAATTATGTTCCAAAGCTGTCAGAGTAGGGTCCCTGGCTGTGTGAAACGTGGGTCACCAGTGTCTTTGCAGGGGAGGCAGAACCCCCAAAGCCATGAGGGTGACAGGCCTGATGTGCAAAATACCTTGGACAGTATCTAGTGGACCAAGCTCCTCCTGCTGGAGGCCTCTCCTCACTTCCAAGCATGCCCTCCCCAGGCCCTGTCTTTTCTCTATGACACAGCAGAGCCACGTGAAACTGGAGCTCTGCAAAGGTAACAGCAAGCTGGTCTGGGGGGACTCCAAAGCTTCTGCCCCAAGGGAGGCAGGTTGGGGGAAGTGAGAGCCCACCTGACACAGTGAGAGTCTCTCAGACAGCCTCAGGTCCGTCACAGGGTGCTGTTTTGTTTACCTTACTGGTCAGTTTCCATGGCTCACTCCCGTTTCCCACATGAGCCGATCCTTTCCTCACACCTGGACAGTCACAGAGTACACCACCTGACTGCAACAGTGAGGGCCCCAGGTCGTTACAACAAAACAGGAAGTTATGACAGATCTAAAAAAACCCAAACTGTGATGAAGGAGGAAAGCAGCAAAACATGTCCCCAGAAATCTGCCTGCTCCTCGGACAGACGCCATCCCAACAGAACAAGAGCTAGGAGAGTGATTCCAAATGACTCTAGGTCATACGCAGAATGGCTGGGCCTCACCTCCAAGATGCTAGGAATACTTGACACTTCCTGAACTGGATAAAGCAAGTGTCCACTGAAGCCCCCAACAAAACTCTGTAGCCTGGAACCAACCAGTACACAACCCCAAAACACCTCAGGGGCTCACTGACCAATGAGAGCAGCAACCTCTTCTTCCAGGAGAAGGTTCTCAGAATCCACAGAAGGAAGCTGCAAGGATGACTCTCAGCACCTAGATGTGTGTCACTTGGGTGGTCAGAGCCCACAGCCCAAAGATGTCCCTACTCTGACTTCTCATCCTAACTCATCATGCAGTCACCAGTCACCAAAATCCCAAAAGGTAGATGAGGGAGGCTGCTCAGGGCTGAAGTAGGCCTCCCTGGCTCCTTCTCAGGACCTCAGACAGGGCGTCATAAAACAGAGCCTGAAGCCCAGATGGACCCAGGGCCACACACCCAGGCCATCCCAGTGGCCAGCTCCCAGAGAGGCAACAACCATTGCAGGCCAAAATGGCCCTGCAATGCTGAGGGGTCCACAGAAACAAGAAGAGGTGTAATGTGCCAGCAAGCCTGACAGTTCATCATACCACAGCCAGCAAGCCTGACAGCCCATCACCCCACAGCCTTAGACAAGGTCAAGGACCCTCCTAAATAGAGAAATGAGAGCAAATTCACCCTTCCTCTTGTTCTCCCACCACTGAGGCAGCCAGATGCCTTCCAATTGCAATTAACACCCCCTACTCTCCTACAGTGGCTGCCCATGTTGACAGGTCTATGCCAAGATAGCCACCTGCTACCAAGAATACCAGACCATCCCATCATAGACAGATGTTTCCCACCTAACCTCAAAGAAAGCTACGGCCAAGTCCATAGAAACACCCCGCTTGGCAGCAATGCCCCTGCCCAGCATGCCACTAATTATCCACACAGCATGACCACAATCCTACATAGAGTCTAGGTGATAGGTCCACAGAGCAATAGCCACCAAGTGCCTCCCAGACTTGCATACGGATGTACAAACACAAATCCAGACCCCAGGGAGAAGGTAATTGAGAAAGGGCAAGAATACCAGGTCAGTAGTCAGTGAGGGTCCTGGAAAAGCCCCACCTCGCCCCCCAGAGATTGACAGGCATGGGTTGAACTGCAGGACCCCTTTCCCTCTCAGTAGTGGCATGTTCCCTGCACCTGTGAGCAACCAAAGAGGATCTTCTACTGAGTTCTCCTGGGAGGATGCCTACTCCTGCTTCACCTGAATTAACTACACTCAATGAAGGAGCATTATCACACCTGCCTGTCCGTCCAAGCAAATGGGGCCTCCAGTGGGGGGGTCCCTGTACCCCTCCTAGAGAGGTGAGCAGGAGGATAGCAGCCATGGAGTTGCCTACCACAGTCATTGCCAAAAGCCATTACAATAAGGCAAAGGAACCAACTTGTAGGACGCCTACTATTTAAAAGAGGCTAGAAATGCATAGGGCACTCCATGCCTGCTCATCATCAGGAAGGCACCACCAGAAGCTTGCACAGCAAAAAGCTGAGCCCTACACACTGTCAGAAGGGTATGAAACTGTGCACAGCCAGAAACACACACACACACACACACACACACACACACACACACAGACTGTTCAATCAGTCCCAGGGAGGCGGGCACCCACACCCATACAGAACTGTAAGCCCCAGGAAGACAAGCACTTATGTCCATGGAAACAATGTTTACTCATTCACTGTACCCCAAAGGCCTGCCTACTGGGGGCAAATGAACCATGTGACCATACAGTGCAATACAATTCAGCCATGAGCCAGACCAACTGCTGACGCGCAAACCTGAGGAACCTCAAAATCATCACACTGTGCTCAGTGAGAGAAACCAGACATCAGACTGAACATCATATGATTCCATGATGTGAAAACTTCAGGAAAGACAGACTCTAACAGGACAGCAGAGCTGAGGTGGGTGGGGCCAGGAGCTGGGGCTGAGCATTGCAGAAGGCCAGGCGGGAAGTGTTGCAAAACCGTTTCATGGCAATCGCTGCATAAATGCAGGCATTTTCCAAAAGTCATCGACCTGTACAGCCTGCTAGGTAAACCGAATGGTATGCACATTATTCTTCAATAAAACTGTCTAAAGGAAAAAAGGGAGGCGAGCTACAGACTAGGAATCAGACTTCTCCACTAACCCCAAGAGTGGATCTGACCATACTTAGCCCCATAGCACATGAAGTGCAAACAGAGCCAATGCTGACGTCACTGTGCCAGGGCAACACATGGCCTTTGGTGTCAGCTGACTTAAACAACTCCCAGCCTCCACCTTCATCCTGACATGGGTATCAGCAACTTCAAGGAAACTCGCCAGGTTTCCACTCCTGGAGAACCCCAAACCTTACACAGTGCTGCTGTCAAAAGCCAGACATCTGGATGTAATGTATATGTTGAAAGCCGTCAACAGGGAAAAACAGCATGACAAAGCAAAGCCTGGAATCACTTCAGGTTGGAGAAGGGAGGCAGGCAAGGAGAACTCTAAACGTATTGCCCAAAGCCAGGACACAAGCGGGTCCTGGAAGGATCAGTAACAGCCGCTGGCCCTGCAGGGATTTGGAGGTGTCTCTGGGAAAGAACAGTGGTTCAGAGGCCGCAGATGTAGAAATGTATCCTACTTGAGCAACCAGCACTGTGAGGGATGAGAGGGAACAAGAGCATGCGCAAAGGGAGACTGCACCAGTGAGAAGCAAGGCTGCTGGGGAGTCCCAAGTGTTCCAGCAGGCCAAGGCAGCCAGAGAGCAAAGCTGCAGGGGACGAGGTTCCTCTGGGACCAGTGCCAGGTCATACAAGAGGCTATAACCGTTAGCCACATGCGTTCAGGCTCAGTGAGTGCTTGGCCAGCCATCTGGCAGCAGCTCAGCACCCAGAGACATACTGAAGATGAGGCTGCTATCCCTAGGGACCCATAGCAAGTTCCCCACATCTGACTGGGGTGGGGGGGGGCAGAGGCAAGGCCTCAAGAACCTTGTGCTCACCCAGTAACATTGACAGACAGGTGGCCTCCTCTCTGCTTCAGTGTCCTTAACCAGATTTCCAGGTGATTCTGGCTTGCTAAAGTATCAACAGGCAAGAGCAGAAGATGAACCAGGGTCACATGTCGGGTAAGTGGGGGGATGGGGCACTGAAGAGATGGCTTAGAAGTTAAGACTGCATTGCTCTTCTAGAAGACCCTAGTTTGGTTCCCAGCACCTATGTTGGGCAGCTCACAACCACCTGAAACTCTAGCTCCTGGGGATCCAATGGCTTCTTCTGCCCTCCATAGGCACCTACACACACATACACAAACACATGTACATGGAAATAAATATACATATATTTTTAAAGAGAAGTAGCAGACTCCAGGGTCCATGCTGATTCGGAATGTGGGCTATCTGAGCCTCCGAGAGGAGAGAAAGGCCTGGGATCAACTTGAAAGGGCTAGCACATCAGCTGGAAGGTCCAACCATGTGGGGTAACAGACTTGGAGTTTGGAATGCAGATGGTAAGGGTCAGATTCATCATGAAGCCTGCATTCTGGGGTATAGCCAGTTTAGAGATGGAGTAAGGCCAGACCAGAAGGCAGGAGCAGGTCCAACCATTCCAACATGAAAAGGCAGCTCTGTTCTACACACATACCCCAGGACAGGGAGAAGAACCCAGAGCCTCATCAAACTCCAAGGAAAGGCACCATACCCTCATCAGAGAGATAAATCAAGAAGACAAATGGCCCAAGGTCACAATGGTCGATCAGATTGTCGGGACTCTGCAGTAACTAGCCCATGGAGACACTGCTGGAAACGAGTTGAAGGCATTCCATTTGCAAAAGAAAAAGCAAACCCAGAGGCAGTGTGTTCTGGACTTGCAAAAGCACTAGTGTCCTGGTATCACACTCAGGGCCTATCTCCAGCCAGGAATCCCCTTAAGCCCAGCCCACCCAGAGCCCCTGCCAGGGCCTAGGACCCTTTGCATTATAAGGGTTGTTCTATACAAAACAACTACCCAATCATCCTATAGAGGACCAGCTGGCACACCTCCTCCCTATGGCATAGGGGCATCCAGCAACCACTCCTCCAGTGGCATGCCACCTCTCAAAACAACCTTTCACAGCTTAAATGTTGGAGGAGCTACAAAGGCACCAGGGATATACTCATCACAACAGTGACTCAAGTGTCTCGAAGATAAAGTCCAAAGACATGCTCACAAAACAGAGCAGTTGTGAGCAACTGTGGGCTAAGGACCAATGGTGAGAAGCCATCCTCCCACAGAACCCACAGGGATGCTGTATTAATCTGGTGAACACCACTCCCCATCTGCCAATACTGCAGTATTATTATATCAGAGTAAGATTTCCGTATCTGGATCAAAATTATCCTAGCATGAAGACAGGCAATGGCCTCACATTGGTCCTACATTGTGGGTGCTCCATTCTCATTCATCATTAAGGAAAGCTTTCTCACCACTGTATCTTGTCAGGAGGTTTACACCAGGGTCCTTAGTCCTCTGGATGAAACAGTTCAGCACTGTCTTCCCTGAGAATTAGTTCTGGACCTTTCTAGGTTTCACCATGCCTGGAGGCCAAAACCTAATCTACTCTCCAGGAAAGAGGAGAATCCAGAATGGCCACCAGACCTTCCAAATTCCCTCCCTGCAACTCCAAAGGTGATGCTTGCAAGGCAAACCTTTGACCTTACCTGATTACCTAGCAGTACCAAGAGCCTGGCCAGCACAGGCACCTCTCCAGGCCTTTGGAGAGTGTCAGTGTGAGAGATTCCCAAGTATCCTAACAACTGAAAAGGACTCAACCGCCACACTGGGGAGAAAACAAGTCTGCCTTCTCTGTCTCAGATACACTGGTCATTCAGTGAGCTCACATCAGGCCAGGACACCCAGTGTAAGCATGGCTGTCCTTAATAGCACAGGACAGAAGGCAAACACCTCAGAGCTGAGGCCATTTCCAGAGAGAGCCCACACTCCCCCGCTGTAACTTAGGGAAGTTGGCTCCTCTTTGCAAGTCAAAGCCTCTCAGCTGTAGTCTCACTCCTGAGGCCCTTTACAGAGGCAGATCTGAGATGGGTTTCTGTGACTTCCCAGTCAGACCACCAAGTCCATGAAAACACCCATCACAGATTCCAGGCCCCTCTCTGCTATTGGGAGGAATGTCCCTCATGATGAGACTGCTCAAGTGTCTATGTGGACTGTGTGAACACATATGCCCCCAAATATCACTGGGCTGTCCAACAGCTCTACTCAAAGTGCTTATCTCAAAGATGAAAAAATATTTAATATTTCAAGTAACCCCCATACACCCAGGCCCCTCAGCACCTCTGGAGCAATGAAAGTAGGCCAAAGGAGAACGGCAGTCCAACAGAGGAATACTGCACCCTCAAAGGCCAACAGAGGAACACTGCACCCTCAAAGGCCAACAGAGGAACACTGCACCCTCAAAGGCCAACAGAGGAACACTGCACCCTCAAAGGCCAACAGAGGAACACTGCACCCTCAAAGGCCAACAGAGGAACACTGCACCCTCAAAGGCCAACAGAGGAACACTGCACCCTCAAAGGCCAGTCAGTAACAGAGAAACACATGGTTCCAGTTCCTTTATGCTGGGACAAAGTTGGGGTTGGTGAGAAGCATAGCATGGAAGCAGACGACCACCAGGTGTATCTCTACATTCTAAACATTGTATCTCAAAACTCTAAACATTGAAAGTAGCCAGGAAATGATGTCTGTGGAAAATCACCTGTGTTTACAAATCAGAAATGGTTGCATACAGTGGTCAGAAGCACCAGTAACAGTAGCATAAATGTTGCAATACTATCTCACTTGATCCTACCACCCTGGGAGACAAGAGCCCTACCACCCTGGGAGATAAGAGCCATCCTGTCTTACTTTTTTTTCCAGGGAGTCGGGTTGACACAAGGTTTCTCTGTGTAGCCCTTGCTATCTTGGAACTCACTCTGTAGACCAGGCTGTGCTGGGACTCAGAGATCCACCCACCTGCCTCTGCCTCCTGAGTGCTGGGATTACAGGTGTGTACCACCACCCAGTGATCCTGTCTTACATATTCAGGAAACTTGACTAGACTTCAGACTGCCTGCTGAAATCTCTGCTCATAAACAGCAGTGTCAAAAGGAAGAATGCTGAGACTCCTTAGCTACCTACCTATCCTGAGACCAACCAGAGATCAGGAGAGACACAAAGTCCCAGTTCCTTCACATTGGGAAAGTGTGGTGGGGGGTAGAGGTGGGGGGGTGAGGGTAGGTGGGGGGTGGGGGGTTGAGAGAGCATTCACAGCATGGAAACAGATGACCACCAGGTATATCTCAAAATTCTAAACATTGAAAATAGCCTTTTCCTGCAGGAAAGGTCAGGCCCCTGGCAGCCACCTGCTCTGCCAAGGAATAAAGAGACAAGTGAGCCAGCCCTACTTCAAGAGGGTGCAGGTAGGAATGGTTCACTGGGTAAGAGCATGCACTGCTCTCACAGGACCCAAATTCAGTTCCTAGCACCAGTTCCAGAAGATAGGGGCCCTCTTCTGGCCTCCATAGGCACTATACTCATTGTACACATAAGCACACTTAAGAATAATGGGTTTTTTGTTGTTTGCTTGTTTGCTTTCTTGACAGCTCTGTAGACCAGACTGGCCTTGAACTCACAGAGATCCACCTGCCTCTGCCTCCCCAGTGCTGGGATTAAAGGCGTGCGCCACCACTGCCTGGCTAAAATTAACTTTTTAAAAAGAGATTGCTGGTCTTCTGTGGAGGATTGCTGATTGCAGTGGGCCTGGTTGAGCCCTCTGTGCTGCACTGGTCTTAGCCCCAGCTTCAGCCTCCCTCTCCTGCAACTTTGGGCATCACAAAGAGAAATGGAGTCTAGGTGAGGACCAGAAAATGAGCATGGCAGGGAAGGTGTGGCCTGACCTGGGTTTACCACCCTGAGAAGTAGGAAAAGAGAAGCAAATGCCACATTTCCAAGAATCCAAGTCTTAGGAGAGACAGAGACAGAGAGAGAGAGAGAGAGAGAGAGGTGGCGCAATAGGTTAGGTACAAGGGAAGGTGTGGAGAAACCAAGAACCACTGGGGGAGGGGGGTGAAATGGAGGGAGGCAGGGAGCTAGAGAGTTGGCTCAATGGTTAAGAGCACTTACTGTTCTTGAAGAGGACCCTAGTGTGATTCCTAGCACCCTCATAGCTCAGAACTGTCTGTAACTCCACTCCCAGAGAATCCAAAGCCCTCTTCTGACCTCTGTAGACACCAGGCACATATGTGCTACACAGACGTGCAAGTAGGTAAAACACAAACCTAGAATAGTAATGTGATGTATATATGGAGAGAGAGAGAGAGAGAGAGAGAGAGAGAGAGAGAGAAATGGGACAGCCATGTACAGACAGGCTGGTGCCTCCAGAGGCAGGACACAGTTTCTTCAGGACTCAGCAAGTCCTCTGCAAGGCCCACACACACCCTGAGAGCTGAAAACCCCATGCACAAGAACATATACACCAGAGTTCACAACAATTTTCACAACCAAGATGCAAAACCAGTCCAAATGCTCACTAACTGATCACTGGACCAACACAAGCACACATGGACAACTGTCCATCCACAGAAAGGAATGAAGCAGTGATGTATGCTACGACAGGAAGAATTCTGATGACTTCTAAGTTTAAAAAAAAAAAAAAAAGCCAGAAACAAAATCTACATGCTCCACAGATCCCCTTACAGGAACCAGGAACCTCCTGAACAACAAATCCACAGAGATGGTAAACATACAGTTAGTGGGCAGTAGCAATGGAGGGTGACAGCCAATGCATAGGGCTTCCCTTTGAGGTTACTTGAATGTTCTTGAGCTGACTGCAAGGAAAGGACCCTGGTACTGACACCAAGAGTCCCAGAGTGCAGCAGTATGGGGCAGAACCTGGGGAGAGAAGTGAGGTGGAGACTACCCTCAGGAAGGCTGCTATGGAGGACAGAGCAGATCTGTGGAAGCCAGAACTAGAGAACCTTCCACACTGATAGGGAAAACCTGACAACGAAGATCAACACAGAGGGGGAGGGGGTGGGTGTCCGCCTGAGTCTCTCCCCCCCACAGCAGTTCTGACTTGCCTCTCTCCTCTATCCCAAGGCTCAAGAACACCTGCTGACTGGGGACCCTTGCTCCCCACTACCACCTACTGCCAGCTCTGCAAGACCATGTCTGCCTGAAAAGAGTCACTCGGGAGCAAACTGAGCAAAGCAGGAAGCCAGCTCCAAATGACATCTGATTCTGAATATATTACAGGACCAAGAACCAACAAAGCCTGACCATGAAAGGGTGAGGAGAACTCTGAAGCAAGCCTTCAAGCATTTACCTTCTTCATTCACTACGAGTCAACAAGTGAGGAGACTAGAGCTAGAAATACATTGGTCAAAACACCAGCCAGATCAGCAGAACAACCATCAACATGGCCCAGATCACCCATTCCCTCTCTCCCAATAACATCAAGTCAAACTAGGAATCAGTGAGAGGCAATGTGGCAGTCACTACTAGAGAGATAGAAAGTCACAGGTGCCCCTGGCTACCTGAAAAAATACTTCTGAAGGGTCACCAGCTGGGACAGCGGTCCTCAGAGAATAAGCTGAAGACTCTTCTCCCAAAGAGTGACCTAGCCAAGATTGCTTTTTCCTATCACCGTGTAATAACGTCAACTGTCTCACTCCAACCCAAGGGCCGCAGAGCTTCCCTGCCCTGGGGCTGGGTATAAAGTGACCAATCCCTCTGCCAGCAAATGGAGTGTCCGCTGAGTGTTCTCTGCTTAACATTTTCAGTTTTGACATCTAACACAATGACACACACACACACACACACACACACACACACACACACACACAATGGGCTTACATAGTTTTTAAGAACATGAAACAAAAGTCTGCCTACAGTGAGGCATTTGGACAACACTATAAGGTCAAAGGGCTAGAAGCAACCTACGGGCCCTTAGCAGAACCGCTCAGTAACTGCAGTGGGCCACCCTTCCAGGCAAGGATGCCAGCCAGGGTTGCTGGTGAGACAAGAGCAGGCTGAACAAGATGTTCTGGAGATCCCAGGGTACTGATGACAAAGCTATGATTAAAATTTACATACATGGGCTGGAGCCTATAGCTAAGAAGGGAAGTCCCAGGTTCAAACCCCAATTAAAAAAAAAAAAAAAAATTACATGTTGTTTTAAGAAGGGTCACCTCTGCATTAGGAAGAGGAAAGGGGCATCAGAGGGAAGACTTTCAAAACTACAAACGCAAAAGCAAACTACCTACTGCTAGTACATAAAAGGAAAAAATGCCTTGGGAGCCGGACTGGCTGTTTCAAAGCGGACACTTTCCTCCTGGGAAGCGATTCCCTTAAGTGGCAGCTAAAGCACTGTGCTGGGCAGGGCAGAGCTTGTTTCCCACAGTGAAAACTCCTTGATAGTCCTGCAGACTGTTGGAGATGCTTGTCTGTCATCAGAGACACCAAGCAGCACACTCAATCACAAGCACATTTTCTGAGTCTAGTATAACCAATGACTTAAAATCTACCTCACTTGAGAATTCGCCATTTTCTCTCCCCAGCTTCTTTCCCACAGCACTCAAACCCCCACCAAGGAAGCAGGCCCCAGAACATGAGTGTGTCCTTCTTGGTCATTCCATTGAGGGTATGACTGACCCTGGGGACTGGTTCAGAATTACCTTAGGTACAATTCACCTAAGACAAATACGTATACCTTCTAGCTACAAATGCAGTACAAAACTTCAGAGAGCCTTAAGGAAAAAAATAAAATAAAAATTCAGAGAATATGTTGCTAAACGAAAGTGAGTTGAGCCAGGCATGGTGGTGTACCATCTTTAATCCAAGCAGAGGCAGGTGGATCTCTGTCTGCCTGGTCTACACAGTGAGTTCCAGGCCAGCCAGGATTACATGATGAGCTTCCATGAGGTTCCAAAAAGAACCCTCTTTAATATCATCAGAGAGAAGTATGTATGTAGGTATATGATTGAAACACAATAAAAACTCTAGAACTCAGAATCAAAAATTACTAGAAAGAATGTTTTCATAGCAAAATCATTTTCCCTTGGAGATGAAAGTGCCCCACCATGCCTAATTTTCCTGACATTTCTGAGGCTTTGAAGCCACAGCTAACGGATCTGAATCATCTGAACAAAACCACGCTACAGTGACATGTTACTGGAAGGCCTAGAATAGAATGCTAAATATATGGGCACACACCCATACAGGCCCTTGTAGAAAACGATCACACGTGAAACTACATCAAGTTGTCTATAACTGGAGAGGGTAAACAGTGCCTCTCCTGCAGGGAACTAGAACACTCACATGTTTATAAGTAAAATCACAAAATACAGCAATAACACCTGCCTTTTACTAATAAAAACCAAGTCTACACTGTCTGAGAACTCAGCTCAACGAAACTCCTCTCCCATGCTTGCTGCCAGGAACGAAACAAGACCCTCCCCTGAAATCTACATCAGGCCTGTATCCAAGGCCTGGCATTGTCCCAACTGTTCACCTAGGCAAGGGCGGGGAGAGAGAAAGGGGAGTACGCGGCTTCATAGTTCCATCTGTGACATTACCCTTTCTTCCTAAACAAGCATGCCACTTGGAGCCGCATTCTGCTTTATTTGGGTTGGCAGTTTAAGTACCAACAGCAGGGTGGCACCGTGGCTGCAATACTGAACTAGGTCAGCCTCAGCCAGCTCCAGGGAGCTCCCAGTGCCCCAGGCTTCAGCTCCCTTCTGCCTCCCAGGGTTCCAGGGTGGGACTGAGGACTGGAGGCGCAGTCCTAGAAGATAAAGGCCTTTGGCATCATTTTTGGCCTTGAAGAGGTTTTTGGTTTTCGGCACCTTTTCATTTAGTAAACAAGGAATGGAAAGTCCTCCATGGCTTGACTAGAATTGCCTCATTTGAGTACTAGTGCCATTACAAGTAACACGGCAAAATAAGGGTGCTTCGCATCTTAGGATTCCTCCCAACACCCTCAGGAGACAGGACCTAGGGATAGGATCTAGGGACCAGGACTCAGATGATGGAGCTCAAGGTTGGGGGTGAGATCTATTGTGACTTCGTGAGGAAGGCTCCACGGATAGGCCTGGGGAGCAGAATTAGAGGCCAGGGTTCATGCTCAGAGGCCATGGATAGGTTTAGGATCTGAGGTTTTAGGGTAGGGTCTCGGAGTTCAGGGTCACTGTGATCTGGGTTGAGAGGAGAAGGAACCAAAAGCTGGGTTTCTGGAGTCAGAATTCTGACTTTGGAAATCAGAGTCAGAGACTAGGGGGTCAGGATTCAATCAGGAGACCTGGGGTCAGCATGTGGTTAGGTTTAGAGGCCAGAGCATCCAAGTACCAGGATTCTGGGTCAAAATTCCAGGTCAGTACTTGTGGCTCTGGAGTTCGGGAGCAGAAAGGGGATAGAGATTTGCTGTCTCGGGATCACAGCAAGGTACCAGCATCAGGATTCAAAGATCCAGACTTAGGCTGAGTTCCTGTAGTCTGAGTTAAGACAGGGGTTCAAAAGCTGGGTCTTCGAGTTTGGCCTCGGTAATCAGAAAAGTGGTGTCAAGGTCTGGGGCGTGTGCTGGAAGTTTCCTGGCCTAGGGTCCACCACTATGGGGTCAGCGTCTGGGGCCTGGAGGATATCCGACCGGTGTCCCCAGCTGTGGGTAGGGGGCATCAGAGTCACAC
This sequence comes from Onychomys torridus, assembly GCF_903995425.1. Lineage (NCBI taxonomy): Eukaryota > Metazoa > Chordata > Mammalia > Rodentia > Cricetidae > Onychomys > Onychomys torridus. The sequence goes on along the minus strand of NC_050443.1, from coordinate 117,163,037 downwards.
GTCCAAAAGACAACTGGCCCGGAGTCCACGGCTGTAGAAGGCGCTGTAGGGGCCGGAATTTAGGGTCTCCAGCTGGAAGTGGGGATGTCAGGGTCCCGGGCTGGGGGACTCCTGGCCCGCAGCCGCCCCTCCCTAGCCGACGGCGCGGCACTTACGTCGTCGAAGAGCGAGCCCACGTTGGCCGTGACCAGCAGGACCGCGGTGCCGGGGGCGGCCGCCTTCCCCGCCATGGTGCCCGGGCGGAGCGGGCGCTGGACTGGGTGGCGGCGGCCGCTTCCTGCGGGGCCGGGCGGGCTGGGGTCTCGCGGGGCCGCGGGGCGTCAGCTGCGCCGGGGTACAGCACCGGGGCGCATCGCGGGCTCCGCGGGTCGGACCGGGCCTGGCCGGGGCTCCAGCCTCGCGGTCGCTGGCTCTTCGCTGCTCCGCGGCCCCGCGCCCGCTCGCCGCCGCGCCTCACAGCGGCCCGCGCGCAGCCATTAGACCCGCCGGGAAAGTTCCCGCAGCCGCCGCCGCCGACTCCGGCTGGGGCAAGTCCCGCCCCACAGAGGGTGGGACCGTAGGAGGCGGGGCTGATGGTCGCGCCGAGGGCGGGGCCTATAGATGGGGCGGGGCCTGCGGGCAGCCTACAGTCTTGGGGCTTCGGTTCCCCGGCTCTGGGTCAACTGGAAGGGCGGGGCCTCGAGCCGGAGCCAGACTAAGAGGGCGTGGCCTGTGCAGGGGCGGGGTCTGCCTACAGGAGCTAGGCCTAGGGTGGGGCGGAGCCAACACCAGAGACGGGAGAGGCGAGGCTTATGGGGCATTCCTGTCAGTCAGGTCCCTGGGTCCTCCCCAGGCTTTGCCCCGCCCTGCCGCTGTTACGCGCATATTCCAGCCTCCACTCCCATGACGTCACGACCCTGCTACCAAGGCACCTCTTAAAGGAGCCGCGAGCTGGGGGAACCTGCAGCCCGCGCTCTTCTAGCCGCTCTAATTGGGAGCTTTGGAGCTCCAGGAACCTCGGTCCTTGCCCGGATGGGGAACTCGACTCCAGCCCGGGTCTGGGCACTTGCGGATACGATGAATGGGACTTTGGCGGATCGTGGGAGGGAGCAAGGTCTTGGAGAATTGGGGAGGAGCCTCCTTCAGCCCGGGCTCTGGGTCTGCAAAGAGTGGGTCTGCAGATTAAGTATATGAGATTTTGCAATTTCCTAACACGTCCACCCAGTTCCTTATGTAGGACTTTGCTTACAAGACAGAAAGCTGTTGGCATCCAGAAACAGAAAAATTAAAAATCCTTTTTAAGAAACAAGTGTATTGGTGTACTCCTGTAATCCCAGCACTAAGAGGCTGTGGCAGGATTGCTGTGAATTCGAGACCAGCCTGGGCTATAGCTTGAGCCCATATCAAAAAGAGAATGGGGGTGGAGGGAGGGAAGGAGGGAGGGGAAAGGAAAATTCAGAGTAGGTGCTCAGACAGCCAACTGCAATCCGCATGCCACACCCAGGGACATTTCCCGGAGTTGAGGTTGTAGTCAGTTGGGAATTTTAACGACTATAGAGAGCTAGGGTGGATGGGAGGTGTGCTGGTTGGAAGAGTAGATGTAGAAGGAACTTCTCTGAGGCAGAGTCAGTTGATTCTGGGACAGAACAAATAGTAAGCTGAGCTGTCCTAGCTAGTCTAGACCACCAGAAAGCCCTGTCCAGTGGGGACTGCTGCATCTTAGCCTTTGGGGAGGCATCCACCTTAAAGAAACAGTGCTACAGACATTCCAGAACCCTTTTGAAATGAGAGTTCTCCTAGTGGATTCATTCTTTAAATTTTTATTTAGTTTGTATGTATGGTGCATATTGGTTCAGGCACACAAGCTGCAGAGATCAGAGGACACGTTCCAGTTATCGTTCTCTCCTTACATCATTGGTTCTGGGATCTGAACTCAAATCAATGAGTTTGGTGGCAAGTGCTCTTACCCACTGAGCCATCTTGCCAGCTGTAGATGCACTTTTCAAAGGTAACAACTAATAGACAAAATTAATTTTAGCAGCACATTTGCTTAACCCAATAGATATAAACACCATCCAATGTGTAACTAGCGTTTAGCAATGTTAATGAGCTTCCCACAGCAAGGCTTTGAAATGAGTATCTGGTACTTGCAGCACAGTGCCCAGTATCCACATGGTCTCAACCAAGTGTTTTCCAACTCTTGGCACCATCCAAGAAAGATTTCAGAGATGAGACAAAGTAAAGAATTAAGAGAAACTGTTACAGAGAGGAAGACAAGGAGTGAATGTATGCAAGCTTCTCAAGAAAAATCTATGGCCATGCTTTTGGATATCCTGTCTTACTGGCAAGCTTTAGAAGAAGAGAGTATTGAAGAGGTGAAGTGGGGAGAGAAATTCCAAGAAGGAATTGACAACTTTATTCCCAAAATAAAGTTTATTCACTCCTCTGTCCTCAAGGGTTTGGGGATGTCATGATGCCAGATGTATGATGGGACCAGACAAATCTGCGTGGCCAATGACGTAGAAATGCTGTTATAAAGATTCAAAGACTAGTTAGCGGCCATGTTCATTTCCGGTGTTTGTCTGCACTTTGCACAGTCACTTGATGCGCCGCTAGTCCTGCAGTAGCATCAGACTTAAGCAGTAGTACAGGCCCTTCTTTTCCCCTCCCCGTCCCTAGCCTACCTGACAACCCTTTTTATTCCTCAAACACCCACCCTCCGCCAATGTCCAGCCCAGTCAGCAGCAGATGTCTGCTCTGGACTTAATTGTGTACCCTATCCAGAATCTATAGGCTTAAGCCGTAGCTTCACATGTGACTATTGAGAAATAAGGCCTATCCGGAGGTCTTTAAAGTTACATGGGGCCTGAAGAGGGGGGTTGGCGTTCTGATCTAATGGCATCAGTGTCCTTAAAAGAAGTAGGATCAGAGAGCCCCAGTCCTCTATAGCCCCTCCAGCTACACACAAAAGGTCATGTGAACACAGCAAGAGGACCTCTACCTAACACCAGGAGCATCCTGAGCTGGAAACTCCAGCCTCTGGAGCTGTAGGACATAAACTTCTGCTATCAAATCCACCCAGTCGGTGTCATTTTGACATCCCAGGCAAGCTGGGTAATACAGTCTTTATTTTTATTTTTTAACAAAGCAAACATGTGGCAAACATTTTTTTTTTTGGTTTGTCTCTATTTGGGGGGCGGAGTGGGGGCAAGGTCTCACACAGCTGGGGCTGACCCTGAACTCCTAATCCTCTTTTCTCCACCTCCCAAGGGCTGAAAAGAGCGCACCACTACACCTGGCAAACATGCCCTTAATAGAAACAAAATATAGGGCACGTTGTTCCCTGTAAGTGTTCTGAATGTGGTGGCATCGCTTCCTTGTCTCCCCTCAGGCCATCTCCCCCGTATCCCATCACTCCCTGGCCAAGGTGGGTGTTGTTCTAACCTCCTTTCTTCATACACATCAGATTCTGTCCTTCCTGTATGCTTCCGAGCATGGCTCACCCACAGTCTTAGCCCTCTCTTATACTTCTTATCCTGAGACCGTTCTGGACTCCTCCAGTACCCTAGTGGGTATTCCTAGTCCCACTGCGGCCCCCCTACACTATCATAGCCTCATTCCTCATATCATCAATAACCACACTACCTCCAAATCCAAGCTGCTCACCCTCAACTCTGTCCTTCAAATTCTCTTTCATAAGACACACACACACACACACACACACACACACACACACACACACACACAAAACTTTGAAAGAATGCTGTTCCCATCCTTTATCAGCACATACATGCCCACATGACACCCACACAGACAGACATGCACTTGCCTCAGCTTCCAGCTTCCTCAGCTTCTCCGGGGTGCCGTCATTCTCATGCACCCCTCCCTCACCTCTCTCTGTTCCCTACACTTTCTGGCTGACCCCCAAGACTGATCATGTGTCTATGCACTTGCTCTGAGTCTGCCCCCAAAGTAGAGAATACTCAGCTAGAAAGACAACTAAAAAACATGTCTGTACTCCCTGATCCAAGGCACCCTCATACTCAGGGGCACATCCACTGATTGCCAGACCGCTGGCTGCCTATCTTTGGTTATCATCACTACAGATTGTCAACAAAAATCCTGCCCCCCCTCTTGGACCCCCAGCCACCCCAGCAGCTGTTCTCAGTCTTCACTGTGGAAATAATTTGCCGTCTGACCATGCTGCTGCAGCAGCAGGCTGTGGGTCTCTGGTAGGTACTCTGTGGCTTCTCTGCTCTTCAGGGAGATGAGGCAACAATCTCACACCCAGGACACTCCCCACCAAAACCTCCTGGCTTGTGCCATCAGCTCACAGCAGGCCTGTGACTCTGCATTTCGAAAACTCTCCTTTTCCCCTGTACCTGCTTTGTCCCTGCTTCTTTTTTGTTTGTTTTTTGTTTTTTTGAGACAGGGTTTCTCTGTGTAGTTTTGGGGCCTACCTGGAACTCACTCTGTAGACCAGGCTGGCCTTGAACTCACAGAGATCCGCCTGGCTCTGCCTCCCGAGTGCTGGGATTAAAGGCGTGCGCCACCACCGCCCAGACTGTCCCTGCTTCTTTCTGCCTCGACTGCAACATTGTCCTCAGAGCATCCTGGAGTCTTTGCCTAGCATGCCAAGGAGCCATATCTTCCAGAGCTTCAGGTTTGCTCCTCATGCCCACATACTATCAAGGCCTGACACCGGATTCCTATTGACTTCCTAATTCAGGGGCCAGATTCCAGACTGGATCTTAGCCAGCTTCTCAACATGGCTGACGCCTCTATCACTCCTGAATGCTTGCTCTAATGTTCAGGACACACCTGCCAGCACCTATGTGATGGATCACATCCCTCTTATCCTTTGTGCTCATCTCCTTTGGTAGGTTCTCTCTGTGGCCCACCCAAGTCCTAGGGTCCTGGTTGTGTACTTTCTGGGGGCATACTTCCTCCTGACTGACCTCTTGGGTTCCACACCCTGCCTTTGGTCTTCACAACTGAATGTGACTCAGAGAGGGTTTTCACAAGCCTATATGCCCCTTTACTTCTCCAATTCATATCTAAAACATCTTAAACATCCCCTCAGTAACACCCTAGCTCTAGCCTCAGGACCATGGCAAGGACAGGTCTCATTAGCCTGGCTGGCCTCCTCTTCTCTCAGGCCCCACACTGGTCCCTTCCTCCATGGGACCTCCCATCCACTTGTCCCTTTACACTATCATGGTGTTATAGAGCTGGTTATATAAAAAGTTCTCAACAAATATTTATTGTATGAATCAGTGAGATGTCAGGCCCACCACAAAGCTGCATCCAGAACCATCCAATCTTCAGAAAGAAATGGTGCTCACCTCACCCAAGTTCAAAGACACATTCCTAAAAGCAGGAAATAGGCTCCTTCCCCTAGTTTCTGTCACCTCTTAGATGCCATCCAGGGTCTCCACGTAACCAGGACCAAGACAAAATGAGAAGGGATGCAAAGCCCTGCTCCCCAGTTCAGGAGAGACCTGAGCCCGCCAGGATAGTGAAGGGCAGAAGATGGAGGTAGTGGCAGAGACAGTGTGAATCCCCTCCTGCTGTGGTGACATCCACCCCTCTTTGGCCAGAGGGTTTGGGGTCCCCAGGAAGGAAATTAGGCCCAAGCCATTTGCTAAACTGTATGTTGTAACCTTTCTAGAAAGAGCAGCACATTAGCCACATTGTTACTTAGTCTAAGGAAATACTGATGTATTTACAGATTTGGAGCTAGCAAAAAGTTGAAAGTTTACAACCCATGTTCCTTGTGAGTATTCTCTGTCCCCTTCAGAAGCCACCCTTAGCATATGCAGTATGGCACCTCACATTGCTAAGTACATTTCACTCTTTCAATAGCCAGGCTTCAATATCCCACCACTGTGTTCTTTTAACTTCAGCACAGTGGCTATGCCTTAATCTACTGCTATTTCAGGCAGCAGTTGCAACTCCACAGTTACCGGCCTACTTCTCTAGGAGCAGCCCAGCTATTCAGACGGCAGCCTGGGAGGATTCTGTTCCTGTAGGCACTGGCTCTGTCCCTGCTGCTAAAGGTAGCTTTAACTAAATCTCTATCATTCTACTTACAAATAAGACTTGAGATTCAAAGGCTGGAGTGAAAACCTGCTAGCTCAGAGAGGCTGGGTCGCAACTAGCTAACCTTCTTTCCTTACTGGTATCTCCCAAAGAAAGAGCATCCTTCCACTTGGTCAAAAAAAAAAAAAAGCCACACCACTCCAAATCCCTCCCTACTACTTCCTGTGTGTCTCTCTATCTCTTCCAGATGCTCTCTGATGCTCTCTGATTACTTTCTGTCAACTAGTTACTAACTCAGCCTCTTGACCCAAGGTTAATTTTAATTAACACAAATGCAAACTCAGGGTTCACAGTGTGATTGAATATCTCTCCAGCACCATTATATCTCAAAACACTGAGGTTAGTGACTTACTGGATAATTTTCTGTAAACAGAGAGCCTAACTAGGTTCAGAGTGAGAAGAATCCAAGGTCTTGTCTTCTTTTGGTAGGGGAGGGGGGGCTTGAGAGTCCTTTAAGCTGGGATATATTTTTATTTATTTGTTTGTTTGTTTATTTGTAACTTACCTGTAATTATATATATATATATATATATATATATATATATATATATATATAGTGTGTGTGTGTGTGTGTGTGTGTGTGTGTGTGTGTGTGTGTGTACAACATGTGTGACCTGTGAGAGTCAGTTCTTTGCTTCCAGTATGTAGATCTTGAGCATCAAACTCAGATTGTCACACTTGGCAACATGCATCTTCACCCACTTTGAATTATCTAGTTGGACATGTTTGTTTGTTTTGAGACAGGTCTCAGTTTGTGGCCAAGGCTGGCCTTGAATTCATGGTGATCCATCTGCCTCAAAATTCTAAAATTGCAGGTGTAGATCAGCATGCCCAGTTAAACCTGGGATTTGCTAATGGAACATGTGCCATCACCTGAAAGCCCCGCAGGAAAGGAAGGTGTCCCTGAGTCTCAGAGGTCCTCTCTGGGGTCCTCTCCTCACTAATGTGCCTGGCAACAGCTGCCACCTTCAGGTCCAGTTGTATGAGAGTGCATCACAATGCATACTGCTGCTCCTCCGCGCTGTCTTTAAGAGCTGTTTCTGTTCCCTCCGTACATGAGAAAACGAGGGCTGGAGAGATGACTCAGCAGTCAAGAGAACACACTGTCTTCCTGAGGACCTGAGTTTGATTCCCAGCACCCACATTAGGTGGCTTACAACTATCTATAAGCCCAGCTCTGGGAGATATGACTTCTGTGTCACTTGCATTCATGTGCATATACTTACTACACACACATACACATAATTAAAATAATAATAATAATAATAATAATAATAATAATAATAATAATAATAAAGTCTGTTTTAAAAATGAGACTTCCAGACTAAGGAGCACAGGCCAGGGCAGGGCTCAGGCAGGACTCCAGATCAGCTGCTCTGAGTAACACCATGCAGCCTTAACCTGCAAACATGCTCTCACCTCACTATTCATTCAACACATATTTATTAGGTATTGTGGTATAGCTGTTTCCTCCTGATGGTAACCTTCTCTCAGGGATAGGCGGGGACATACCAGGCTCATGAGGCTTTTGAAACTCGAAAGAAGTTTAAAAGACTCATGGGTTCATAAAATTTACAGAATGTACAAGGTCTCACTGAGATTATGTTAGCAGTCAACACCAATGTAGAAAACTGTACGACAAAATCATATAGCTTTTGTGGATCATCACACATAATGGGGTGGTCTTTGCAGCTGTGCAACTCCCCAAGTATTCATGTTTCTATAAGTTACTCCAGTGAACTCACTGATTCACCAAGCTGGACTTGGATGGGATTATTTGGTGTCTCCGTAGCTTCTCTACCTGGTGTGAATACAAAGAATTTCCCTAGGAAAGGTAACAAGCTGTTGCGCATTCTTAAAATGGTGAAGACTAAAGTCCAGATCTTTAAAAAGCTGAGATTCCCAGTGGAGGTAGGCAAGAAACACGTGTACTCTATGTCAGATAGCTGTGTGTATGGGGCCTTTCTGAACTTTTCTATCTAAGAATCATCGTATGGTGGGGGCCGTGAGATGACTCAGTTGGTAATATTCTTGCCCCCACATATAAGCCAGGCATGGGGGTGCATGTTTGTAATCTTATTGCTAGAGAGATTAAGACAGATAGATTCCTGGAGCTTGATGACCATGCAGCCCAGCCTAATTGGCCACTTCCAGTTCCTAATAAGAGATCCTGTCTCAAAAACAAAACAAATCAAAACCCTAAGGTGTGGTTAAGAGCACTGGCCTTCCAAAGGACCGTGGTTTGATTCCCAGCACTCACATGCTGACTCACCACCCTCTGTCACTCTAGTCTCAAGAGATCCAGTACTGTCTTCTAGACTTGGTGGGCACCAGGCACACATGTCATGCAAAGACATGGTAGCAGACAAAACACCAATAAACATAAAATAAATACATTTTTAAAAGTGATTAACTCCTGAAGAATGACACTAGAGGCTAATCTCTGCCACACACATGTACTTAGACATATATGTGCATGCACACACGCACATATATATAGGAACATGCATACATGCATCTGTGCACACACAGAACAGTCTAATGCTAATGGAAGGACATCAAAAGATTACAGCCCTGCACAGAGCCCAACAGGGGAGCATCTACTTGTGACATATTATTCTAATAGTATTTCTTCTTTTTACTTCATTCTACAGGATGATCTCTGATCATGCCAGGCACACAGTTTTGGATTCTTTATTTAAGCCCAATGTTGTACTGTAAGTGCTTTCTGATAAACTAAAAACTCTTTCTAGATGTTTCTGATGGCTGTATAAATAAAGGACACCTAATACCCACATGGTAATTCACTTAACTAGTTACACCCTTTTGCTGTTAGATTGTCTCTACTACCACATAGTTAGAAAAATGATGTGATAAGCTAGACGTGGTAACTCAGGTCTATAATACCAGTACTTAGAGTATGGAGGCAAGGGGGTCAGGAAGTCTAGATCATACTGGACTACATAACCTGAATCAAACAAAAAAAAAAAAGAAATTTAAAAAAAAAAAAGAAAATGAATGTTGTAACAAATGTAAAGCATTTTCAGCTTTTAGGATCCTTTTAGGACCTGGAGAAACGGCTCAGCAGTTAAGGATGCTTACTGCTGTTACAGAGGATCTAAGCTGGGTTCTCAGCATCCACATGGCAGTTGACAATGTTCTGTAACTCTAGTTCCAAGGTATCAGAAACCTTCTGCCTCAGCGGCCACCAGGCACACATGTAGGGCATACTCTAGGAATTTACCAGCTCATGGAAGGTAATAAATAGGACATAAGAGGTGGTTAATTTCCCTCTACAAAGCAGCCTCTCCAATCTAACACTAAGCAGAGGAATGTGTCATGTTTATGGATAGAAGACTCGGGAGCAGCAAACTTGAATTTTCCTCTATTGATCTGTAGATTCAATGTAATCCTAACTTCTACTTCCCTCTTTCCTTTTCCTCCTCCATCCTTTCCTTTCTCTTCTACATTTTCCTCCTCCCCCCCCCCCCTTTTATTTATCCTTTATAGAAGTTGACACTAAAACATACAGACCTGGGTTTGATCCTCAGCTCAAAACAAAACAAACAAACAAACAAACAAAACAAACAAACAGACAAACAAAACAAACAAACAAACAAACAAACAAAAAACCCATACAGACACAGGCAAATGATCTGAGCAGCCAAGAGAGTTTTGGGAAAAACAAAACAAAAACAAACAAACAAAAAAACAGACTTTGGATACTCACCCTGCTTGGTTTCAGAACTTGTCATAAAACTTCAATCAAAGTCCTTTCGAGGGACATAGGATGGGAGGCCCAAGGTGGCAATTCCATGGGGGAAAAAGTCTCTTCAGCAAATGCCACTGGGATCAGCCGGCTCCCTGTACTTGAAGACGCTTGAAGACTATCTGGCCCTCAACAGCTCACATCTGGCATCATCTGGGAGGAGGATGCAGGCAGGCACTTGAGTGTACAAGTCCAGAAGAGGCTCTCAAAAAGGTCTGGCCCTGAGGGTTGGCCGTCAGTCATAGGCTATACTTTGCTCCCAGCATTGCTAAAGGAGACAGACTCTTCCCTGGAAGTAACTCACTAGTTGGGGGCTGGGCTGTAAGGTCACTATACATTTACAGACCTTTCACAAATCCCTAGTCACCTGAGAGCTTGCAGCACAGCACCAACAACCAGACACTCAGTTCTGCAGTGTCTCTTCTGCCCTCAGGGGCCCACTTCTGCACGACTGATGTCTGTCTCCACCCTAACCTAAGTACTCTACGGGCTAGCTCCATTCTCAGTCCTTCACCAGCTCCGTAAAAGTCACTGATGCCGATAAGAGATTCTACTAGGAGGAAAGCAACCTGTTCAGACATGCCTTGCAAACTGAGCCTCCCCAGCCACCAGATCCAGAGCGCTCTCTCAGTGCTGCAAGATGGTAATTTTGATCCTTCCTCACCATCTCAGGATGCTCTCAATAGGATGGTGTGAGTTCAATGACTGCTCTTCTGGGTAAGGAAATCGGTTCCTCTCCTTTGTCTTAAACACTGCAGACAGGGCCAAAATATCTACATAAAATTAGCAGGCAGAAAGCATTGTCCTGCACAAGGAGTCAGACAGAAACACACACACTCAGGGTCATTACGGCTCGTTGCAGCAGAGCTGGCAGAAACAGGACCCTTGTAGAAGGATAAATCTCCAGAGAGGGGACACACCCCTGTGGCCAAAAAGGCACATAGCTCCCTAAACAACTGAAATCCCCCCACCCCAAAAAATAACTAAACCAAAGTCAGGAAAAATATACAAGGAGCATTTACCTCCGCACTGGAAATGTTCTATAATGATGCCAAAGGTGCTTTCTTTAGAGTTAAAGTAAGAATGGTTTTGAAGATACCCACATTCTTAGTATAATAATTGGCAAGGCTAGCATTGACAAGCCATCCTCAAGGATTCTCTGATCAGCCATAATTTCCATTCTGCAACTTTGTATTTCAATAAATCATCTCTGTAAAGATCCCTTTCTATTGTCCATTGTTGAGTCTACAGAACACTTAAAAAATATACTCAAGCAGTTATAAAAGGAAAGAACTAAAAATAACAAGTTTTAAAAAGCTGAAACTCTGGGTGTGGTGGCACATGTCTTTAATCCCAGCACTTAGGAGGCAGGAGCAGATGGCTGTCGTGTGAGTTCAAGGCCTACAGAGTGAGTTCCAGGTCACACTTTGTAGTCCAAGGCTGCATAGTGAGACTTTGTCTCAAAACAAAACAAACAAACTGAGCAAGAGCAGGCCTTTGCTATACCATAGTGGAAACTTTGTTTCTCAGATCCTCTAAATTGTGTGTCTGGGTGGAGCCAGTTTCATTGGTTGGTAGATGTGGAGTGCTAACTATGTTCCCTGGCACACACGGGAAACTGTATGAACTAGTAAACAGACCCCATTGAGCTGAACCATTCTAGTGAGAAGATACTATTCGTTTACATTGTCTTATTATTTGAGTCACAGTCCATTCAAAAATAAGTCTTACTGTATAGACACATTACACACTTCTTTGTATTAAAAGCAACTTTCTTGTGGTGTCCCACCCTGGTAAGATTTCATGAAGGAGGCGGAGGCTGGAGGATCACGAGTTCAAGGTCAGCTGGACTATACATTAAAAAAAAAAAACATCTAGATTTAGGCCAGTTGGTGGTAGTGCAGAGGCAGAGGCAGACAGATCTCTGTGAGTCTGAGGCCATCTGGTCTTTAAAGAGAGTTCTAGGACAGCCAAGGTTGTTACAGAGAAAACCGGTCTCGAAACACACACACACACACACACACACACACACACACACACACACACACACACGAAAGAGAGAGAGAGAGAGAGAGAGAGAGAGAGAGAGAGAGAGAGAGAGGGAGGGAGGGGGGAGGGAGGAAGGGGGAGGGAAGGAAGGAAGGAAGGAAGGAAACCTCTACTGTGACTTTTTCTTGTCAGATGGTTTACTCTGCTTAGTTTGGCCATAGTACGTCTTCTATCCCTCAGTGGACTGAATAAATGCTCTTGGCTGTCTGTATCCAATGACAGTCCAGAGAGGAGCCAGGAGGGCAGTTGAGAGTGGGTCATTCTTTCTTTCGGCAGAGAATAGTACTGGCAACACAGTGGCATAGGGGAAAGGCTGTCCTGCCACTCTGATGCTGCTCTGGGTCCTCTTCTAGAAATTTGAACTGCCAGTGGGAGGAAGAGGAAGTGCGACCTCCGCAGTCACACACACCCACAGTTCTGTGTCAAAGGAAAAGAGCTGTGTCAGGGTAGTGGGGAGAACCTCCAAAGCCCCCACATGTAACAGATACGTCCAGAAATACTCGCTCTGTGTACAGGCTGCTGTCACCATACCATGGTTTATGGGAAATAATTTAATCCCAGCACTCTGGAGGCAGAGGCAGGTGGATCTCTGAGTTTGAGGCCAGCCTGGTCTACAAAGCAAGTTCCAGGACAACCAGGGCTACACAGAGAAACCTTGTCTTAGGGAGAAAAAAAATGAAAGAAAAAATAAAAACCAAAAGAAAACGTAGTTGATGACTTCCATTTCTGAATCCTTTGAATTTGTGCCCATCTGTTCATGGTTAAGCACAACCCCAGTGTGGTCCTGGGAATTCACAATGGGAACATATCCAAATCTCTGTTTCAACCACTATGCTTACTGACTTCTAGACAGGGCTACCTTAACTTATGAAAACAGGTTTGCTCCTGAAAATGGGAACATCTTGTAAAAGTTACAATCAAGACAGTTGCAGACAATTCCTCCCTGACTTACAGTAACTTCTTTAATTCACCATTAGTTCAAGGCTAGCGAGAGTATTTACAGATTTGATAAAAATAACATGTTTTATTATTATTTGTGCTTGTTTTTCTATCTTGTTAATTAAGCAGAAATAATAAGATCAAGAGTATTCTAGTGTGTATCTGTCATCACAGCCCTTGGGAAGCAAAGGTAGAGGAGTTTGGAAAGTTTGAGGCCAGCAAGGCCTATAACTAGAACCACTAGCTCAAAAACAATGATGGGGCTGGAGAAAGGGCTGAAGAGCTCCCTCTATTCTTGCCAAGGACATGTGTTCAATTCTCAGCACCCACACCGATGACTCAGAACCATCTGTAACTCCATTTCCAGGGCATCCAAAGCCCTCTTCTGAGGACACCAGGCACACATGTGATTAGTCAACATACATGCAGGTAAAACATTCATACATATAAAATAAAATAATTTAATCTTAAAAAAGAAGAACAAAAGCCCAGAAGTGTTCTATGATACAAAGCATTTCTTTCCTTGGTAGAAAACTTTTCTCTAGTCTTTAAATTATAAAATTAAATCTAACATTGAGCATGTCTTTCCATTATATGAAAGTTCTTATATCTCTTTCAGGGCAATTATTTTAATTGATATATAAAGTATAAAAGTTGTGCATATTAATAGAGTACCACATGGCTTGTTTGTTTTATTTTCTTTGACATAGGGTATCTCTCTACATAGTCTTGGCTATCCTGGAACTCTCATGTAGACCAGGCTGGCCTCAAACTCACAGAGATCAGCCTACCTCTGCCTGGGATTAAAGGAATGCACCACTGTGTATATTCTTTTTTCCCCCTCTCTCTCTTTTATTTTTTGAGATTATAATACAATTACATTATTTCTCCCTTCCTCTTCCTCCCTCCAAACCATGCCATGTATCTTTCTTTTCTCTCTTTCAAATTTATGGCCTCTTTTTTACATTCTTACATATACATACATGTATATGTAACTAGAGATAGATATTTCTAAGTACATAAATACAACCTACTCTGTCTGCATGATGTGACTTATATGTGAAGGTTTCAGAGATGACCATTTGGTACTGGATAACCAACTGGTGTGCTCTTCCCTGGGGAAGACTGTTTCTCCCACCATCAGCATCCTGCACTTGCCTGCAGTTCACAGTGCAGGGATGAGGCCTCGTGAGCTTTCCCCCATCCATGGTACCATGTCTACTGGTGTCATCTTTGCCCATATCTATTCTTTTTAATGTCATAGATCTTATATTTACTCCTGGGCATTTTTTTTTTTTTTTTTGTGTGTGTGTGTGTGTGTGTGTGTGTGTGTGTTACTGACCCTGGATTGTCTTCTACCACATGTTCAAATTGGCTGAAGTTTGTAAGTAGAAGAATATTTAGCCAGGCGGTGGCCGCACGCCTTTAATCCCAGCACTCAGGACGCAGAGGCAGGCAGATCTTTGTGAGTTCGAGGCCAGCCTGGTCTACAGAGTGAGATTCAGGAAAGGTGCAAAGCTACACGGAGAAACCCTGTCTCGAAAAACAAAACAAAACAAAACAAAACAAAAGAATATTTAACATTTGAAAACTGTCACTTCTGATTTTCCCTCCTTTATTTATTATTTATTAATATTTATTAATATATTATTCCCTCATTTATTAGACAACCTCTTGAATGTTTCAGGTGGACAATCATATCAGCAAGTTTGAATGAAAACTGTAATGCTATTTAAAGCTAAATGGCAATATGCCTGAGAATGGAAAATACATGACAGATTTTTTTCCAAACCACAAATAAATTTAATTAAAATTGTTTAGTTTTTGAAATATGAGTCAAGAAAAATATTTGCTTTTCAACTCATATATATGATCACAAGTTTTAAGATGAAATATTTCTTTAAAAAATAAAAATCTCAAGGGACATAGTGGCACATGACTTTAATTCCAGTGTTTGGGAGGCAGAGGCAGGCAAATCTCTGATTTCAAGGCCAGCCTGGTCTACAAAGTAAGTTCCAGGACAGCTAGGGCTACACAGAAAAACCCTGTTTTGAAAAACAAAACAAAACCGCAATAATAATAATAAATGAATAAACAAAAAACCTCATCTGGTTCGGCCAGTGGTACTGGTCTCACCGAGAAAAGGTCTCACTATCCTGGCTGCACCGTACCTCTTCCTTTGCCGTCTCCCCATCATCCAGTGTCCTCCTGCCCAAGAGCAGAACTGCAGATGGCTCAGCTGCCCACAAGCAGCTGGTGCCTTCACCTTTCAATACTCAAATGAGTATAGCAGCAAGTAGTGGAACCAGACTAGCTGTGTTAATTAGGAGAGTCATGGGGAACCCAAGGCTCCTTAGAAATGGCAGAGACCCTTTTCTAGCCAAAGCCCAGAAAATAACATAGACCTGAGACCCTGAAATTTCAGGAGAAAATAAAGAGTCATTCTGCTGACCTCTTACTGCACATTTGCCCTTCACAAAAGGGGAGCTCCTCGGAGGCGATTCTCCATGCAAGCCTCTGCCCCTGGCCTTATAACAAGCCCCAGGGACCCCTCTCCATTTGAACACCTCAGGCCAGCAGCACCTTGGCAAGGACAGAGGAAAGAAGTCACATGCAGACGGTTCAGGATAACAGTGGGCAGATCAGAAGAGGCATCATTGGATGTGGGCAGCCCAGAGCCTGATCAGAGCTCAGATCCTGAGCCTGCAGGAATACACAGCTTGCTATGCTTCTAAACACACACAGTGTTTAGAAAAAGAGCCATGGTGCTGGCTAGGTTCCTCCAGTAGATCTCTCCAGAGCAGGTTCCTTACCTGAGCTATGGAGCGCAAAGAATGGTTCAAGTGCTTATTTCCAGGTCTCCAAAGCTTTGGAGCCTGAATCTTCCTGGGCAGGGAGAACGGCTTCCTTGGGCATTGCAAATACACACAGGCTTAAGTTCTGCTGACCCTGGGGGGCTGGAGACAGGCATGGACTCCTATCACTTCTGGGAGGTCTAGTCACTCTTTGCTCAGCACACTCATGTCTGATTCTCTCTCTCTCTCTCTCTCTCCCTCTCCTGGACAACATCTTCTCCCTTCCTTTGCTGGCTTCACCCTGGGTGAGGTCATCTCCAGGCTGTACATGATCCAGGGACTACCTCACTATGGGAAGGGTAGTCTGCCATAGATGATGCAACCTACTTCCCACAACCAGGAGGGCACTGTCCAAAGAAAGATGAAGAGCCTACACTGAGAGAGAGAGAGAGAGAGAGAGAGAGAGAGAGAGAGAGAGAGAGAGAGAGAGAGAGAGACAGAGAGAGAGAGAGAGAGAGAGAGAGATCATGCAACAATCAGAGAGAAGACAGACAGGAGTGTGATGCTTAAAACTGATTTCAACTTGACAGGATGTAAAATCACCATGGAAACAAACATCTGGGAGTGTCTGTGATGGAGTTTCTAGATTAAGCTAAACAAGATGGAAAATCCAGGCCTGACTCTAAGTGGCCTAAACTTCTGGTCTGGGGTCTGGAGAGAGCAAGGTGAGCATTAGCCTTCATCTCTCTCTGCTTCCTGATGGCAGGTACAATGTGACCAATTTCCTCAAGCTCCTGACGCCATGCCTTCCCCACCACGATGGACTGTGCCCTCAGAATATAAGGCAAAACAAACCCTTTCTTCTTTAAGTTCATTTTGGCAAGTATTTTGCCATCGCAACGAGAAAAATAACTAATTCCAGCACTGGGGAGGCAGAGGCAGGTGGATCTCTGTGAGTTCAAGGCCAGCCTGACTACAGACAGCCAAGACTACACAGAGAAACCCTGTCTTGGAAAATAAAAATTAAATTAAATTAAAAAGAGAGAAGAAAAGAAAAGTAAGAAATGCAAGGAGTCTCTCTAAGATAGAAAGCTGTCTGTCTCTTCTCCAAAGCTGCCTTGTCCTACAAGGTTTCCCAGACTTGTCTGATTGGGCCCAGCCCAGAAACCCCAGAGTAGATAGCATAACCTGAAAATCAGCACCCAGACTGAGATTTGCTGTCAGTCCAGGCACTAGTATGCATCTTCTCCAAATCCACAGAGCACCAGCCCACAGGGCAACACTCTCAGTGGAATGGGTTCTCAGTGAGCTTCCACTTGTGAAAGCTGGAGTTTAGGGACAGACGGGACATCAGAGTGATGATATGACCTTGAAGCTTCCTTTGTGAAGGACAGACAATGGATCTGACGTTAGGAGACAGCAGCTGCCAACTGAGGAAGAATGTAATTTTTCAAGACCAGAAGCAAAGGATGCTACTGCTGATTAAGTCTGATGTGAAATATTCCTAAAACCAGGAAAAAACTTTCATAAGAACAGAATCTGAGTCAGGGACAAGCCATGGGTATAGCGAGTATGTCAGCCAGCTGATGGGCCAGGGTATTTACTAAAGGGTCTCTCACCCAAGTGGAGGCAGTTGTTCAACCTGGGGGGCAAGTGAAGACTGGATGTAACAGCCAACTTAGGCAGGGATAGAAAAGGGGGCTACCCCCGCTAGAGCCCAAGATAACTGCATATGGAAGAGGGATACCTACCCGAGGGTTTGTGGTCAGGGCAGCCCAGCCCAGGGAGGACAGAGAAGAATTACACAGTTCCTTTCACCATGGATCTCCTCTGTGTTGAATCCTTCAAGAAGTTAGCAGGTAAGTCAACCTAGGTTCAGCCCACGAGACGCCTCAGCAGAGGATACAAGGCAGGTGGATGGAACAGAGAGGAGAGAACAGCATTGTGGGAACAACGCCTCCCCATCCCAACTTGAGGAGCAGCTGCCAAGAGAGGGCAGGGAGGAGATGCCCTCCCACCTACTGCTCTCCATCTCATACCTGTACAAGATAAGCAGTGAATCGGGCCTGAGTCACCTGGCCTACTCTCTCTGTTTTGGAGTGGTGATCAGCGGCACTGTGGCTGGAAGGGCACTCCCTTCTGCTCAGAGGTGGCCACCTGAAGTGAGGGATTCTCTCGTTAAGTGTGTCCCCAGCCTCAAAGGCCTTTCTCTCAAGAAAGAATCACATTAGCCCTTCATAAGACAGCTAATGGGAAGCTCCAAAAACTGGCTCATGTGCATTTCTCTACAGACCCTTCTATGTGGAAGCCAAACAGAGCTAGGTGTGGCCAAAATGTTAGCATGGGGGTGTGAGGTTCAGGACTTGTGCTGAGGCAGTGGTTTGATGCCTTGGTCCACAGGACTTGTCCGGCAAGCCTCCAACCAGCCCCTGCTGGGCTAGAGCTCATGAGTATCTTCTTCCAGGTCCTGGGTCCCCGGCACTGTGATACAGGTTTACACTACACTGCTCTTCCCTGGAACACAATGACTATGCTCCTATTCTGTTCCTCAGGGGACCTTGATAACAAACTTACAGGCTATGCGACCATCAGATCATACCACCAGGAGATACAACCCTGCTCTGTGTGGCCAGCAGCAAGCTCCACATGCTGGGTTATGGGACTTGGCATCTAAGATGTCTGTTTCCTTTCTAGGAGATGCAGACCCAGTGGGGCCCAGGCTGCCCAACTGCTGCAGTCAGGTGAGCTAGGAAGGGTAGAGTTACAGCCCCTGGGGCAAAGGAGGGGCAATGGTAGGTGGAGAGATCGTGGTGGGGAGGGAGAGAGACAGAAACAGAGATCGTGGGGTTCGTAGCACCTAACACAGCTGGCCATGCCACTGAGACCAGGGAGACATGCTCTGGGCATGGCTTGGAAGATCCTTGGTGTGGTCAGTGTTGTGACCTGGGAGCTGCAGGACAAGGGAAGAGAACTCAGGAGCAGGCTCAAGTTGGGGCAGCTGCAGGCTGGAGTGGTGGGCTGCGCAGGTACCATGTGTGGCTGGGTCCTAGAGACCCTCCCCTGCTAGGTGAGCTTATAGCACAGTCCCTCCCCCAGCTTTGGTGGCTGGACTACTGGGATCAGGCAGCCAGGCAACAGCTCCACCCAGGTCTTGGATCCTACTAAAAGGGGCATGCATTCTCCACTGCCTCTTGGCCTAGAGCTGAGCAGCATTCTGATTCCTACCCAGGCTACACCAAGCTCCTCTATTTCCTGCCTCCAATGTGGAGCTTATGAGCCACCTGTCTAGGCCTGACCCCTGTCACAAACTCCGTCATCCCTAAACAGTGTTATACAACTGACTGTATAGATAAGGGCTGGCTTGGCGTGCTTCCTTCTCTCAACTGTCAAAGGAAATCTTGCGTAAGAACTTGAGAGCCCCTCGCTGAGCCTGAGGACCGCAGAAAGTCACCCAAGGACTAAAAGGGGGAAATCTCATGAGCTCTGTATGGAGGGTAAATCTGTACAGACGAAGCCCTGCAGCTCCTGTGGTCGCGGAGTTCTGGCCAGAGTGTGATCTGACTCAGGCCCTGAGTACCAGCTTCCAGGTTGTCTGCTGAAGCACCTTGATGCCCACCAACCACTTGCTATGGGCTAGTGCTCAGTGATGGAAACCATCCCTCCCGTGCCTTGCACCTACGGAGCTGAAGCTTTCTCTCCTAGGCATACCTAGGTCAGGGTGCAGCTGGGTGTGGAGCACCAATGGCACTTGTGAGCTCCCCCTACCCCTAGGTTCTGTCTTAGCCACTGAATTCTGTGAACAGGAAGCCAGAGCTCCCAGGATGTGGCCAGGAAACAGCACAGGCGGGAGACTGGTGGGAGGCTCATCTCAAGGATGAGACTTCAGGACTTTATGAAATTCTATGACTTTAGGCCAAGGAGGCTCTGCTGGTCTGTGGGAGACTCTATCATTCTCCTCCAGGGATATCTGAGAGGGTGGCAGTAGCCTCTAAGCAAGCAAGGGCTTCTATCATCTCCACAATGGACTGTTCCGGCCAGGCTGGCTTGGGCAGGACCTTCAGGCTTGGTTCCTTGGTATTCATCCTCACTAGCGACATGACTTTACTTCAACCACTGGATCTCCCAGCCTCAGTTTCCCCATCTGTAAAATGATGTACCCCAGTCACATCATCCCTTGAGATTAATATAAGACAGAGGATGGAAGACCCTCATTCAGTTCCTGGACCCAGCCCCTGTAGCGTTCTGTGAGGCGATGTCAGGGCGTCTTTTTGTCGCACCTAACTCATGTACGACCCTTTTAGACTGCATAGAAGAAAATAAGTTTCAAGAATGAATACAGTATTTACTTAACTTTCAAAATATAAGCATCACAGTTCAGAGTTATATAAAAAGAAGAAACACTTTCCGGCCAAGCTTTCCCCCTCTCCACCTTTCCCTCAGGCTCCTGACAGTACAGAGCCGCAGAGCCGCAGAGCCACAGAGCCGACTGCTTTTAACCTCGGGAAAGGTAAACCAGAGGCCCCACTCAGAGCTATTTTAAGCAGAGACTTATAAAGTAAAAGCAGCTGTAAAATGAAAAGCTGCAGGCACATTTCCATTTCCTGGAGCGATGGGACAAAGAGCTTGGCCAGCAGGCCCCGCAGCTGGATCAGCGCTTGGCCGGAGCCGGGTCTCCAGGCCTCAACCAGCTCCACCTGGCACAGGGCAAGGCCCAGCTTTAGAACAAGGATCCTGGCCAACATCAGTGCCAAGTTTCCGTAATTCATCGGTCAGGGAGGCAGCAAAGGCCATGGTGGGCGTGTCTGGCAGGGGCTCACCCTGGCCCTGCTGCATGCTGGGGCTCAGAGCTGGCCCAGCTGCTCCTGCATGGTGGCTCCTTCCTGCCTGTTTTCCTTCACTACCTCTAGCCCAGGACAGAGTCTTGCCAGGCGACTCATGGGTGCCTTGCCAGCATTTCTCTGCCTCCTATCTGGGGCCTACTTGGGGACCACTGACTACATTGAAGAGGCAGACTTTAAGATTATGAAAATGCCCTCTTCCGGGCAAACCGTCTCCTACCCTAGGGTCCCCTGCCCAAGCCATCAGCCACCAGGTGCCCCACCCCACACTGGACACTACACTCAAGGATGAGGTGGAAATCAGAGTGTCATCCTGATGACAGGGACTGCTGTAAGTCAGAGCCCTAGGCTAAGAGGAGGCCGTGGAATGCGTGCATGCTCCTTTCAGTTAGCACTGGTCAAGCCCCAGGCCTGGGAGGAGCTGTTGCCTGGCCGCCTGTTTCCAGAGATCTAGCACCAAAGCTGGTCTGAGAGAGACTGTGAAGCAAGCTCACCCGGGCTCTGGCAGGGGAGGGTTTACAGGACCCAGCCACACATGCTACCTACACAGCCCACCACTCAGGTCTGCAGCTGCCCCAACTTGAGCCTGCTCTTGAGCTTGTACCCCCACAAGATGAGAGCTTGTACCCCAGTCACCAGAGCATACTGTCCACTTGAATGGTCTCAGAAATGTTCTTCTCAGGCTAGGAGTCAACCTCCATCATTCTCTATGCCCTTACCTCTTTATCTGCATAGTTTTTACCTTGGCCCCAATACTACTGGACACATAGAGTAGGCATAGATTAACAGTGACCACAATAAAATTTGGTGAGGACCCTGTGGACATTATGTCATAGAACTAGCTTTGTTCATGGCCAGAGAGGTGGTTATTTCTGAGGTGTCCCACCTCATGGATTCCAGGGATCCATGCAGATGTGAATCTACCAGATGTCTTCTGCAAGCACACGCTGTGGGCAAGAGGGTAAATGGAGTAGGGTGGCAGCATATTCTGGGTTGGGGTCCACAGCATTTCTTCCTTCCCCTACAGCCACTCATTCCAAAGCTCGTCCTACACAATCTGCATGAGCAGCTACACAGCTTCCCCCGCCCTCCAGTGTTTCTGGTCTGCCCATGTTGCTGCCTCTTGCCTCTCTGTAAGCTCTCTCTCTCTCTCTCTCAGCCTGCTCTTCGCCTCCATCCACAGTACCCCTACGGGGCCTGAATGAGGAATGAGTCAGGTCTTGTTACAGATGTCGTCTGCCCCAGCAAAACTCAACTTGTCCTGGTGAGAGACACTTAGAGTCACTGCTCAAGGGCTTTGTGTCCCATAACTGCCTTGGTTTCTCTTCGGTAAACACACTTGCCCCTTTCAGTGATAAACTCCACAGCAGCAGCTGGGCCCTCGGTGGACTTGTTCTCAGGGGTGAAGGATTTATGAGCAGTTCAGAGTCTGACAAAAGGTGTTCTTGCAAGCTCACCCTCTCATCAGGGGTTAGCCTGTCAGTCACCAGGTAGCCTGCAGCTGTCCTTCCTCCCTCTAGGCTCTCACCCAGCAGGTCCTCTTTTCTTCTGGGTGGCTCCACTTAACAGGAAAGCTTCACAGTCACTCCTGAGTGTTCGGCTGCATGATGTGAATACTGAGTTTACCTATGACCCGAAGACTTTGTGGAGTCCGGCATTCCCAAGGCAGATAAGATAGCAAAGGCAGCTTGCAGTGCCTTTGGCCCACAGTGGCTGTTCATGAGGACATGGACAAGTGTAGATCTGGTTTCTTCTTTTTCATATGTGGCAAAATTCAAGAAGGGCATCTAGAATGTTCTAATGGGTATCAGCTGAGAAACCATGTGACCCTGTGTCTGGCTCATTCCTCTGAAAACCGTGTGGGGGAGGGGCCCCTGCTGTGGGCATTCGGAAAATAGCTCAGAAAAGGTGCCTCCTTAAACACAGAGATACCCAGAGACTCCCAGACTCTCAGCATTGTCGCCCTGTGCATAGGGCTGCACTTCCCAGGGGTGATCACAGATGATCTTATCTCCTGCACCCCTCAGGCTGGAGTCTCTCTGCACAGTGTTTATCATCAGCAGAAATTTCCTGGAAACTCTTCTTAGGGGATATCCTTGTTAGTATTTGCTAGGGCACTGCAATCCACACAGCTCACCTACCCACCCAGTGGAATTCTGGGGACATATCTCAAGCTGGGCGGAGTTCCTGTTTCCCTTGGGGCTTCCTGAGGAACCAGGGTGCTGAGACCAAGCAGGACAGTGTGGATGCAAACTGCAGCATTTGTACCAAAGGGGATAAGAGTTTGAGTGACCATGGCTCAGAAACACAAACTCAGGTGGCCTGAGTATATGTTCCACTGTGGTAGTGGTCATACTACGATGTCATGGGCATGGGGTTCCTCAGTCTGCATCCATCTCTTCCCAGAATGTCTTCATGGTCCTAGCTCTGAGCTCCAGGGTTTCCTCACACTGTTCTGTGACAGATCTTTAGCAGCCAAGAAGATCTGAAACTAGCCCTCTGGGAAGGACTACTTCCCAGATCCTGAAGAGTATTTGAAGACTTCAGGTTCACATGAAGGCTAGACACCTTGCCTGACCTTTGCCCAAAGTAGAGGGAGGATGCTTGGTGATAATACCCTTCATCAAGATCTTCTCTAGTGAATAGTCCCAGAGGTTATGTCTGAACTAGAGTGTAGAGGCTAGAGGTGAGCTGATTATCCAGAGTGAGAAAGACCTACCCTCCAGGTAGCTGGCCACTTGCCCTGTGTCAATGGATTGCACTTATCTCCCAGGTGAATCCCACAACCCTAGGGAAAGAAAAAACAAAACAAAACAAAAACAAATCTCCTTTCATTTTACAGCAAAGATTTAGATAGAGCTGGTGGCAGGAACAGGGGAGTCGGTCAGTGTCAATAGTTCCTCAATCCATCACCTACCAGTGAAGAGAAGTAAAATACCAGACCCCAGGCCCCAACAGTTTCAAAGTCTAACAGGAGCCTGGGTGAAGTGGCCCATGCCTTTAATCCCAGAGCTCCAGAGACAGAGACAAGTGGATTCCTGAGTTCAAGACCTGCCTGGTCTACAAATCTCATTCTAGGATAGCCAGGGCTACACAGAGAAACCCTGTCTTGAAAAAAATCAAGTCAAATTAACAGAGACGGTTCCCTGACCCATGTCTTCTTGGGAGGTTTATCTCAGAAAAATTAGAAAGTGTATAGAGATGGAACCAGGCTGCCAATGGAACTCAATGGAAGAATGTTTGCCTGCCATGAGCAAGGCCCTGGCTTTAAACCCTAACACAGAGAAAAAGAAAACAGAAACAAAAATGCAGACCCACAAAAAATGTCTACTGATAGATATGAACGAAGCACATTGGCCCAACTATAGGTTTATTCAAATAGAAGGCACAGGAAATGTTCCTATTGGATTGGAGACACAGACCATCCCTGCCATATCCCTCTTATAATGACATACAGACAGGGCCTCCGCATCCGCATACTTTAGGGAGTTCTGGTAGAGGATATTTCCTACCTTTTTTTTTTTTTTTTAACTGTTTTTATTGTTTACAGAGAACAATATCTTTTATATATATATATAGCCAGAAAGCTGTTTTCAGAATGAACTGCTCACCCCTACACTGTGCCTGTGTTGGGGGCCAGGCTTGCCTACAGAGGTCTGAATCATAGGGTGCTGGTGTCTGGGTAGAGCTAGGGGCTGTGAAACCCTGGCTGCAAAGTTTGTGCTTATCTGGTTCCCTAGCCCTTGGTAACAAAAGTGCCACTGTTTTGAGATAGGAAAGTGGCCTCTGGTCAGTCGGTCAGGGGCCAGCATACTGCCCAGGGCTTCAGAAACTAACTTAAGGATTGGCTGAGGGTTCAAGCCCCTGTCCAGTGTAAGGCTTCTAGCGGCTGAGTCTGGGGTGGGGCTGGGGAGATCCTTTCTTTGAAGTTAGGTTGCCCATGGCTGTTTTCCCATGGAAACAGGTTATAGATTCAGGTGTTCCCTGCTTTAGCAGATGACCCCTGCATCCCTGCAGGCCAGATGACCTCAGAAGGATGTAGTAGGCTGGCTTCCTGGCCTGTGACCTGGGCCTGAGCACTTCCCTCGGGTTCCAGGATTGCCTTCACATTCTTAGTCATTTTTGAACAAGGATCCAGTATTCTGCTTTGCACTGCTTCCTCCTGCCAAGTGGAAGAACCCTAGAACTGTGTGGTTCCTTGTGTCCAGAAAAAGACCCCACAGATATTGGTGAATTCCTGGGGCCAGAGCCAAAGGAGGTCTGAAGGTTTTTCCTGACCAGAGATTCAGAGTCAAGAGCAGCCCCTCCACCACAGTTACCATGGAGCTTCTGGATGGAGGTCAGGCCAAGGAACCAGGGTATAAATCCTACTTGAGCTGCCATCCAGAGTAACCAAGGTGGGATACCGGAGCCCCTCGGCCCCTGGCCAAACCTCTAGTTCTCCAGCAGCTCTGAACGGTGAGACCAGCCCAGGAGGATGGCTCTACCCACTCCTAATTATAACTTCTAATGCTGGCCCAGCTAGCCGCCAGCTATTTTTAGCATTCTCTAATCCAGCCCCCTTGTGACTCAGCAAGGTCCGGCTGGGATGGGAAAGTTGTTGCTGCCAGGGATGCTTCAGGGAAAGGAACTGGGCAGCGAGGACCCTGGAGGTGGTGGGTGGGCCATAAAGCCTTCCCCTCCTTGGACATTGGGCCTACGAAGCCTGAGACAGCCTCAGCTGCTCTGCCCTTCCCCCAACTGCCACTCCTGCACTTCTGGCTCCAAGCCTGCTCCTCCCCCACAGGCGAGCATGGAAAATCTGATGTCAGAATTCCAGCTTCAGCAAGGAATGTGGCCTGACCTTCACCTCCCAGGGAGCCATCTTGCCTGAGGCTCAAGTGGGGGTGGGCATGTCCCCACTGGGCATCTCTGGGCACCCAGAGGCCCACTCCACCTAGAGAGAAGCACCCATCCTTCCCTATTTCCTGCCCCCCTGCTGCAAGCCTGGCCTACTGGTTTCTGCATCCTGCCCTATTGCTGAGCACCCAAAGGTACCAGGCAGCATGTCACTGAGCTGGCCTCACCCCAACAGCTCATTTAGTTACAGCTGCCCAGAAAAACAGCTTCGGAAGCGGGTCACAGGGTGAGTCTGGAGCAGTGCTTGTTCCTGCCCCTGCCAGGATCCCTGAACCTTGGCTGCATAGAAACCCCAATCCGTCCAGTCCTGGAAAGGGTCTCCAGCATGGGGAAGGATAGGAAGCAGAATTAGAAGAAAGCTGGGGGTAGAGCAAGTTCATGTGTGTGCTGACATTCCATATACATCTGTATATGTGGTGTCTACTGCACATGTATGCTTGTGTGTCCACAAACACAGTTTTCATGTTTACACTTACCCCCTCAGGGTCAGGCTCAGGGTTGAGTAGGAATACCACCCCAACAGGAGCGGGCACTGGGGCCCCTTCTACAGAATGGGAAGGCTTTGCAAGATTGGGCAGAGATGCAGCTGTCCAGGGGCTGGAGTGATGATAGGCAGGCCTGCCCTGAAGCCTTCCAAGTCCCCAGTCCTTACAAGTTCTTAGAAGCCCTGGCTCTGGGCCTCCCTGGCAATGCTGGAGAAGGACACCAGCTAAGGTGGAGACTGGCTAGCTTCCCCAGCTCTGCAGGGGACTGGCACTCCCAGTCACTTCCTGCCTTTCTGCCTTTCCTATGAAGTGTCTGTGACTGGGTCTTCACTGTGCTTATACTCTTGGAAGAGGAGGTTATAAAAAGCCAGCTTGCTGCTGTCCACACTGGAGTCATACAGCATCCACCCTCTGTCTCTGGGCGCTTTTATATGCAGGGGAGAAAATCGTTCCCCAAGCCAGTTGCACCCTGTTAATCCTGCGCTTGTTTGCTGTCCCCTAAGTCTGGCTTTAATGAAGCAAGGAAAAT
This sequence comes from Onychomys torridus, assembly GCF_903995425.1. NCBI lineage: Eukaryota > Metazoa > Chordata > Mammalia > Rodentia > Cricetidae > Onychomys > Onychomys torridus. The sequence goes on along the minus strand of NC_050443.1, from coordinate 117,136,653 downwards.
AGAAAGATTTATAAAAAGTCACTTTAGAGAATGAAGGTGGTATGTTGTTTCTCATTAACTTCAAAGATCACTTAGCAAATGACTTCCACTTGACACACCTGGTAGCTGTTCCTGCCTTCCTCTTGAAACTTCCCACTCAGGTGCCCCCAAAGACAGAATAATGCAAATCTGGTCATGCCTGTTAAAACAGGGGTTGGTCATCTTTGGTTGAAATCTGGCAGGAATTTGGAACAACAAGGAGATTGACAGACATCTGTGGCAAATATGACTGGAGACTGCTCCTGGCAGGCCAGGGGCTGGAAGGTGTTTTGGGAGCAACTGGGATGAGCCCCCAACATCCATATTTCATCAGATCCAGCAGATGAGAAACAACACAATGTGACGCTGGGCCTAGGTGCCCCCAGGAGGGCACTGTAGTCCAGGAGTGAGAGTAGCCACCAGGAGATGCACACAGACTGACCTGGTCTCTCACGTGAGTGAGGGCCATAACAAAAGCATTCAGAGGACAGAGGAGCTGTGCTGGACATACCAGGTTCCCAGGAATGGGCTTCCTGAGGGCAGCCATAGAGCCCTGGTTTTGAGATTCCCCTAAGTGGGTTCCAAAATGACCCCAGAGGAGGAAGCCATCTGACGCGTCCTACTCAAACCTGCACAGTTGGGGCTGAGAGTAATTCCCTACTTCTCATAGGTATACACACACATACACATACTGCATCTATGCACACCACACATTGGTATGCACTTGCACACAAGGTACACACATGTACACAAAGCATATACCTAGCACACACATCTACATACATGCATACAAACTTCCCATAGATGCAAACACAGGTCTGTACAAATATGCTGCATAGAGGTATACACGTGCACACACATCACACAGGCCACATGTCCCACAACCCTCACCACCACAGGGTTCATAAAGCGTCCTTCACAAGAGATAGAGAATGCCTCCTCTTTGCTGGCTATTAGAGGAATGATTCTTCAAAGGCAAGTGTCCCCAAAGATAATCCAGAAAACTATGCTCAATTCTGCGCAGGGAATACAAAAAGGGGATCAGGCAAGGATGAGGAGGAAACTGTGAGAGAAGCAAATGCTGCAATTCTGCAAATTGAGACAAAAATCAGCAACTCACCGTGGGAAATAAGCTAGCTCTGCCTGCTTCTGATAAATGAGGACATAAAATTTTCAAGTAACAAGGTGACCAAGTTGTTTTACAAAATGCTACATGTCATACAAAGAATAAAGAAAATAAATATGAATTTATTTTGTAAGCATGTGGTAATGGTTTATTTTAAAATGTCCATGAGACCTCTACAATGCCCTCCAAAGAAATGTGATTTGTTGAGACAATTTTTTTCTGCAATGAAATATGTTAGGAGTGAATAACAGTTTGCCAGCCATCCTTAAATAATTGACTGGTGCCAGGGCTACAGAGATAGGCAACTCCTCCACCCAGGGACAACCTGGGACAGTGCCACTCAATCAGGGACAGGGAGGCCAGTGGCAGCTGAATCCTCTCAAAGTTGTTCTGGGCTGATCCCATGGCTCACATGGATACTCACCAACCACATAAGAACTAAAAATAAGTCCTCAGAAGCCGCATGGGGGGTGCTGGAGAGATGGCTTAGTGGTTAAGAGAACTTTCTGCTCTTCCAGCGGACCAGAGTTTGGTTCCCAGTACCTACATCAGGCATATTGCTTGTAACTCCCTCCCTCCCTCCCTCCCTCCCTCTCTCTCTCTCTCTTTCTCACACACACAGATACACACACAACACACACACTGAATGAATACATAAAGAAATAGAAAAATTTAAGAACCATAGTTGTTTGAGACATAATGCAAATTAAAACACTACTTGATGGTATTCTGGGATGTATGAACTGTTCCTAAAAGCAACTGATAATTTGTGAAGGATTCAAATACAATAGCTAAAAAACACAGTACCAAGCATCACAAGGAAAGAACTGATTACTTATTTTTTTCCTTTTTCTTTTTTTTTTCTTGAACTGATTACTTTAAAAGTGAAAATGGTAAAACAATCAAAATTGGACATATATTCAACTACTGGTCTTTATTTTAAAGATTTTGTTTTGTTTTGCTTTTTTCAAGATAGGGTTTCTCTGTATGTAGCCCTGGCTGTCCTGGAACTCACTTTGTACACCAGGATGGCCTTGAACTCAGAGATCAGCCTGCCTCTGCTTCCCAAATCGTGAGATCAAAGACTTGTGCCACCACCACTCAGCTACAATTTTTTTATGTGTATTAAGTGTCTTGTCTGCATGTTTGTATGTATATCACATGCATGCCTGGCTCCTGAGGAGGTCAGAAAAGTGTGTTGGAGCCTCTGGAACTGGAGTTACAGTTTTCGAGCCTCCATGAGGGCACTGGGATTTGAAACCAGGTCCTCTAGAAGAGTACATGACATTAACCACTGAGCTATCTCTCCAGCTCCCAACTGCTGGTCCTTATGAAAGAAAATTATAATCACAACACAAAGGCAGCTAAAACATGAAATAACAAATAATTTTGTAAAAATAGAAATCAACAAAATAATTACAAAGCAAGAAGACAAGAAGTTCAAGGCTTGCTTAGACTACAAAGTGAGTTAAAGCTAGCCTGGGTAATTTAGTGAGAACTGCCACAATATAAAAGGTGGAGAAGACAGGGCAGGGCATATAGCTCAGCAGTGGAGCCCTTGCCTAGGTGTGCAAGTTCACTAGGCCCTGGGTTCTGTCCTCAGTCTGTCTCTCTGTCTCTCTGTCTCTGTCTCTCTCTCTCTCACACACGCACACACACACACATTTAATTTTTTAAAAAAGCTCCAAGCATTATGTGGAAAAACTAAGCAGACAACCACTGTAGACGTTTGGAGATGATCAGAAATTATCACTGACTTGGGGCCTGTTGGGCAAACCTTTCACAGAGTTACAGCAATTATCGGGCAATATAAACTTTTCTGATCAGAAAAAGACTACATATTGCCTGATGTGTTTTTATGAGGTAGAATAACCCTGGCCAGAAGGTTAAAACTGATTCAAAAGAGAAAATTATGGACTATTTGCATGCGAAGATTAGTCAATCAAATTCAAGAAGGGAAAACCGTGGTGGCCTGGGATGTCAGAAGCTCAGGGGTGCAGAGACAGTTGAATTCCAAACAGTTTACAATGAAGAAAAGAGCCCATCTCAATAAAAGCCAAGGAGGGATTTGATGAAATGCTAATCTACACACAGTAGTCTTTTCAGAGAGCTTTACTAGGTAGGGTAGGTGGAGTGGCTCACAGCTTTGATCCCGATATTAAGAGGCAGAGACAATGGTTTTCTGTGACTTTTGAGGCCAGCCTGGTCTACATAGAAAGTTCCACACCAGCCAGGGTTACTTAGAGAGACCTTGTCTCAAAAACAAAAACAAAAACCAATAACAACAACAACAACAAAGATGGAGGGGGCAGGTTTCAGTGTGTGTGTGTGTGTGTGTGTGTGTGTGTGTGTGTGTGTGTGAAAGCCAAAAGATTTGTTTTTCTTTTTTTTTTTTTTAATTTAAGGTAGACTTTCTCATTGGCCTAGAACTCACTGATTTGGCTGGGCTGGCTGGCTAGCGAGTCCCAGGGACCTGCCCATCTTCACTTCTCCAGTACAAAGATTACAAGTGCGTGCTGCCACACCTATCGTTTTTAAAATGGATTCTAGGAAACCAAGTTCAGGTCTCTCTTGCACTACAAGCTCTTTACTGACTGAACCGTCTCTCCAGCCCCCTCATTGATTTTTTAAACAAGGACCACCCTGTACTCCCAAGATAAATTCTACTTGCTTGTGAAGTAATATTACTCTTCTTTAAACCTGAGTCTAATTCATTTATACTTAGCTAAACATTTTCTGTGTGTACGAGATGCCACGGTCCATAGTTTGTTTGCTTGTTTTAGGTTTTGGGGAGAGGTGTTTAGTTCTGCTTTGTTTTTGTTTGTTCGCAGTATCTTGGTCTTCATTCACAGTCTGTCGTGGACTATAGTAAAATCTTACTGGGATTGTTGTCAAAAGTTTCAGAGGTGGGGGCAGCTGAATATGAAAGTGGAAAGGGCTGATGACTCGGGATGTGGGAAGGCTAGTGGAGATCTGGTGGTACTGCGCCTGGACTGGGCTCAGTGTGTACCATCATCTCTTTTCTTTGAAGACTAAGTCTAGCTGACACTCCCTGCTTCCTGCAAGACCTGCATGAACTCCTGAGGGAATCTTAGCAGCTACAGGCAGGTTCCTTTGGTGTCTCTAAGCTGGAAGCCCCTGTTTGCTCTGGAGAATTCCTCAGATTCACAAGTGATTTCTCTTACAAAACATAGATAGAGCAAACAGGGCAATGGAGCCAGCAGCTTCCCCTACCCTGCTTCTTCCTCTCTGCTTCCATGGTCTGAGTGGTCACTGGGAGAAGGACCATGAAGGGGTCTGTCTTTGTTATGGTGTCTATTGCTGTGATGAAACACCATGAGCACAGAAACTGTTATAAAGGAAAGCATTTAATTGAGATGGTGACTTGGAGTTCAAAAGTTTAGTCCATTATCATCATGGCAGGACATGGCGATGTGCAGGCAGACATGGTGATAGAGAAGGAGCTGAGAGTTTCACATCCTGCAGACAACAGGAAGTGAACTGAGATAGTGGGCATGGCTTGAGTATATATTAGATGCCCAAGCCCACCTCCACAGTGACACATTTCCTCTGACAAGACCACACCTACTCCAATAAGGCCACACCTCCTAATAATGCCACTCCCTTTAGGGGCCGTTTTCTTTCAAACCACCACAATGACTAAAAGCAAGTTGGGGAGGAAAGGGTTTATTTGGCTTACATTTCCACATTGTGGTCCATCACTGAAAGAAGTCAGGGTAGGAACTCAAATAGAGCAGGAATCTGGAGCAGGAGCTGATGTAGAGGCCATGGAGGGGTGCTGATTACTGGCTTGCTCCTCATGGCTTGCTCAGTCTGCTTTCTTATAGAACCGCAGACCACCAGCCCAGAGATGGAACCACCCACAATAGGCTGGGCCCTCCCACATCAATCACTAATTTTAAAAAAATGCACTACAGCCTAATCTTATGGAGGAAACTTCCCAATTGAGGTTCCCTCCTTTCCAGTGATCCTGACTTGTGTCAAGATGACATAAAACTAGCCAGCATAGGGTCCTACAAGATGGCAGCTTCCTGGTTATTTTGGCCAGACTTGAAGTTTTCTCAGGACTAGCAGACATTGAGCCACTGTTGGGCTGGAGGTGAGGGGGGCGGGGAAGCGGCGCTCAGTCTATGTGCTGGACATCATGGGGCTGGCCTAGCTTCAGATGCAGAAGTGAAGATGTCACCAGTGTGCTCATGACCGCTGTCACCACCGCAGCTACAAACCCTCCAAGCCAAGCTGGAGCCCAGTCCAACAATGGGATCCTGGTTCTGACCTGGCACTAGGGATGGGGATCCTGGAGTAGCTGGCAGGAGAAACCAAATAGCTGGCACTGGACTGTTCAAGTCAGAGGGAAGGGCTCCATCAAGGACAGGGAGGACCTGAGGTGGAGCTCTGGGAGAAAGAAGAGCTGGGCAGGAAGCAGGGACAGCTACAGTCACAGTCCACAGGAGAGGGTGTGCCTGAATGGCTGGGTGCAAGGTCCAGGAACAGGTGTCAGGGCACTGGGCCTGATGAGAGCAGAGGGGAGGGTGTGGTGGTGCCCTGCCAAGAAGCAGGCTTCCCTGAGAATGGACAGTCCTGTATGGGAAAGCCCAGCCTCGGTCTTATTCATCCTGGGAGCATTTCCTATGCCCCCTTCGCCTGCCAAGGAGTCTCTAGCATTGGGCACTTAGCACAGCTAACCTCCCTCTTCTGGAACAGAAGCTCTCTTCTTGGCCACCTCTGCTCCTGGTGCAGCAAGAAACTAGCTGGAGGCCTGGAGCAATGAGTTCCTCAGCATTGAGGAACGCTTGTTCTTCTTTCAGAGGACCCAGGTTCAATTCCCAGAATGCAGATGGTGGCTCACAACTGTCCATAACCCCAGTTCCAGAGGACCTGATGCCTTCTCAGGCACAAGGTACACAGACACTGTGATGACTATTCTTGGTTGTCAACTTGACTACATCTGGAATTAAGTAAAACCCAAAAAATGATGAGCACACTTGTAAAGGATATTTGCTTAATGTGAAGTAGGAAGATCCCCTTCTAATCTGGATCTTTGAGGTAGGAATGCATGCCTTTAATCCAGATCTTATGAACTTGGAAAAGACATGCCTTTAATACATTTGAGTTAGGAAGAGATACGCCTTTAATGGGATCTTGAGTTGGGAAGACACACCTTTAATCCAGATCATTTGATCTGGGAAAACCCACCTCTAATCTGGACCACACCTTCTGCTGGACGCCTATATAAGTGCATGGAAGAATTAAGCTTTTGCTCTTAGCCTACTTGCTTTGGCTCTCAGCAGCAAGTCTATTCTTCACCAGTATTAGAGCTACTTCCTTGGGATTCCAGAGTGTACTGAAGACCAGCTCGGATAGCCAGCTAGCCTCATGGACTGAGTAACTACTGAATTCCTTGACTTTCCATTGTTGGACTAGGTGGACCACAACCTGTAAGCCATTCTAATAAACCCCCTTTCTATATTTATGGAGATTCATTCTCTAAGTTCTGTTACTCTAAAGAACCCTAATACAGACATATATGTGAGCAAGACACTCACGCACATAAAATAAAATAAGGTAAAAATAAAAACTGTAAAAAGAAGGAGGAGGAGGAGGAGGAGAAGGACAAGAACAACAACAAAAACAAAAACAGCTGGGACCCCTTTTAATACAATTCTCTTCATTCCTGTCGTGGCTTTATCTTTAGTCCTAAATGGAAGCCCCACCCTCAGCCTCTCACAGCTCTTCCAGTGAATGAACGATGAGCAGTCAAAAGGCAGCAAGCTCCAATTGCCAGGACCTATGCGCACAGTAGGGCTGATGTTTGTCACTGGTAGCTCTAGAGGCCTCAGGGTCTCACATGCTGACATCCCCAAGGCAGGCTACAGCTGTGTTTCAGATCCAGCCAACCACCCAGGCCACGTACCTCCCTCTCTCCTCCTGCAATGACACTCAGGCCTCTTTTCTATACCCAGAATCTGAAGCTTGACCTAGTCTCAGGACCTTCAACTCTACAATAGCCTAGACTGTGTGGCCACCTTCTTGTCATCCAGTACCTGTGGTGAGGCCTTCTTTGACTGGCCCATAGCCTTCACACTCCCTGGAGTTACCCAGTTTTGTTGCCTCCAAAGCAGCTCACTCAATGGCATGAGCGAGTTCATGCCATTGAGTGAGCTGCAGCCATGGGGCCTGGCTATGCATGCTTGTTGACCTGGGATATTGCCAATCTGTCCATGTGTTAGGATGAAGTCCCCCTAGCTTACATAGACTGAAGCAGACCCAGAACTGGGCTGATGAAGACCAAAGCCTTGGCCAAGGCTGATGACTGAACCCCAGTCATCCTCCTCTTAGACAACAGCTGGGCTGGATGTGGATAGAGCTGCTTGTGTTGTGGGCATGAGTTCCTGTACCTACTGTAACTAGTTCCCAGTCTTTGAGCTGGGAGACTAGCAGCTAAGAACTCAATGGTCAGGAGGCCTAAGCTGTGGGCACTGTCAAGTTAGTGCATGATGCCCTAGAAATGCATCTGTGTCCTACTGAGGCCAGCTCAGCTGTCATACTTGCAAGACTGCCTCTGCTAAGAGCTGGATCTGGGTCCCAGGATCTTCTGGCACCCCAGAGTTCACAGCACACTTTCCCAGGGCCTTGAATGTTGGTACCTCATTGTGTTTCCATTCCACAGGCAGGAAACTTAAGCTCTGTTGAATAGCTGAAAGCACAAGACAGTGAAAGCCCAGCTAGGACTTAGGCCTCAGCCCTGGATCCAGGCATCACTGGATCCACCTCACAGTAGCCCTAACTGACCTTCCTGAAGTTCTATTGTGGCTCTTTGCTCCTGCAAGGAGCTATAGTCACTTACATAAGACCTTCACAAGATTGAGCAGGTAGCATTCCCTCAGGGAGAACGGGAGGGCTCACTAGGCCCATAAGGCCCCTGTACATCCTCAAGGATATTTAGAGAGTTAACTTTTGGGAGTAGGGGACCGTTTGTTTGTTAGCATGCTCCTAAGTAACTCCAATATGCTTATTAGTTCACAAACTGGATTCGGGTGGAATCATTTCTTCTGTCTATGATTTCTCTTTCTTTCTGAGTACAGTAGAAATACATCACCCAGCAATAGTCACACAGCATTTGCCACCAAAACAGGGACACAGCAGAACCATCTGTGAATTAGCATGGGGAGATAGATCATTGCCCACCCTTGGGACAAGCTTTGTCTTTCTCATGTGTCACTGAGGTGGGCAACCCAAGAGTATACTGTGTATATTTCTCCTCTGCCAGGAATTATACTGGGGTGGGTGTTTGCTGGGACTCACTCTGCAAACCACGGCTGGAGTTTCAGCTGAGGGTGTGAACCGTGAAGAAGTCCTGTTTGGTTGGGTGAAATGGGAGCTTATCGAGTTGCCCAGTCCCTGTGGGGTAGTAAATACCAAATAGTTTAGTCAGCCTGGCGGATATGACAAATTACAGAGACCTTCTAGGAATTAGAAAGGTGGAGATTATTTTCCCAGACTAAAAGCCCTTTCTGCACATGGGTGTGGCTGGTAACAAAAATACAAATGGGTCATAGAGACTGCTGGATTCGTAAAAGCTAAATAAAGTAGATATTGCTTTTTTATTTTAATGAAACAATTGCTATGTATTGGGTTCTTTCCCTTCTGCCTTAGACCTTAGTAGTGCTTTATTCCGCTAGCTACTGAGTTCCATGACCAATTCCCACTCACCTGACATAGGCAATGATTCACTTTAGAGTCCTCCAAGGTTCCCGTCCCAGTCCCATTATATGTTATGAGATGATAGTCCAAGACTTTTTTTTTGTTATCATGCCCAACTTCTATTTAACAAAAAAACAAACAAACAAGAAGCCTTCTTTACTGAATAGAGGACATAATGCTAATGTTTGGGTTTCTCACAGATTCAGGAAGCCATCTGGAAGATGTACACATGTACTTGAAGTAATGAATAGAGAAAAGTAAGACCATACACGGTGCAAGAGCCAGGCCCAGCTGTGTGATGTGGGCAAGTTTCACGGGTGAGTCCGACCTGTGGACACCTGATGAGGAAATCAATGAAATTCTACAGCCGACTGCAACAAAGCAAACACTAGGAAGGGCTCTCCCCTGCACTTCCTGGTGACGCAGGTCACTTAACCAGATAGAAACGGGCAGCTGCAGCTGTGCAAGTGAACACGGATACTATGCAGCTGGACCAGGCAGATGAGTCACAACAGTACGGTGGCAGCAACTGGGCTGATGGTTGAATCTAATTAGAAGCTTGATTTTTATGGATAGTCCCATGAGAAAGAAGAACTGGCAAATGCTGGGTCAGCCATAGGGGAGCCAAGATAGGCTGGAAATAGCTTCGACTGTCCCATTCCCGTGGGATATTGTGGTATTTTGAATGCTATTCAAACATGTGAGGCTTGACATGACAGATGGATGCTATGACTGGGCAAGTACGTACATCTACCTGTCCCGTTGTGATTGCCAGGTAGACTCCACGGCACTTGTGCCTGTCTATAACGGATGTAAATAAGTCCTCATCCGTGTGGACACTGGCAAAGGCTTCGTGTAAGCATTCCCATGCAAGCAAGCAACATGTAAGACTACCACTAGGGGCCTCAGCCAAGTCAGTGTTATATACGGGTGTTCTTGGAGAATTGACAGTGGGGGAGGGGCACACACTTCACAAACACTGATATGCAGCACTGGGCTTGGTACAACCAGCTCCAGCGGCTCCTAAGCTATCTGAAAACTTTGTAGGATCTGGGTTAATTGAAAGGAAGAATGAGCTGCTGAAATAGCTATTCCAGAGTTTTAGTGAAGGCCCTTGGCATTAGTGGGAAAAGATCCTCTCAGAAGCCACAAGGTTACCGAGTGAAGAATCCTGGCACTAGAGGTGATCCACCTCTTATGACTTGTTAGCCATGGAGGTCCCTGAGACTCTTCATATAATATAGGCAATTGTCACTGATGTTGGTTACATGTCAGAACTTGATGGTAAATCCATATGCCTGAGGATACTGGATGCTTGGGTTGTAGGACATGTAGAAATGAGGCCGTAGCTGGTCTTCAAGCAGCCGCTGTACTTGCTGCTGTACACAGTGCTGGAGGGTGCTGTGCAGGCTGCTGGGGAAGAATTGTTATCAATGGTCCTTCCTGGTTGTGGACACCCCATCTCACCCTCAGTCCCCAACTATGTTCTCAGGATGCTAGACAAGATGTGTCTGCTGGTGCAGTAGTGGCATGATTAGTACGAATGTAACCAAATGCTTTCCAATGGGATGTAAGGCTGACTCCACAGCAGGAAACTCATGTGCGGTACTGCAAATGAGGACAAAAACATATAGCTGGGGATGTCATACAGCTTAATGAAGAAGCCACTACTATTGTTTTATTAAATGATAAGATGTACCTATCAATTTGTCTTCTACACATTTGAGTTTATACCCATAGATTGTTGTTGTTGTTAGCTTTGGTCAGGGAATTTTTTTTTATAGTGTGCAGTGGTTACTAAGGAGACTCTTCGTCAGTGAAACAACTGAGAATAAATGATTATTGCCATGTAATGGCAGCCCAATGCTCAGTTCTAAATAGGAGAAAAGAGTCATACCTTGGTATCATCCCCTCGAAGGCTCAGGGAACATTGTTAAAGAGGAGACAGAATTTAAGAGCTGATAGAAGGGGTAGAGTGTTGAACAGCTGTTTTCTCCAGACTGAATATGGTCATTGCCATTTTGAATCAGAACAACCGTGGCCACTCACACAAGAGTGAATTCAGTAATAGTCCCCCGTGGAAGGAGGGGAAGACTCACCAGACCTCCCCAAGGATATGTAAGCACTTAGCAATTTCTGCTTCTGTAAGTAACCCTTTACACTGCAGATAACCCCCAGCTAACTCATGAATTCACCAAATGGACTGTGATGGTACCATTTGTCTGGGCTTCTGCTGCTCTTTTATCTTGGGTGAATAGAAATAGATTCCCCAGACAAAGTGACATATCATGTGGGAGGTGCTCTGCTCTCTGAAGGTTCATTCTGAAGTGTCACCAGTGTGTAGACAGATGTGTGTGGGTGCATTGCTCATGGACATACAGAGGGAAGTGGGTGACGCAGTGTGTGGTGAAACCAGACCTTTGGCTTATGGAGTAGGAGCCTCTGGGCTGAGAGAATGCAGTTTCATTTGAGTTGGGAAGGTAGGCACTAAGAGATCTTCTGCTTTGTCTCATGCAGGACCAGGGCTCTTTGCCACACCCCTCCCATCAGTCCATCTGCAGAGAATAGCGTTGAGTGTTCCCAACCCTCTTAGAGCAGTCCTGGGCATGTCTCTAGCTTCACAGTATCCCAACACAGCTCTGGAATGGGCCTGCTGATGGCCCCATCCCTCTCCCAGAAGCTGAAGATGATAATGTTTGTCCCTTCCTTGGAGTCCAGGCCTGTCTGACCCTAGGACGTAATTTGGCCTGTTCCTTCTCTTGTTCCTCTGCTGGCCATGGCTAGAGACCAAGCCATATACCTGAGCTACCCATCAGAACCCAGCCCTCACTGCCAGTTAAGGTGGAGGCCAAAGGCCAGAAAGGAAGGATGGGTGCCCTTCTTGTTCTCAGAAGGATGTCACCCTGTAGCCAAACATGAAGCAGTCCTGCAGCCTACACCACCTTCCCCCACCAGCAAATAAGGACCAGTATATGTACTCACCCATCAGCAGCCTGAGGGAGAGAGAAGCATGACCACCTCATGCATCCGGAGGCTCTTAGAAAGGACCACTAGCAGAAGCTCCAGGGCATTGACTCTTAAGCAACTGCCCTTATCAAGTGCAGGTGTGAGGCCAAGGACCTCCTCCAAAGAACAAAGAGACCCCATGCACAGAAGAGTGAGCCCCCATTTGAGACGTGGGAAAAACTGAGAGCTTGGGTAAGACTTGCACATGCATCTGGGTCTCCCCAAAGTCAGAGACACAGTTCCTACTGGGCTTGTAAGGGGCATGGAGTTGGTATGTATCCAAGTTGTTATGAGTGGTAGAGGTTCTAGGTAGGAATTTGTGGCTACAACAAGTGAGAATGGGTGTTCCTTCTAAGTATTGGTGTCTGTGGCTCTGTGAAGCACCTTCCTGCTCTCAAACACAAAACTGGGGGCCATGAGACAGCTCAGCTGGTAAAGGCACCAAGCCTGACAACCTGAATTTGATCCCTGGGGTCCATGTGGTAGGAGAAAATCAACTTCCCCAAGCTGTCCTCTGACCACATGTGTATTGTTGGCAAGCATGTGTATGCACACAAACACACAAAGTAAATAAATAAATTTAATTTTGAAATGACTATTTCAACACAGTCAGTCTATTTCAATGACTCAGTAGCATACAAACTGTTTTCAGCCATAATGCAATTAGTTTGCAGTAAAAACAAGATTTTACAGATAATTGTGATGAAAATAACCTTTACAAATCATCATTTATTTGGAAAACTAAAACAGACAGTTTTAAATGGCACACAAATTAAGGAATAATGCAAAATAAACATTAGAAATCCTTAAAACTGGTAAACTGGGTGTTGTGGCTTACACTTGAAATCCTAGCACTCAAGAGGGTGAAGCAGGAGGATTACCATGAATTTGAAACCATCGTGGGACACGTAGTGAGATCTTGTCTCAACCAATAAGCAAACAAACTAACTAACTAACAACAAAGAAACAGCAAATGAGCTGAAATTCAATTGCCATTACAATCTTAAGTGTTGAGAGGTGAGTTTAACGGTGATCAAGGGAATTGAAGCCATGGCTCGGTGGTTAAGAATATTTGTTCTTGCAGGGGAGCTGGCTTTGGTTTTCAGTACACACATGGTGGCTCACAACCATCTGTAACTCCAGTTCCAGGGGATCTGATATCCTCTTCTAACTTCTCTGGACAATAGGCATGCATGTAGTACACATACATATATGCAGGCAAAACACTCATATATAAAAATAAAATGAATAAATCTTAAAAAGTAATAATAACAATAAACCCCAATGACCAAGAATGAGGGTCCTGCTTTCAAGAGTAATTAATGAGGGACCAGGTTTGTTTCCCTGGAGTGGGGTCCTGATAGGAGGATGGGTCCAACCCTCTCTGTGTTTCTTGCTCCTCCACCACATCAGGATACATCTGGAAGCTCTTGCCAGATGCAAGCACCATTCTTCTGAACTTTCAAGGCTCAAGACTGAGGAATATTTTTTACCTTTATAAATTACCCAGCCTGGGGTATTCTGTTATCATTACATAAACTAAAGTAATGGTACCTGGAAATTATAGCCTTAGGAGAAGGAAAGAATGAAAATTAATGAGCTAAATATCCAGCCTCAATGAGAGGAAGAAGAGGAGGCTAAGGGCAATGTCCCTGGAGAAAAAAGATAAAGGCATGAGCTAAAATTAGCCATCAAATAAGGCCCGATCCAGAAGACCCAGGAAAGAGAGTTGACTGAAAGTGTCATCCACAGCGCTCACGAGAAGGAAGCCAGTGACTGTTAGGATAAAAATGAGGAAATCAGCTGACGTGTACAGCAGTTTTAAAGGATATAAAGACCATGAACCAATCAATTTGAAGTCTCCTTCAAAATGAACAAGATGTTCATGTATGTAAAGCAAATCACTTCCTGGAAAATAGTGACTGAAATATTGATTCAAGAGGAGAGGGTTGATCCAAGAGTTCTATAGCCATTATTATCTCCTCCTAAGAAAACCCTGGAAGTAGCCTCCCTAGCCAGGGTCTCCTATGGGTGAATGTGTGGTTACAGAGGGGTCCCAGAGTTTGGGACTACTGTAACAAAGGTCAAGAAGCATCAGGCCCAAGGGCTTTGCCTCCCTCTGTTCACCAAAGAGCAGGGCACATGTTTACAGATCAACAGGACACGCCACCACCCCTGTCCCTGGGAGGCGAAAGCTGACAACATATTCCCTGAAGCCTTCAGGGAGACCTGGAGGGGTCCATGCCGACTGGCTTTAGCATGGCTGAGAGAACATCCATTTTCATGCGTTGCTAGGCAGTTGTCTTGCCTGACAACACCAACTCTAGAGACCCTGAGTGTTCCTTGCCTCCTCACCTCTCCCAGGCTCACAGATCTTTACTGAGGAAGCTGCAATACAAGGCCCATCCCGAAAGCTGTTTATTCCCTAGTGTGTCTGTGTGCTCACAGAACACACATGTCACTAAGCTTTTGTGTGCTTTTTGCTGGTTCAGCTGTCTTTTGTCACAGGGTCCCTTCCAGCTGGGAACCTGTAGGAGGTGTTATTTGTCTCACACAGGTTGCATAGATGTGTTATATCAAGTTTGCAAGGAACAGAGTATTCTAGTTTGAAACAGACACTTCCTGAGAGAAAAGTGAAACCACCCCCCCAAACTACCCTGAGGCCACAACATTTAAAACGAACTGAGTGAAGACAGGGCCAGAAAGGACAGCCACTCTAGTTCCATGTTTATCATTAACACACTTGGTCCACAATGGATAGTTTTCAATGTGATAGTGTTCATGTCCAAAGTGGGGGATTCTGGGAGAAGGAAGAGGCAAAGGCTGGGAACTGTCTGCCCATCATCTTCCTGTGTCCAAACTCTGGGACCCCTCTGTAACCACACATTCACCCATAGGAGACCCTGGCTAGGGAGGCTACTTCCAGGGTTCCACTGCACCCCTCCTCTGAGTGACGTACTGGGCCTAGTGATGCACCCATCAAGTAGAGAGTCAATGGCCTCACTGGCATCCTGTCTGGATCCTGTGTTCTCCAGCATGCCACAGATGACATCTTGGCTTCCCTTCCTTGCTCCAAGGCACAGCAGCCAGTGCATTTGAAAGCTGGGCTGTCAGTGTGGGAAGGCTGAGCTTGCTCAAGAAATAGCTAAATTAATTTCCAGGGCCTCAGATTGGGCTCTGGATAGAACTGATTTCATGATAATCATGGAATCAGAGCAAGGATCCCATTTAGTGTAAGAAGAGCTCCAATTTTACCAGACAGAATTGGATCTGAAGTCTAGACACCTGGCTGCTGAGGTTCCAGCTGAGTGAACTGGTGGGCCCACTGTTCCCAGCCTGCCTGGCAGGTAACACAGACCCAGTTCTGGCCAAGACGTACTCCCTTCCAAAGGAAAAGACATGCTGTTCTGGACAGTGCATCCCTTACCCTACCCACGGGCTTCCTCAGACACCCACACTGCTGACACAGATGTCTGTCCCCAGAAAGGCCCACCTGGGTACTTGGAGGAGGCCCCTGAGGGATCCTTCCGATCTTGAGTGAAGATCCTGAATGCGGTCCTTCCTGAGTGAAAGGGAAAGAAAGCCCGCAGGAGCCGGTTCACTCACCCTCACCTAGGGGTTATCCTCTCCCGGCTTCTTGGGGTCCTGTTGGTGTTCCTATGCAGTCAGGTCTCTGTGGAGTGAAATATGTGGCCAGTCACCCAGAGGGTCACTTACCCTGGAAGAAACAAAGCCCAGGATACATCTCTGGGATTACGGGAGGGACCCTGGAGTTGAGTGGTAAGTTAGGTAGCAAGCGTCTATTTGTATGAACCATCTTACCTCTGGTATGCCATGTCCCATCTTACAAGATTTCTCAGAAGGTAGGCAATGGTGGCACAGTGGATGCTGAAGGGGGTTCCATGCACAATGGCATTGTCTAGCTCAAAGACTACAGGCATGACAGTCAAGCAGAACTCTGCTGAAGGTGTTTAGCAATAGCCATCTCCAAGAGGGACAAGCACATGGACTCCAGGAGTCTATGAGGAGGAATTGAGCCATGGAGGCCCCTGTCTCCAGTGCAGAATGCCAAGTTGTTTATGTAGCTCCCTCCTTGGTGAGGTAGAGACAATGCTCCACTTTATGTATAGTTCCCTTGATCTCGACATTTAGAAGTGGCCCTGTCAGTGAGCTCCTGTCCCACACCAACATTCTGCCAGGACCCATGGGGGCTCATGGAACTGCTGACAGGAGTTTTGGGTCCTGTTGCTGTTGCTTCTGGCGGGGGTCCCATAGGAGTGTGGAAAGAGGGCAAGCTGCTGGCATCCCTAAGTCCCCACCTTTCTTCCTGCTACCTCAGAACACACTGGAGATTCATCTTGGGATGTTCATAGGTCCCAGCCTTTTACACAGGACCCTATCCACAGCAGGGACTCTAGTATGAGGTAACCCAGTGTAACCAGGAACACAGGGTAGCTAGGACTACTGACCCACCTTCTGCTACCCTCATGTGTGCTGGCACCTGCTAATGACCTCATTTTCCCTACCCTCAGGTGTGCTGGCACCTGCTAATGACCCCATTTCCCCTATCCTCAGGTGTGCTGGGAGCTGCTAATGACTCACTTCCCCTACCCTCAAGTGTGCTGGCAGCTGCTAGTGTTCCAGGAAGTTCCAGGAGCCTCAGGAGGGTAAGGACTGTCTGCACACCTGAGATTCCTAAGAGATCCAGACATTCTGTGCCCTAACGCCATCCCTGCATGCCTGGCCCATGAGAGATCTAACCAGCTAATCAAAGGCCCTAGTGCAGGCCAGCTGGCCCTGCCTTTCTAGCCTGGCCTGGAAGGCAATGACTGAGTCACTGTGAGCAGGTGCCTCGGCAGGGACTGCAGTTAGTAATTTCTGTTTATGCCTTGAAATGCTGTTAGCATCACTGTGAGCTTTTCCATCAGATGTGCAGGGTTGTCAGGTTGTGTCCAGAGCTAGCTCCTATTGGAGGGAGGTACCCTTAGACAACAAGCCTCAGGGTCCCCACCTAGCACATCCAGGCACCTCTCTGTGGGCTCCCAGAGCCATCCTGCCTTGAAATTCTGGCCCTTCCCTCTGAGAAGGACTTATTCCCAGCCTAAACCCAGGTTTGTATACAGGCCCCAGATACTGGTCCTAGAGGCAGCCTGTATGGAACACATACAACTTTCTGCCTTAGAGGAACTTCTGTGTACTACTAAGTTTTGAAATAACAAGACTTCTGCTTTAAAGTAATGTCACCTCATTGTAGGAAAGCTGGAAATAAACCAGGTGTGGTGGTACACCTCTAACCCCAGTCCTGGGAGGCAGAGGCAGACAGAGCTCTATGAGTTCAAGGACAGCCTGGTCTACATAACAAGCTCCAGATGAGCCAAGGCTACTTAGTGAGACCCTGTCTCAAAATATAAATAAATAAATAAGTAAATAAGTAAGTAAATAAATAAATAAATAAATAAATAAATAAATAAATAAAGCTGGAAGTAACTAAGTAGAAGGAAGGACAGACTACCTGATGATGGCTGTCCATTGGGCAGAGCCCTCTTCTAGGGTTCTATGTTCAACTGCCCTTCTAGCCAGAGACCAAAGCATCGAGGGAGAGCATTTACAGATTACACCCTTTTTTCCTTGTTAAAAAAACAAGTAAAGATAAAGTGATCTTGGGAATTGATTACAAAACAACCCTGTCTGATTCAAAGAGATTCAGAACATAGTAGAATTAAATATATACCAGAGAAACACACTGAGGAAGCAGGTGTGTGTCTTAGTTACTTTTTATTACTGTGGTAAGATATTATGACTAAAGCAACTTACAGAAGAAAGAGTTTAATAGGGGCTTACAGTTTCAGAGAGTGAGAGTCCATGGCCATCCTGGCAGGAAGCGTGGCAGCAGACAGACAGGCACGGCGCTGAAGCAGTAGCTGGGAGCTTGCATCTTGAGACACAGGAGAAAGCTCACTGGGAATGAATGGTAATGGATTTTAAAACCTTAAAGCTCACCCCAGTGACACACCTCCTCCAAGGCAGCTTGAATATGAAAATATTTGACCTCAGAGGGAGGCACTGGACAAGCCGGTTCCTGGGGTATGGATTAGAAGCCAAGGCTTGCCTGCCTAAGAATGGGGGAGTGGTAGAAGATGGCCTGTGTGTTTGAAGGTAGAGAGAGAAGAAGAAGGCCATGTTAAGGTCACTCCCCAAATGCCACTTCCCCAGAAATGCCAGCTGCCCCTTTGCCTCCAGATTATGATATCCCGCTACAAGTCCATCCAGTGTTATCTTTTCCTGCTTTTAAGCCATCTTCATGCTTGTGTAATTGCCCCCTGAGTCCCCTAAGAGCAGGGACACACCTATCCTCTTCTCAGCATCTCTCTACAATATAGTGGCCTTCCTTATTTGCTGAGTGACCCTTGTAGGAGCAGGATTGGGGTGTGGGGCTTGGTGCCATTTCTTAGTCCCAGCAGATCTAAGCTTAGAGTCTTGTTTGTTTGTTTGTTTTGTTTTACTTTGTTTTTTGAGACAGAGTTTCTCTGTGTAACAGTCCTGACTGTTCTGGAACCCACTCTGTAGACCAGGCTGTTCTCAAACTCAGAGATCTGCCTGCCTCTGCCTCCCAGTGCTGGGATTAAAGATGTGCACCACCACCTGCCCAGCCTAAGCCTGCAGTCTTAAACTGGAATATAAGAGGATGGGATTCTTTTAGAGCCAGGACCATAGCTAGAACTTATACTGTGCCATGTGGTTGTTCAGAAGTAAGGAACTAGTCGCTAACAATTGTCCTAGAACTTGAAAATCCTGAAAACACTTGGGAGTAGTTATACAATAAGGAGGGGGTCAGCAGGTACATGAACATTCTCGAACCAAAAGCTTCCCCAGTCCCTGAAATGAGAGCTAGGTGATAAATAATGTCAGCTGAAAGACCCTTGAGGCACAGAAAATTCGGGAGTCAGAAACACATTTTGTTCTGGAAGCATGCTGAGAAGTTAACACCTTCTCCTGAAGGTTCAGGAGTGCACAGGCTCTGAGCTAGCCACGAGGGAGGCCTGGGCAGAGGCAAGCATGCCCAGTGGGCACCTGCTTCCCTCTCTTGATCGATAATTGGGTCAGTGCTCACTGTGGCTCCTAGCAGCTATTTTTAAATCCTTCTTTATATAAATTCTGAGAAGCATTTTGCAGAAAAGAGCTGGTGCATCCAAATGAATTTTCGAGATGAGATGACCACTTCCAGCTGGGGCCGGAGGTCATTTCATTTAAGAGAAATGCTCTGCTTTGAGGAGAGGCAGCCAGACCTAAGCCAAGTACAACCTCCTTTTTTTTTTTTTTTTTTTTTTTTTTTTTAAAATCTGAGACAGGGTCTCACTATATAGCCCTAGCTGCCCTGAAACTTGCTATAGAAACCAAGCTGGCCTCACACTGACAGGAATCTACCTGCCTCTGCCTCCTAAATGCTGGGATTAAAAGTGTGGTGCATCATGCAACCTCTTCAGAACTTGCTGTAGAGCTTAGCTGAGTGGCTGTGCTCAGGCAGTAAACTCAGTGATACCAATAGGGGTTTGAGACAGATCTGTGAGCCTATGGAGCGAGCTCAGGACTACCAGCCAGGTGGGAAGAGATGCTGCCACCCACTCTTGACCTTCTGTGACAAGGCTGCCACAAACATGCCAGCCTAGTTCCCAGGACACACCCTGCCTGATGGTAAGGGCACACCTGCCCAGGGACACACCCTGACTGGGAGCTTCTATGGTACTGGTTTGTTCTCTAATATGGACTTGCAAGGATTTAAATCCACAGCCCTAGAAGCCAAGTATGTCCAAGACAGAGTGCCTGGATGAAGCCTGGGCCACTAGCCCTGCTTTGAGGCTGCATCCTGTCCTTACCCATTTCTTCTGGTATTCTGGGCAGAACACTGAGCTACCTGCACTTAGCCAATATGGGGAAGAGTAGCCCTGGCTAGAGATGCTAGACATGACAATTTTTCTAGGAACCAAGCTTCATTTTCAGCATGGTTACTCTTAGTGTGCTTGACAAGCTGCTCTTGTCACCAGCGGAATAACTACAGACACATGGGTCACGCCAGAGAGAAAGCACCCTGGATCACTTTGGCAATAGGAGAGCTCTCTATAACTCATTTTCTACCTCTCCGGAAGTCTGACTGATGCCCCCATTCTATGACTGCCCAATGCCTGAGCCTAAGGACACAGAAGAATGAAGAGGGATGGGACATTCACGTGCCCTGTGATGTGTGGATCCCCCAACACACACACACACACACACACACACACACACACACACACACACACACACACACCAAGCTTGAGACAGGGCAAATAGTCCCAAGTCCTGAGCCTCAAGATTCTGTGAATATTGATCGCTCTGTATGCTGTGAATGTGTTGCTCTGATTTGGTTGATAAATAAAACACTGATTGGCCAGTAGCCAGGCAGGAAGTATAGTATAGGTGAGACAAGCAGAGAGGAGAGAATTCTGAGAAGAGGAAGGCTGAGTCAGGAGTTGCCAGACAGAGACAGAGGACGCATGATGTGAAAGTACCGGTAAGCCACAAGCCATGTGGCAACTTATAGATGGATAGAAATGGGTTAATTTAAGAAATAAGAACTGGATAGCAAGGAGCCTGCCACAGGCAAACAGTTTATAAGTAATATAAGTCTCTGTGTGTTTACTTGGGTCTGAGTGGCTGTGGGCCCGGGTGGGACTGGAGAAAACTCCAGCTACATCAAGGCTCAGAAGACTGGAGAGGGAGAGGACTATGATATTTGAGCCCCCTCCCATCCCATGCACCAACTGTGGCTGCATGGTTGGCTCTAGCAGGATGGGTGATTTTCCCCATCTCCCATGCCTACCATATACTCATCCAAACTTGCCATTCTGTGGGATCCCAGTGTCATTTAAATGGACCCAAAACTACTCGAAAGCTGCTGGGCTCCCACTATCTGCATTCTGGAAGATTCCTTGAACATCCCTTCCCTACTGATGGAAGGCTAATTGATAGGACTGCCTGAGATGGCTGTCAGTGTGCAGAACCAGACTAGCATCTGCTGCCTGGGCCCAGTGCCAAGTGAGTGTGGAATGTCTTATGGTCCTCATGCTTTGGGGGCAAATGGCCCACAGAGGAATGTGATGGGAAACATGAGTACTGGGTGGTGGGGCCGTGAGGACTGGTAGCAGGCAGAGGAAGCATGCAGCATGCACCTTCCCTGGCTCCTGAAGCACAGCATGCAGAATGGCAAAAGATATTACATACTTCATCCTGGGGTCAAGTTCTCTCCTGGCCTTCCTGCTGGGCTCTTAGTCTTGTGGTACTTTCAGTTCTCAGCCTCCTGATTTCCAGACTTAGAGGCCCCTGGGGACACATTCGCTGATCTCACAGAGGGAGAGGGAATGGTTCTTTGAAGCAGTGTCAAGGCAGATGGGACTTCCTGCCATTAACATGAAAGCCTGTGGTTATATCATGAAGATGCTCTTGGAGCCTATAGTCTAAAAGGTGTCATGCTGACTGTGACCCAGTTTCTTCTCCCAGCCTGCCACATGGAGCCTGGATCTAGATCATGTTGAGTCTAATCATCCTGGGCTGGCTTGTGTTCACAGTGGACTAGGTCAGGGTCCTCCTTTCCTGAGCCCGTCCCATTGTGGGCAGGGCATCCTTCTCTGGGCAGGCAGCTCTAGGCTATATAAGAAATCTAGCTAAGTGTGAGCCTGTAAGTCACCTATCAAGTAGCATCTTCCATGGTTCCTGCTGTACTTCCTTGGCTGTGAGGAAACTCTCTTAGGTTGCTTTTGGCTGAGCATTTTATCACAGCAGCAAAGAAGAATACTTTGCATCTCAGACATTTACAATGCTTAAACGTCTTGGGCTTGGAAGATGACTTAGTAAAGACTTGGCTGTACAAGGATGAGGACCTGAATCTGGATCCCCAGCACTTGCATAAAAGTTGGACTGAGCAACACACTTCTGGAACCCCAGCACTGGGGTTGGGGTGGGAGCACAGAAACAGGAGTACCCATTGGCCAGCTAGCCTCCACAATTTGTGAGCTCAGGTTCAGTGAGGAACCCTGTATCAAGAGTTAATGTGGAGAATGTTCACCTCTGGCCTCCACGCACATGTATAATATGCATGCACATACATAGACACACATACACACAGATGTTTATACATATCTCCCTTCAACTCAACTTCCTTTAAATATGCCTTTTCTTCCTGCCTGTGTGGACCATGCCCCTTGTGGCTGCCAAAATGCCCCAGTTGCCTTTGAATCTTTCCAATACTATGTGGGATAGTTGTCAGAGTTTACTGGCCCTCCCAGAGAAGCAGGCTTAGGATGGAGGGGAGCTGATGGAGATGCTGGGTGACTCGGGAGGAGAACTGCAGTACCAATGATGCTTCTAAAGGAGCATGATGTCTTCACTGTCAGAGGGAGTGGCAAGTATCCAAGAAGTCAAGAGAAATGGACGAAACGCTTATCTCTCCCCATGGTGGTGGTTCCTCCCTCACCTGAAGCAGAAAACCCAGGTATTAGGATGACCTCTGAGCAATACTGTCATTCAAGCTATGTGTTTGGGTTACTGTAGACAGGACGCAGGGCTTTGGATATTGAGTTACATTCCTATCCCAAATATGCCTAACAGTTATAAGAAATCAAGGGCTCGCTGAAAGCCAATCAGTTGGGCACAGTTAGTGCTTACTGTGTCCAAAGAAAACTCCACGGGGGGAAGAACTGGCATGGACCACAGATGCCATCCCTATGAAATTTCCAGACCGAGGAACATGAGACACAAAGTAGACTCATTGCTGCTCAGAGCTGTTCTTGGGGGTGATGTAAAATGTTCCACAAATGGCTGTGGTGGTGTCAGTGAACTTCTTCAAACCAACAGACTCCACACTATGGGTGGGTGGGCTGCGTGGTAGGTAACTCGACAGAGTTGTTTTTAAGAGGTAACACTGAAGGAAGACTTTTCCCAGACAAGTCACAACAACAGTTGAGGGAAGGGCTTAGACCTTAGACTCCAGGATAAGGCTACCTTCGAGGCTGGGTGTGGCTGCTCTGATGGGATTACCCAGAGACTACTGATCTGAGGCACACCTCCTCTTTCCATGCTGTTGAGATTCTGGGTCAGCCTCACCTCTAACAAACCCCTTGTAGTTCTTACCCAGTGATACCCTCAGGAAGCCATCACCTCTGAGTGTTCATCTCTCCTTCTCACCCCTCTTTCCACAAAACTTGTGGTTCCCAGACATGACGTAGGGTAGGGATGACAGACGGATTCTTAGAACTCTCACAAGACAGAGGCCACACCGAGTCCATGGCAAGGACCTCTGTTAACCCTCAATGGTTAGAAGAAAGAGGCATCAACCAGTAACAACTCTGAAGGGTCCAGATTTCCATCTAGAAACATAGCCTGCACCATACTCAATCATGGAAGATTCCAGAAAGAACCTCCAACAGGAGTACTTTCTGATGTTCTCAGTCACTTCCTCTCTTGGACTCAAGAGTACTCAGAGTCTTCAAAAGCAAGGTCTCTGGGTCCCTGGGATTCCCAGAGTTTTTGCCAGCTATGAGGGGGTTTCCTAGGGTGTGGATCCAGCCCCTCTAGCCATTGCTTGGACCTCTCCGGGCCTATGGACTCTGTAGCATACCCTTCTAAGGGGGGTCTGGCCCAGGAGCAGTTCTAGAAACAGTGTGTTCAGCTCCTCGTGCTGACCATGGCCTTAGCCACCAATGAGCTGCATGCCAGCCTCAGGCCTGCTTTTCTGTCTCACTTGACAGAGTGACAGGAGAGGCCACAGTCATGGAGGGCAATCAGCTGCATTCTTGGTGGGCTTGGCACTCCGTTCTCCATAAGGAACTTGGGGCAGCACCTTGAGCTCTCTCACAGTAGTGACTGGGGCTGATGGATCCATCCTGAGCAGAAGCAGACACGGCTTCTAATTCCCTCCTTTTCAAAGTTCAGGGAGAATGCGATGCTGATGTGACATTTTTTCTATAGCTCGAGTTTGTTCATTCAAGGGCAGGGTGTCCCCATTGTAATTAGGTGGCTCATATTTAATTTGGCAAAGATATTAAAAATCATCCCGGAGGAGGCCCCTGGAACACAGGACTGAGGAAGGAAGGCTCCTGTGGAAACCCTAAGAAAGAGGGCATCTAATGAACCTCAGCAACAAGGCATGTGGTGCCCTGAAATCTGGCTTTCAATTGCTTTTGCTGTGGTGGGTCTATGATGTGCAGAGGCTCTGCAAAGCAGCAAGCTTTGAAAGTCAGTAACAGCTCCATGGTCCATCGAGCATAGGCTTCCCTCTCCATCAAGGATTGTCCAAACCTTTTGAGTGTACTTATGTGACTGTTTACCACTCCCACCAAGCCTCTACCTGAGGACACACTCCTCTCACTGTGCATTTATCTATAGCACATCATATCTATCCCAGCCAATCTCCCTAATGAAATCCTTACCACCCAGAAGGAAGGAACGGCCCATTAATCAAGGATAAATAACAGCCATCCCTTCTGGTGATATATGTGAGCCCCTAAGTATTTTCTAAGTCCAGTCTCAAGGCAGTCCTCCTGCGCTGGACTGTATAAAAAAGAAGAGCAGGGCAGTGGTGGTGCACGCCTTTAATCCCAGCACTTGGGAGGCAGAGGCAGGCGGATTTTTGTGAGTTTGAGGCTAGCCTGGTCTACAAAGTGAGTTCCAGGAAAGGCGCAAAGCTACACAGAGAAACCCTGTCTTGAAAAACAAAAAACAAAACAAGAAGAAGAAGAAGAAGAAGAAGAAGAAGAAGAAGAAGAAGAAGAAGAAGAAGAAGAAGAAGAAGAAGAAGAAAAACCAGGCCTGGTGGCACACACTTTTAATCCCAGCACTTGGAAGGCAGAGGCAGGTAGATTGCTGTGAGTTTGAGGCCAGCTTGCTCTACATAGAGAGCTCCAGGTTGCCAAGAGCTACATAGTGAGACTGGGTTTCAATAAATAAATATAAGAAAGTGGGTCAAGCACAAATGTTTATCGTTCTGTTTCCTGACTGGGTGCAATATGATCAGTTGCTTTGAGTTCCTACAGCCAGGACTTTCCCGTTACAGTGGACTATACCCTCAAACTGTGAGATAAACAAACAAACCAAACTATAAACCTCTTTCTCCCTTGAGCTGCTTTTGTTAGGGTATTTTATTACAGGAAAAGCAATTAAAATGGAAAGCTGGCATTAAGAAGTAGAACTGCTGGGGCTGGAGAGATGGCTCAGCGGTTAAGAGCACTGACTGTTCTTCCAGAGGTCCTGGGTTCAATTCCTAGCACCCACACAGTGGCTCACAAGCATCTGTAATTCCAGTTCTAGGTGATCCAATGCCTTTTTCTTCTCTCTGCAGTCAAGCATGCACAGGTACCAAGCACACACAGACATGTGTGCAGGCAAAACGTTCATATGCATAGAAATAAATGAACCTTTAAAGAAACCTTTTAAAGGTGATTTGATGGGTGCATTGCATCCATTTAATAAAATAAAAGCAATAGCTTCTACATTAGAGCCTAGGACCTCCATAGTCACAGTCCCCCACTCCCAGGCTTATAGTAGCAAGCATTCCTTTCCTTCTGTGGATGGGCATTCAATCTAACAGAAACTAGTTGGTTGCACTCTTATCAGCCATGCCACTCTTGTGTCAATGGGCATAACTTGACCAGCATGTGGGTAACAATGTGCAGAATCTATAAGTAATAAAAACCACTCGTGGCAACTCTCTCCCAGTAGCACAGCACATAGCACCCCCTGGCACTATCAATACAAGCCAGTCGGGAGAGAGAGAGAGAGAGAGAGAGAGAGAGAGAGAGAGAGAGAGAGGGATTCCAACTAAGTCAGCCTGCTTTCTACATGTCCTACAACCAAAATATATGATACTTTGGGCAGTAGGGACTTATATGTTCAGTTCTGGCATGCAACCAACATAAATGGCAATAGCCTGTATTATGTGTGAGCCCCCCTCCCCTTCCAAAAACTCATAGAAAGGAGGCCCATCTCCAACACTGGGAATTTCATCTAGTCAACTTAATAACTTCTGAGGTCTTCTTTCCCCCCACCAATATAGGTAGCATTCAAACTCTTAAATTACTATTTTAGCAATTCATCCTTCCTTCCAACTAATGCAGTCCTTTTAAGGTTGTAAGGTAGGTGTAAATGATGT
The DNA here is from genome assembly GCF_903995425.1 of Onychomys torridus. Classification (NCBI taxonomy): domain Eukaryota; kingdom Metazoa; phylum Chordata; class Mammalia; order Rodentia; family Cricetidae; genus Onychomys; species Onychomys torridus. The sequence goes on along the minus strand of NC_050443.1, from coordinate 117,110,599 downwards.
TTGATTTAGTGGTTGTCCACCCAGTTTTGCAAATTTGTGTTGGTCAAATGAGTACCCCTGTGACTGTCCATTCTCTGGTATGCCCACACATAACACTGAGTTGGGTGAGGGCCTTGAAGGTAGCCTTACCTGCTGTTTGCTTGTATGTAAATGCTTGCAAGAGGCCCATGGCAGTGTCCATACAGGTGAGGGCATATTTGAATCCCTCAGTGACATGCATAGGTATTCCTATGCAGCCTATTTGTTAATCCCACACAAAACAGGTATATTTATACACTAACTCCATTATAGTATTTACCCACTAATCATCTGAGAGGACTCAATGAGCTATTGGCTGTCACATGAAAACTACCAGGAACTGATCCCCGGTGGACTCTGTTATATACCCCCTTCGACATGTATTATCCCCACAGTGGCTAGCCCAGCATCTGCCAGTTCTTCTTTTTCCATTGGGCAACCCAGAAAGCCTCTACATACAGCCTAATTGTCAGTAAAGATTATCGTGGGTCAGTTTTCATTCATGTTGCTCTTACCTCAGTCCACCGGGTATTCCACCCCCTTTCTTGGCCTCATGATGTCTGTGCTGATTTGTATTGCTGAACATCACAGTCACTCTTCTATTACTGTAAAGAAACACCATGACCAAGTCAATTCTTTTTTTTTTTTTTTTTTTTTTTTTTTTGAGACAGGGTTTCTCTGTGTAGCTTTGCGCCTTTCCTGGAACTAGCTTTGTAGACCAGGCTGGCCTTGAGCTCACAGAGATCCGCCTGCCTCTGCCTCCCAAGTGCTGGGATTAAAGGCATGCACCACCACTGCCCAGCGGCAATTCTTATGAAAGAAAATGTTTAACTGGAGGCTTGCTTATAGCTTCAGAGTCTTAGTCCATTATCATCATGGCGGCAGTGTGGCAGCAAGTAGGCAGGTACTGGAGAAGTAGCTGAGAGTTACATCCTGATCTGTAGGCAGGAGAGAGAGAGAGAGAGAGAGAGAGAGACTGGACCTGGTGTGGGCTTTTGAAACCTCAAAGTCTACCCCTAATGACATATTTCTTCCAACAAGCCACTCCTTCTACTCCTTCTCAAATAGTGCCACTTTCTGATAACTAAGTAGTCAGATATATGAGCATGGGGTGGGGCATTCATATTTAAATCACCACAGTGAAGTCATCCATTCTTGTGTGGTACCTTTATTTGTTTCATAATTGTGCCAGACATTTACAAAGATGTCCAGTGTCCTTTCCAGTGTCTGGCCTAGTCTGGCGAGTGGTTCAGTTACCAGAGGAAGCTCAGTTGCTTGATCCTAAAAGAGCCCACATGGCGTTAGTGACAGAGATTGCAGACAGAAAGCCATGCTGATGTAATACATGAGCCACTTTTGCAGGTTTTGATTCTGTGACACCCTAGACAAAGGCTTGAGCAGAGGACTTTAACCCAAACCTTGATTAAATACACTGTTTTACAGTTACTAAAGTGGGATAATGGATGCAATTGTTTTACATACCTTAGCAATTGCTCTTCTGGTTCTGTATGCTGAGCTTCTCTCCTTCTCTGTGGTGGAGACTAAAGCCCTATTAGAACCACCTGTTTAGGCTGCTTCTTCCACAGCCCCCATAACCTTCCAGGTTCCTCATGACATCTAGTACAAAGGAATGGAGACATTGAAGCAAATAGCATGTTAGGCTGTCCTACAAGGATCTTAACTTGCTCAAAAGCCTCTTAAGATTTTTCTGTCCCAATCACACAAGGAGCCAGCCCCTTTTGATCAAGTTACACAAATGGCAGACAACTTGAGCAAGGCGGGGTGTGAAATTTAACACTCCAAGATCCCTGCCCCCAAACATCTGCAGCTGTTTCATAGACACATGCACAGGCTATTCACTAACCCTCTCCTCGGTAGCACACATGTCTTACCCAATCATAAAACTCCCCCAAACTCCACAGCTGGACTTAGCCCATGCCCTTTGTCCACACTGATTTCCACCCTCCTTCTCTCAGATGTGTCTGCCCTTCCTCCGGGGCTTCCTGACTCTGTGAGACACTCAGAAGTTAGCATTACATCATTTCTGTAATGAAGGCTTTTCATAGAAGATGAAAAGATGCAGGATGACAAAGCAAGGTTCTAAGCCACCATCCTATGACAAATAGTGGGACTGTGAAGGTCACCTTGGGGCAAGACTTTAAGGTGAACTGTTGCCTATGTCAGGTGAGTGGGAATTGGTCCTGGGATCCAGCGCTAAGAGAATATTAAAGAAAGCATTGGTAAGGCACAGGACAGTAGGGAAAGATCCCACAACATATCAGTTGTTTCCTCAAAAGAACAACAGCGGACACAGTTGTCATAGGTGGAGGGACGTCCTTAATTAGCTCTCAAGAATCAAGTCATTCTCACTGACTCATTTGTGGGTTATTTAATTTAATTTTTTTTTTAAATTTTTTCCAGCCATACCCAACTGTAGTAAGGGCTTTAGCCTGGGCAATTATTTGATATCTTTTCTAATTCCTAGAGGGTCTCTGTAATTTGTCATATCTGCCAGGCTGACTAAACTATTTGGTATTTACTACCCCACAGGGACTGGGCAACTCGGTAAGCTCCCATTTCACCCAACCAAACTGGACTTCTTCACGGTTCACACCCTCAATGAAACTCTAACCACGGTTTGTAGGGTCCGTCCCAGCAGTCCGTCCACCCTCACTGTCATCTTTGGCAAGGGAGGAATGTGTACAGCATGCCCTCAGGAGGTAACTGCCCACCCCTGTGACAAGGTTTGTCTTTCTTACGGGCATTCTTCTAGAAGTCTCTCTACTGTTGCCCATTACCCCTGGAGCTTCTGGGGTTGCCATAAACTAACCTCAGCCTGCTCCCTGTTCTCCCTTGCTGCTCTCTGTGTGTGGTTGAAATATGATCTCTACTCATGCCACCACACGATGCCTTTCCTGCCATTATGGATTCTCCCTCTGGAACCATCAGCCGAAACAAACCCTTTCTTTTATAAGGTGCTTTTCATCACGGTATTTTATCACAGCAAGAGAAAACTTACTCATACAGTAGAGGACCCAAAAATCCACAACACAATGTGGGACCTCTTATTGCCCTGTGTGCTCCTCACCCGTGGGCCATCTTGGCCACCTGGAGGTTTTCTTTCAGAGTGGCAAGCACCTTGGGGATCACTGGCATCTCTTCTACCTCTTCGGTGAACTGTCATCAGGCTTTAAAGTGGTGGTTCTCAACATATGGGTTGCGAGCCCTTCACAGGTGTTGCGAAAGATGTTCAGAAAACACAGATATTTACATTAGGATTCATAACAGTAGCAAAATTACAGTTACGAAATAGCAACGAAAATAATTTTATGGTTGAGGGGTTCCCCACAATATGAAGACATGTATTGATGGGTCACAGCATTAGGAAGGTTGACAACCACTGGTTTAAAGTCTTCCAGGGCCCACGAGCACAGCATCCGGGCCTCTGTCAACTTTTTCCCTAGAAACTCTGGCTCAGCACGAATCTTGCCGAAGAGGTCCCTTTGCCAGCTCCCCCTTTTCTCATTCCCCTTTGGCTGCCCTAGCACCCCATCAACCTGACCAGCATGCCAGTATAAGTCACTCAAATCCACCAGATCTTCCTTCCATAAGGAATGTTAATGGGCTCAATCATTTAAGGGCCCAGTGTGAGGGACCACAGTTCTTCTGATTCAAGATGCCTGTGGTGTGAATGAGAATGCCCCATAAGCTCAGAGGTTTGAGTGCCTGGTCCTCAATAGATGAAACTGTTTGGGAAGGATCAGGAGGTGTGGTCTTATTGGAAGAGATGTGTCACTGGGTGGGCTTTGAAGTTCCAAAAGACTCAAGCCATTCCCAGGGTGCCCTCTCTCTGCTTCCTGCTTGTGGATCAAGATGTAAGCTCTGAGACGCTGCTCCAGGGCCATGCCTGCCTACCTGCTGCCATGCCCTCTGTAGTGATGCTTGAGGATTCTGACTTGTCTTGGTCGGGGTGGCTTATCACAGCAATAGAAACATAATTAGGACAACGACAGTGACCATGTCCAGTCTGAGGAAACAGCCACAGAACACCACACAGCTGATGGAGTTTTCCACTGGCACTCCCCCAATGCTTCATTATGTTCCATGATAAAATGCTCAGTGGCCCAGTACCATCCTCCATAGTGATTTCCAGGTTTCATTCAGCCCTGGGTTCTCGCTACTCTCCGGTCTGCATCTGCCACTTCGTCTCTCCTGATTGGAGTTCTTTTGTAAGGGATGTGTCTCTATTTGGACTAGTGGATGACCACAGAGGTCTGCTTTTTTTTTTTTTTTGAAGCTGAGGATCGAACCCGGGGCCTTGTGCTTGCTAGGCAAGCACTCTACCACTTAGCTAAATCCCCAAAGGTATGTTTTGAGTGCAATAATCTAGCTCTCAATTGTGACTTTGGGACAATAGCACTTTCTTTGTGCACATGAGTCAGCTATGGGACACTGACCTTCCAACTGACTTGGACTTCCCTTGGATCTGGGACCCCACCTGAGGAAGCAGCAGTACCCCTTCTTGGTGTGGGGGCTCAGCAGAGAGCCATCACATGTAGCAGCCCTGGGTGGCCTCTGCTGGGAACTAATCCAATGCCCTGACTGATGTCAGTCATTCTGGTCACTGGGCTATGACCTAGTTAAGGTGGCAGGATGACAGATTTACTCTTGGGGAGCCCCATACCAGGACTGCAGCCTGGGGCTGTGGGCAAAGGGCAAAGCCTGCAATGCATTACAGCTCTCTACTGGGGCAGTGTTGGTAACTTCCATTTACTCCAAGTCACCATGGGATTTTTGTGTGGCCATGTGCTTATCCCCTTTGTAAAGTGTGTGTTTCTGCAGATGAGCTTTAGGTCTGGGGCTGCAATGTTCCCCAGAGTGGCTTTAGGGCCCATAGATGGTTCTGACACCATCATTAGTGACTGTGTTTCCTATAAGGTGTCCATCTTTCCACTCCTGCAGTCTTCTGTGTTTGTTAGCTGGCACTTGTTTATAGGGATGAGCAGTTCTCTCTCCTCCACCTCCATATCACACTTTTTCCTCTACCACAGAGGCCTGGCTCCTTCCTTACCTGAGGTTCAAAGAAGCTTTTGTCTGCTGGCTCTAGAGTTTTATTTTCCCAGGCTGGACCTGTCATACACACAAACTGAAAGGAGTGAGTACCAGAGAAGCAGGCTTAGGGATGTCCACTACACCATGGTGAGTGATATCACATGTGTAGAAACAACCCTGCTCTGGGGACTGCCAGCCATTTTTCCATTTGTTTATGGAATTCTAAATGCATACAGCAGAACTATAAAAAAATGTGGGAAACATCAAGCGTTTTTCTTTGAAGGGAGTTATAGAATAATCCCAGTAGAATGTCATTTATGACATAGATAGAATGAACAGGCTTCTTCATTTATATGTGTTGTGTGTCTGTAAATAGAGATGAGAACCAAGACTCCTGGGAAGTGGTATTGTGGATTTGGGAGGAATTACCTGGTTCCGATCTTTTGTCTCTTCAAACAGACTGCCCTTCCCTGGAAACTGACAGCTGGGGACAGTATAGCATCTGGACACAGGCCTGGAGATGGAGATGGGTAGGCAGGCTGTTAAGGGACTCTAGTACCACCCAGGAGCAACCATGTGTGTGTGTGTGTGTGTGTGTGTGTGTGTGTGTGTGTGTGTGTGTGTGTGTGTCCTGCTGGGTGCCAGGCTCATTGCTTTACCCTCTTGTTAGGGGCCAGTGTCCTGCACTCATGGCCCTAGTCAGGTCATCTTATAAATTATCACCACATGTTGAACAGTGCTGGGGCAGGACATTCTGTGTCCCCCTGTGACCTGAGCTCTGTGTCTCATGGCAAATGGCAGTTCTACCCATATAGGCCAGGAAAGAGATCAAATGGCTGAAGGCTCAGTGGCTCTATTTCAGCTGGGTGTAAGGGGCCACCAGTCTGTGGGATGAGGAGGAAAAGGAGGATGCTACCATGAGGCCAGTTTCAACACCATGCCACACAGCACGGCAGGTTTCTACTCAGCACATTTCCCCCATGGGAGCTTATCTTCTGTCTCAAAGAGACCATGCCATTCGAGTTCGTCTCGTGTGGGCGGGGCAGAGTTCTTGTCTTCATCCGCATCCACACCAAAGCTCTCCTCCGATTCCCTTGGATGGGCTTCATGGCTCTCTCAGCCTACCCTTGGGCTGGGATTTTGACCTGGGTCCCATGAGTTTACCAGATGCTGCCACCTTGGCATGGCCATTTGTGTTCTTTGAGAGTCCAGGAGATCTTCCCTACAGCCTTCAGAAGGACTAGGGCCTTGTGACACCTTGGTCTGAGCCTTCTGGCCTCCAGACCTCTGATTTAGTCAATGTTATCCTCATGCCCCTGGGCTGCGTCTGCTGTATAGGCTAGGGTCACTGATATACAGCTTCATGGGATGTTGGCCTGAGGTTCAGTGAGACTTGCTGGAGATTTTGTGACAGAGAAAGAAGAAAAGGCAGGCTTTGGCTCTGATAGCACAGAGGCAACCCACTCAGGGTTGTCCTGTCTGAATGCTCAGGGCCAAGCCTTCAGGACTCCAAGCCAGTGGGGTTCACAGGAGCAGATAGTCTGGTACTTCCAGCTGAGAGGACTCTTATCTGATCAGCTTCTCGATGTTTCAGGTCTCACTGCTACCCTCAGATTTCCCCATGAAGTTGGGCCTGCTCTGGCATAGGCTTGTGTGATGCTAGGTCCTTCAGTAGAGGTTTGGTGGGTGTGTTAGCCTTTCTCACTGCTGTGGCCAAAATATCTGACATAAGCAATGAAATTATGTTGGCTCACAGATTTGGAGGGTTCAGCCCATGGTTATCTGCTCCCATGAGCTTGGGCAGGTCATCACAACACTGGGAATGGGAATGGGCTGGGCAATATACAGGCCTCAGGAATACAATCTCAGTAAACTAACTCCTTCAATGAGGTCCCACCTTCTAAAATTTCCATCATGTCCCCAAATAGAACTACCGGCTTGACCGAGTATTTAACACATAAGGATAAAGGAGACATTCAAACCCTAACAACTGGGTTTAATGGAAGACTGGCTGTAGTTGAAGTATGTCAGGAGAACAGGACAGCTGTGTCTACCTCCTGAGGTTTGCAGGTCTTGCCTGGCCCCTGCTCCTCCCTGAGAAGCTTTTGCCAAGCTATAAGGTCCAAAGGACAGCTTTGATGGCCGAGGGCCTGGAAGGCAGAGGGTACTATGGGGGACACCTCTCCATGCCTTTCCCTGCTCCTCAGGGCTGCATAAGCACAGCAGGGGATGAAGTTAAGAGGCCTGGGAAGCTGGGCAAGGGAGGCATTGGGACCCTGGAGGTATGCCCCTGCTTCTGTGATCTGCCACAGTCAAGACCTCAAGATCATGGAGGAAAAACCCCGAATAAGAACCTACAAATGACTACTGAGGTGGTTTCCTGAATACTTCCATGCAATGGGGGCAGGTAGGCTGTGCCTGCAGGTTGGGCAGCTGGTGGGTACCTACAACCTGGCCCGGAGGACAGAAGTCTCTCCTGTTTTACCTTTGGGACCCTGGTGTCCTGAGGGGTGCTGTGGGAAACAGGACCATGACCCGCTTTCTGGTTCCCTTATCTTTATCCCACCCTTCACTGCCCAGTTTCAGTGTGTAGAATATTTGGATCCCCAGCTCCAATACTGGGGACCCCCTCACAGCCTTAGACCCTCTTTAGAAGCCAAGTGAGCTCAAGAAGGGCCCACCTGCTGCTTGCTAAGGAAGCAAGAAGCAAAGCATCTCCAGCCTCAGTTGCCACTTTGGCAGAGGGAGGCGCACCAGGAACTGCACAAATTAGGCCTAAATATAGCCAGGGCTTTGGTGTGTGCTGTGCTCCAGTGTTGTAGGCACCAGTGGTTTGGGCAGCAATAATCAGGCTGGTCTTTGGTGACCTCCTCCCAGGATGCCTTTCAGTTAGTGAAGGGTGTGCCTTCAATGTGGCCTTGGACCCTTGGCAGCCTCTACAACTCAGATCCTTGCCTATATACTCCAAAGTGCTCTGGGTGTGGAGAGCTGGATGGGCCTGTCTTGCAACCCACAGAACTCCCAGCTGTCTTTGGGTGGCCTCTGACTGGAGACCTCTGTAAAGTGGGCGATCCTAACTTCAAGGCTCATGGTCTTTTTCCTGGTGCCTCAGGGGACTTGAGATCAGGACAGAGCAAGGGTAAATCTCCCTGTAACTGCACAATAGTCAATGTACTGCTATCTGATGGGATCACTGAATCAAGAGGCAGAGTGATGGGGAAAGAATGTGCTTCATTAACAACAAGCCAACATGTGGGACGACTGTGGCTTCTGTGTTGATTAAAAGGACTGGCATCTGGTCTTTGTTGTGGCTGCACTTCTGGCCAGGACCCTTCCAGGTGTGACTCTTGACCATGCCTTAGGTAGGAGGTTCTTAGGAAGGGAGGGTTTGTATGTTCCTGTTCCTTCAGTGCATAGTTAATCAATAAAAGATGGCCTTCAGGGGCTGAGAACTCAGTCAGTAAAGTCTGTGCTTTTCAAGCTTGAAGGCCTGAGTTCAATTGCAGAACCCATGTGTGGTGCTTTGAATGACATGTCCCCCATAGTCTACGGCATTTGAATGCCTGGTCTCCAGTTTGTGGTACTGTTTTGGGAGGTTTAGGAGGAGCAGCATTGCTGGAGGAAGTGTGTCATTGAGGAGTTGGCATTGAGAGTAAAAAGCCTTCTCCATTTCCAGTTCTCTGCCCACCCCCTCTCTGCTTTGTGCTTATGGCTCAAGATGTAAAGTTTCAGCCATGCCTGCCTACTGCCTCTGCCCTGCCATGATGGACTCTAACCCTCTGGAACTGAAAGCCAAAACAAACTCTTCTACACATTGCCTTGGTCATGGTATTTTATTACAGGTACAGGAAAGTAACTAAGACATCATATAAGAAAAGCGGAGTGGGGAGGGTAGTCTTGGTGTCATGCATTTCTAATTCCAGGGCTGGGGAAGCAGAGATGGGCAGATCCTTGGGGCATGTTGGCCAGCCAGTCTAGCCTAGCTGATTAGCTACAGTCCAGTGAGGGATCCTGTATCAGAAAAAAGTGGACCATGCCTATAATAACAGTCTAAGTCGTCAGTTGTCCTCTAGCCTCCCCATGCTATGTGCTCACACTCTCCCTCCCTCTCTCCCGGCTCTGCCTCTCTCTCCCTTGCTCACCCACTCATGCTTTCTCTCCTGCACACGCGCGCACACACAAATAGACAAACTTTAGTGGGCAGCTAGTCCCACTGAAGCAGAACAGACAGGAATGAGGAGAAACTTCTGAGCACCACCAGACAGAAGAGGACTCATGTACACTCACTCCAGGCCATCTCTGTGGGCACAGGCCAACAGGAACAGGGGGGGGCCAAACATGTAGGGGCCCAGATGAGCACCTTGCAGCTCCTTGAAGCTTCATGAATCTACAGTAAGTCGGGACTTCTATGTGACATTTGTTCTGCCTCCTGGAGCCCTCAGCCACTAGAGGGAGCAAGTAAATCATGTTGGGGTCAGACCCACTGAAGGAGGGCATTCTGAAGACCGTGGGAGCTGATGCTCCAGGCTGAGACGAAGGGACTCCAGGTGGGTTGAAGGTCAGAGATAAGAGATGACAGGAAGGGAAGCCTAGGGCTGCCTGATGTCAGAGCTGATTCTTCAAAAGGCTGAGTTGAGTCTTGGGGCTATGTCTTCAGGAGGAGGGTTTTAGGGGTGGCTAGAGGCGGACCTGCCATTAGAGGTAAGACATGAGGAGATACTGGATGCAGCTCAAGGGTCAAGTGGAGAAAGACGACAAGAACAGAAGCACTGGGGAGGGCTGGCCATCAACCTGAGGAGCTTCAAGGAGGACCCTGTACCATCTCCTAGTATACCCACATCTTCATCCCTCAGTGCCTCAGACAGGGGTACAACCGCATAGGAACAGAGGTACTCATCCCCCAGGGAGTGAATACATGGTAGTGAGGGGCTCAGAGCATTGCCAGCCCCTCACCAGGCTGCTGGCAACCACTTGCCCTGAGGCTTCTACTCTGACCATCTGTTCTATGCAAGTAGGATGGGACAGGCCTTATCTTTGGGTGACGAGAGAAGGTGATGGCAGTCTCAGCCCAAGGCCTTTCCAGCTAAGAACCTAAGCAGCCACTCTGACTAGTGTTGGGTTAAACCCTAGATTTGGGAACACATCATGAGCGGAGCGGCTGACAGCCGCAAAGGTTGCCGCTGATTAATTCTTACCCAGCAAAATGCCACAGGCTGTCAGACACACAGCTCTCTGTCTGCAGTGGTAAATAGCTTATTGATCACTAGCAGGAGCTCAATGAAATCTAAAGAGCATCCTCGAAGGACCAGACTATAGGGATAGCAGGCAGCCAGGGTGAGTACAATGGTGTCGCAGCTTAGACTCATAGACTTGGACGCTCCACCTGGTCTGTGCCCATTCTGGTACCTGGGTTCCCAGGACATAGTCTAGCTGGAGGAGATATAGCATGGGAAATGGGATGCCTTGAACCCAGGTGCCTGGGTCTGTAATGGATGGCACATGTTAGCAAGCAAGGGGCTCTGCTCAGAGCCTGGCTCTCCACTGCTCCTGGAAGAGAGATTTCCCTTTCCCAGTTTTAAGGGGGACAAAGGCCAGCACCATCTACATGAGAAAGGCTGACAGATGTTGGCATGGCCAGGGGCTGAGCCTATTCAGGTTAAGTGTGAAAGCAAAGTATAGAAAAGATCAAGAAACACTGACAGGCACCTATCCCTATTGGGTGGGTCGGGCCTCCTGCCTCCAGGGTGAACAATCTGGAAACACACAAGCATGCACACAACACATTCCCATATAGCAACATGAACACATGTGGGGGACACATTTGCATATACCAGCACACACAGGCATACAATGTGTTCTCACACTCATCCTACACATACTTATTCACACTTGTTCACACATATGTGCATATATGTGTGAACATATATGTGTGCAACTTATACACATGTGTGTGCCCAAAATAAACTCACGTGGAGCTGATGGAAAGAATCTCTATCATGAAAGATAGAGGATATAACAACAAAAAAGATGATGAAAAATATTTAGAAATACTTTCCAGCAAAGAAATATTTTTTAAATGTCTGCTTTGTACTTTCATTTAAAAACCAAGAAAAAATGGACTCAAGAGCACAAAGGATAAATAAGATGTCTTCATGAAGTAGGTTTTTTTTTTTAAAGTAGAGAAGCTGTCTACAAGTCATGTAAGCATGAAGAGGAAAGATTAGAGAGACCCGAGGAATCTAGAGGAAGGCACATCTGTATGGATGTGGTCTTGAGAAGTCTATTCCCGTTCTCCAGCGCTGGCAGCTGAGAAATGACACCACAGAAAAGACATCAGAGAAAGGACGGGCACATCTTGAAATTTAAAACACTTATAGTGGGTCTTGAAGTAAATAAAGCATAGAATGACTTAAACAATTGGTTACGGAAAATAATTTACTATAAAAAAGCAGTTCTTACAAACAAGTGGGGTCACGTCCAACACCATAACACTTGGACATCTCACAGGGAAACAGGTCGTGAGTGGCAGCGACTCCTGTAATCCGGGCATTCAGGAGGCTGGTCCACGAGGACCGGGTTTGTGGTGGTCCTTCTTCTATTGTCTCTTTTCTTCTTTAAAAGATTTGTTGTTTGTTTGTTTTTTGAGACAGGGTTTCTCTGTGTAACAGTCAGTCCTGGCTGTCCTGAAACTCGCTTTATAGACCAGGATGGCCTTGAACTCAGAGATCTACCCTACCTTTGCCTCCCAAGTGCTGGGATGAGCTACCATCACCCGGCTGTCTCTTTTCTCTTAACAATTATTTATAATTATTCCTTCATAATTGCCTCTACTGTGTCTGGTGATTATTGATTGTGTTTTACATTGTATGACCAGGTGGTGTTATCTTTCACTTGGGAGGGTCTCTTGCTCTCATGAGAAGATGGCATAAGGGCCTATCACATGAAAGCCGTCAAGACAGAGCCTTGTGGATGCAGATGACCATGTCTGCAACTTGTCTGTCTGCTCAAGGCATGGCCTTCTGAGAGAGAGTAAGGGCTGTGCAAGGTCCATCTCCACCACAGCACTCTCCAATTTCCCTCTCTTATTTTGTTATCTGTGATGCTCTTGGCAGAGGTAGAGATTTGTGGCACCCAAGGAGCTTCTTCCTGACAGACAGGGTGTTGGAGATGTCACTCTGCCCTGGCATCTCTTACCAGCCCCCAACCTCCCTGGTAGTGAGGCCTGCAAAAGGCACTTGGCAAGCAAGCTTGGCAGCCTGAGTTCTAGTTCCCACATAAAGGGGAAGAGAAAACCATCTCCAAAGAGTTATTCTCTGACCCCAACAAGCCTGCCAGGGCACACATGTGCACACACTCACATATGTACACAGGAATACACACAAAAATAGAATAATTAAATATGTGGGGTGTGGTGGCTCACACCTTTAATCCCAGCACTTGGGAGGCAGAAGCAGGACAATGTCTGTGAGTTCAATACCAGGAAAGCCAGGGCTGTGCTGGAGTCTTGGGCTCCCAGGCTAGCTATTCAGCTGGAGGAAGTCCTGGAAGTTCTAGTGGTTTCTCTTTCTAGAAGAGGATCCTTGTCAGGCCAAACCAGTGCTCAGCCAGCATTGGAGGGTGGGTTATGGGTAAGTGGGAGGCTGGATGGTAGTGGAGATGATGGTGTGGTAACATCGGTAACATCTGGGACAAGCAGTTTGTCTGCAAGTGGTCTGCCTATCCAAAACCTTGGTTGCTTGCTTAGCTCTCAGGTACCTCAGGTCTTGTTTTTGCACCTTATCTGACTATTTCTGGAAGCAGTGGCCTATCATGTCCACTGTTCCTTGTTCTGAGTGGAACTTCTATGTGCTTCTCTGCCTGGTCTGGTCAAGTGCTGATCCTCTGGCTCCCTCCCTGAGAGCAAACTTGTTTCTCCCTGGCTCTATCTGTCCTGCTTGGTACTGCTGGGTCTGTCTTTCATGTTGCTTGCTTAGCTCAGCAAGGTAAAGAATTCTGACTTAATTTTTTTTTTTTTTTTTTTTTTTTTTGCCAGAGCTGAGGACTGAACCCAGGGCCTTGTACTTGCTAGGCAAGTGCTCTACCACTGAGCTAAATCCCCAACTCTAATTTTTTTTTTTTACTTCAGAATTATGAAGATTTTACAACTCCTAAATTTTAAATCAATTTAAATGGTAGTTTAGCAGGGTGCTGGGTGAAATCCCAGTCCCACCCTGTGGTGGCCAACAAGCCCTTGAATGGGCTGCATGCAAGCAAAGTTGGTTTGGTAACAGAGGGAACTGGGAAAGGAGGGGGCCCAACCTTCATTATCTGCAATGTAAAGTGCCTTCCACCAGAGCTCTGCTGTACAAGGAATGTACAGGGGCTATCTCTGGGATAATTTAGATAATTATGGGATAGTTCATTATTCAGAGAAAACAAAGTTATGTCTTTTCCAAGTATTCATATAAATCAATTCCATCTGGATTAAAGAAAAATAAAAGAAAAAAATGATGCCACAAATGGGAAATGTTCACATACATAAACTCTGCAAGCACTCTACCACTGAGCTACATCCCCAACCCTTGCTTTTTGAGGCAGTCTCATTATGTAGCCCATGTTGGCCTTGAATTCACAATCTTCCCAATTCAGACCCCCAAGTGCTGAGCTTATCCCACAACACTCAGCCTGATACAAACTTCTAAGCATAAGCCTAAAGAAGAAGCATGAGAGAAAAGCATGGGTACATTTAAGTGGTTGTGATTTTCACACAGAGAGACGCTCAAATGTTCTTTCAGTAAATTAACAGCCAAGTGACAAAGCGGAGGGAATATTTGCAACAGATGCAACACTCTAACACCAATAAAAAGACAAATGTCCCAGAGGAATGGAGAAAGAGCAGGAAGAAGCAACAGAAACAAATGAAATGTCACTCTCTGGTCACAGAGCCACTACGGTGAAACCAGATAAGGTCACAGTTCCTCCTCTCCCTAGTCCCAAGCCCTCCTGAGCGGTTCACTGGCCCTGCCGGATGCCCCCTTTACGGAGGCCTCTTGGACCCTCCTGTTTAGATTGTGCCTAGACTTTCCCAAAGGCTCATTCACATAGTGTTCTAACCAACGGCCAGTTTCCCTTGATGACAAACACGCTCCCGGGACCTGAAGGAAGTCAGAACACAGATAGACGATGTTTGCGGTCAGGCTCCCTGGTGAGACCCACACCCTCCATCCAGAGCCTCTGCTCATCCTGACTGAGCCTTTCAGCCTTGCAAGGATCCCCTCTCCACTGCTGTGGCCTCACTCACAGCTCTCTTCTGCCTTGGGGCTTTAGGGTTAGCCTGGCTTTCCGCTTGAGTGTCACCTCAGGTTGCCTGCTGACCAACTCTGGGCAATCTCACTTCATTCCAATGTTCTCCTTGAAGGCCCAGCGGGAAACAGCTTGACTGGACACCGCCCTGACTTCCTCAGAAAGCCTGAACTCTCACAGTGGGAGGCTGTGCTGGTGGCTGATCTCGCCTCTTACGGTTTTGCCAGCTTCCTTCCTGGGGCAGGAGTATCAGGGTGGTTTGGGGGGACTCCGCCTTTTTCTATCACCACCATAGCATGAGGCAAAGCTAGCCAGAAGGAAGCCTGAACAGCAAATAAACTCAAGGAAGGCTACAAGGTCAAAGGCAGGCCAGAAGGTCATAGCTTTTATATTGCTATAGCTCTTGACAGCTTGAATTTTTTTAGAGTGTTTTTATGTTTTCTTCTCTTTTATGCATTTTTTTAATAATATTGATGAATCGGTTTATCATTAAGTAAGTCAGGAAACATTACTTTATGGGAAAACTTGGAAGTGTGTGCTCATCTGAGCAAATGTCTAGCAAACAAAGAGGTCAGAGATCAGCCTGATGTGGGCAGGCTGAGGGAACCCTCTAGACCCCTGGGCCTGTTGGTCCAGGTTTGGTATAAGAGCTGACCTGTCCTCAGGTGGCTAATAGGGCCTAAATTGACAACTTCTGGCCAAAGGGCCATACACAAGAATGTCAGTGGCCCAGGACTATAATCAGATGTTTCCTATCCCAACTACCTATTCCCAAATAAACACACAGAGGCTTATACAAATTGTAAATGCTCAGCCAATAGCTCAGGATTATTACTAACTAGCTCTTTCATTTTAAGTTAACTCACATTCCTTATTTATGCTCTGCCATGTGGTGTTATCTTTATTAGCATGCTACAGTTCATCTCCTGCTCCCTCTGCATCCAGTCAGCATTTTATTAAACCAATCTGAGTGACAAATCTTTGCAGTGTACAAGAGGATTATTCCATAGCACAGAACAAGTGCCAAATCTGCAGAACTTTCTGAGATACTTGTGGTTTGGAGATAGCCTCACCTGCCCAACTACACTACCAACCCTATCTGTGAGGCAGGAAGAATCTTAGAAGGTGAGCCTATCCCCGATAGGCTCATAGGGAGTGGCACTATTTAAAAGGACTAGGACCTGTGGCCTTGTTGGAGTATATGTGGCTTTATTAGAGGAAGTATGACACTGGGAGTATCTCAGAGAGGCCTCCTCTACCCAGTGCTGCCAAAGCCGTTGCCTAGATGCCCTCCAGAGCTCCCTTCCCCTCATCTATCTCCTTTTCTCCTTTTGTTTTAGGCACACAAAGGGATAGGTTGCACAAAGGATCATAGCCACCACACTTGTATGTGGAAATAAAATGTGAACACCAGTCCCTTCAAGACAGACTTAAAAGACCCATTTCTTCCTGGGTGTTCTGGAGCAAGGTTTAAACATCATTATGGCAGGATTGAATACTGTCAAATCACTGTTAATGTATGGTCTTTGTGGTAAGCACCCCTGCTGATGTTTATCTTTCCCTTAAATAAGCTTTGGAAGTCAAGGGATGGGGTTTGACGAGTTCTTGGTGCTCTTGCTGACTTGAGCAAAGGACTATCCTCTAAGCGGCCAGCTAGATTGCCTGCATGCTAGCACCAGATGCTTTGAATTCCCCACAGATGCAAGAAGGAAGCTACTCAGTAACTGCAGCTGCTTGGTGCCAAAGCACAATGCCAGTGCCTGAAGGCACAGCTCCAACTGTTTCTAGCACTTTGCACTGGACTTTTTGGCCGCCACAAGCCTCAGCAAACTCTAGATGATTCTTTAGCCTCTTCTACCCAGACCAAAGAGGGAGTGCCACATTGGTTAATTTTATGTCAACTTGACACAAGCTAGATTCGTTTGGGAAGAGGAACTCTCAATTGAGAAAATACCTCTATAAAATTTGCCTGTAGGCTAGTCTTTGGTGTGTTTTCTTCATTAATCATTGACTTGTGTGTGCCACCCCTAGGAAGACAGTCCTAGATGGTATTTTTTTTTAAAGCAGGCTGAGCAAGCCAGTAAGCATCATTCCTCCATGCCCTCTACATCAGTTCCTGCCTTGAATTCCTGCCCTGACTTCCTTTGATGATGGGCTATGATCTGGAAGTATAAGAAAAATAAACCCTTCTTTCCTGTGACAGTTTGAATGAAAATGACCCCCATAGGCTCATAGGGAGTGGCACTATTTGAAAGGACTAGGACCTGTGGCCTTGTTGGAGTATATGTGGCTTTATTAGAGGAAGTATGTCACTGGGAGTGCACTTTCAGATTTCAGAAGCTCAAACCAGGCTCAATGGTTCACTCTCTCTTCCGGCTACCTGCTGATCTGGTTGTAGAACTCTCAGCTACCTCTCTAGCACCATGTCTGCCTGCCCTGACAATAAGGGACTAAACCTTTGAATGTAAGCAAACTCAATTAAAAGCTTTCCTTTATAACAGTTCCTGTGGTCATGGTGTCACTTCACAGAAGTAGAAACCCTAAGGCAGAAATTGGTACCAGGAGTGGGATATTGATGTGTCAGACCTGACCGTGTGTTTTGGGGAGGATTGTGGTGACATTTGAACATCAGACTACTAACTATTGAGTTCTCAGAGACCAGTGGGCTGTCCTGTGGGAGCTTAGAAGATAAGCATATTGAGAGCAATGTAGATAATGGAGCTCTGGTATGTAACATTTCAGAGGAAAATAAAGACTTTACTGGGGCCATTTGAGTGACATTTCAAGTTGATATTCTGTGGGTCTGCTCAACTGGGACTGTGATTAACAAGAGACCAGAATCACTAAGGTGAAATCTTTGCTTTGATGGAATAATTGATGCTGATTAGCTGGAGCTAAGAAGTCAGTGGCAGTCAGGAGCGGTGACACATGTCTTTAATCCCAACACTCAGGAGGCAAGGCAGCCAGATCTCTATGAGGCCAGCCTGGTCTACAAAGAGAGTTCCAAGACAGTCAGGGCTGTTACACAGAGAAACAGTGTCTCAAAAAAGGAGGAGGGGGTTGGGGATTTAGCTCAGTGGTAGAGTGCTTGCCTAGCAAGCACAAGGCCCTGGGTTCGGTCCTCAGCTCAAAAAAAAAAAAAAAAAAAAAAAAAAAAAGGAGGAGGAGGAGGAGAACAAGAAGACAATGATGATGATGACAGTAGCATCATTGAGTATTTCCTCAGGATTAGCACAAAGAAACTGTGGTCCAGAGGGGCCTGAGACTGTACTGTGTGTTAGCAGCTGAACTTGGTAATATGTAAGAGCTTCTCAGGTAGAATTTTTGAAGGTATAAAGGGATCATGGAGAGAAGTTGAGGCTTGGCATAATGAAAGGTCAGGAGAGGAGATTGGTAAAGGTGCAGCATCAGTTACAATAGAAGCCCCAGGATTGAAAGGGTCATAGATAGAAGTTGAAGCTTTGTATCATGTTGGGTGCAAAGAACATTTGCAGGACCACGATTCCTGAAGAGAACCTAGGAGAGTCTACTGGTGAAGGTGCAGCCCAGTTGCAGTGGAGACTCCAGCATTTCAGAGACGCCAATACCATGGGATGACCACCAAGGACAGCAGCAGCTGTGAAGTAGAACCAGCTTGAACCTGTGAAATAAATTATGGCCAGGCAGTGGTGGGGCATGCTTTTAATCCCAGCACTTGGGAAGCAGAAGCAGGAGGATCTCTGTGAGTTCAAGGCCAGCCTGGTCTACAGAGTGAGTTCCAGGAAAGGCACAAAGCTACACAGAGAAACCCTGTCTCAAACCTCCCCCCCAAAGAGAGAGAGAGAGAGAGAGAGAGAGAGAGAGAGAGAGAGAGAGGAATTATGTATGCTGAAGTATGCCAGAATCAAAGAGATAGAACTGACCAGGCTATCTAGAACTCAGATTTACCTTGTTCTATTTTTAAGACAGTGTCTCACTCACTATGCAGGTTTGGCTGTCCCAGAGCTTACTCTGTTGATTAGTCTGGCCTCAAACCTGCTTCAGCCTCCAGAGTACTAGAATTTAAGGTATGCACCACCACACCCAGCAAGTATTTGAATTTTCAAAGACCAGACTTTCAGAAGTCATAATGTTTTATATTGTGGTATTAATGTTAACATGATATCTTGGGGACAAATGAAAAAGGAAAGGTTATGGTTTAACTGTGATTTGTTTGCATGTCAAGATGACTAGAAGTCAATTGTGTTGATCAGTTTTATGTCAACTGGACATAACCTAGATTCATTTGGAAAGAAGGACTCTCAATTGAGAAAATACTGCCATAAAATTTGTCTGTAGGCAAGTCTCTAGTACATTTTCTTGATTAATCATTGATGTGTATGGGCCCAGTTTACTGTGGCAGTGCTATCCTTGGGCAGGTGGTCCTAGATGGTGTAAGAAAGCAACTGAGCAAGCCATGAAGTGCAAGCCAGTAAGTACAGTTCTTCCATGGCCTCTGCTTCAGTTCCTGCCTCCAGGTTCCTGCCTTGAGTTCCTGTCCCAACTTCATTTGATGATTAACTGTGATGTAGATGTGCAAGCAAAATAAATCCTTCCCTCCCTGAGTTGCTTTTGGTCATTGTGTTTCATTACAGGCATAGAAACCCTAAGACAAGTACTTGCCATGATGACCCAGCAGAGGCTTATGACTAATGTAAGCACAGTTCTTCATTGCCATAATGGACTGACTGCTATGATTGATTTAAGAGCAGTTTCTCATTCTGCATGAGTTGTGCCCTTCATTTGCATAAGAGACTGATGTGATTGATGTAGGCATGGTTTCTTATTTGAATGAGGGACTACGGCATGACTGGTGTAAATGCAGCTCTTCATTTGCATGGGGGACTACTGTAATTGGTAAAAGTGCAGTTTCTTATTTGCATGAGGGACTGTGCCATGACTGGTGTAATCATTATCCTTTGCCTGCGTTTGCTGTAACTGGAGTAGACACCCTTGACGCACCCCTTTTCTGGTTATATAAGCAAGCTGTTAGGCTCACTTTGTGAGCCAGCTTAAGGACACCCTCTTGTGCTGCACCCTGATGTTGCAATAATAAGTCCTCCCGTCCCTCCCCCCCCAAACAAAACTGCTCTCCAATTGTCTTTTCTTGCCTACTTTTGATTTCCATCATTAACAGAGTGGGCTGGGCTGGGGTGCCAATGGTGGAGGCAGCAACAAACAGGCATCTGAAGGATTCCAGAGAGCAGCCAAGGCAGAAGTGATGGAGACAACAAAGGCTGTGAAAAGATGAGAAACTGTGGGCCCTGGTCACAGCGTGCTCCAGGGTGTCTGTGACAGGACTCTATCTGGGTCACCAATAGACCAAAGAAAAGAGTGTATCCAAGTCCCACTTGGTGAACTAATAACTTTACTGGGTAATTTACGGGAGCACAGGCAACTCAAAAGCAGCTGTATCACTGAGAAATGCCATGGCTATTAGCAGGCGACTAGTCAGCTGCACCCCTAGAAATGCCCCTAACCAATTATTTACCTTTTATTTCATAGCAGTCCAGATGGAGGAGCCTTCGCAGTGGAGATGATGTGATTCTCATGAGCTTTGTGAGTACAGTAAGGCTTGTAAGGCTCTTCACCCTCCCACCCCTTCCACGAGAGAGAACTAACCCTCTCCTGAGGGTTTCCTGTGGGTGATCACAGTTGCTCATCTCCAAGACAGAGATAAAGGAAACAGCTTCACTACAGTCTAGGCCCTAAGAGCTGTAACAGTTCCTTAATACCCTAGGCCAGAGAGGAATAACACTGGCTTCTGTCAAGGGCTGAGTAGTTCAGCACTTTCTGCCTGAAAGCTGTAACACTTACTACTGCATGTAGCATGAATCTTAAAATGTCTTATTAATAAAAACAAACCTGGAGCCAGGTACTGGGGTCAATGCTGGAAGATCAGAGAAGCAGAACAAGCCACAGCCACTTCACCTTGCCAATTTCTCAGCTGATCCTGTTTCCTCAGACTGGAAGCCTCTGAGTCCTCATCCAGAATGAATCTCAGCTGAACCGTTGCTCAAAAGCCTAAAAGCTTAACCAACCAAATGTTTCTAGTTTCTGGTCTTCACACCTTATATACATTTATGCTTTCTGCCATCACTTCCTGGGATTAGAGGCGTGAGTCACCATGCCTGGCTGTTTCCAATGTGGCTTTGAACTCACAGAGATCCGAATAGATCTCTGCCTCCAGAAGGCTAGGATTAAAGGTGTGAGTGCCACCATTTTCTGGTCTCTGTGTCTATCTAGTGGCTGTTCTGTTCTCTGACCCCAGATAAATTTATTAGGGTGCATGATATATTGGGGAACACAATATCACCTCACCAGCACCTGACCTGTGTATGAAGGCTGTAACACTTACCACTGAAGGGCACAGGATCCCAGCACATGACATGTGAATGAAGGCTGTAACATTAGAAGGTACCTCCAGCTGCTGCTTGCTGTTGTCAGCTACTGCTGCCCACTACTGCTGGAAACCAAGGAATGCCACCACTGCCAAGTGATGGGGCCACTGGTAGTTAAAGCCCGAAGCAATAAGCCTCTGGCCTGAGTGCCTTGAGTCATGAGCCTGTGGCTTGCTGAAGCCTAAAGCAATAGGCCTGTAGCTCTCAGGGCTTAGAGCTTTAACGCTCTGGGTCTGCCAGCTCACCCCCAACCTCTTGGGCACACAAGAGGCTAGGCTTCCTAGAAAGAGACTCTCCTCACCTACCCACAATTCCTATCTAGGTAGAGCAAAAGGATGCCAGCCATCTGGTTAGTAACACCTTTGCTGAGCTACCCAGCTGTCTGCATCACCCATACCAAGCTTTGCACCCCAGGGTTGTCTTGTATCTCAACCCCTCCTCTTGGCCTCTGCACCCCACTGAAACCTAGGTACCTCCTACAGGAGTCACCCTCCTTGCTTTGGAAGTTCTCTCAGCATGCTGTCTCTCTGGTAGGTACCTCTTTATCAGATAGATTCTTCTCGCCATGAGCCCAGGAAATGGGAGAGGGCTTTGTTCCCAGGGTCCCCACACCCTATGCATTAATTCATGACCAGCCCAGAAGGGTATCACATATTTAAAGACTTGAGGGTATGCAGGCTGCTTCAGGTCACCTTCCTGGGGAGAGACCAGTGGGACCCTGTTCTTCCCTTGCTTCTAGCCAGGAAACTATTGGGCCTGGAAGCCACAGGCAATCTGGACCGCTGCTGTCCAGCTTTGGCGGGCAAGTGTCTTCCTGGGCCTCTGGGAGCACAGTAATGAGATGTTATGTAATTGCATTGCTCTCCTCTGTGGGCAGTGCTCTCGGCCTTTCCATTTAATTGTGAGTGTATTTCCAGAAGTGTATCTGGGGCATGATGGCCTGCGGGGAGGGCTGGGCTGGGCTATGGGAGGGACTGGCCCCCAGGGTCTTTCTCCACTTTCGGCAGTTTATCTAAGCTAAAGGTAGCAGACATGAGCCAGGCAGAGATCGACTTTGGGGGGACATTCAGTGTGGGATGAGCAACCAGCCCAGTGCTGAGCCTCTGCCAGGGCTACCCCTTTCTTACCTCTAAGGCCTAAGCTAGAGGGACAGCAGCCTCACTTTTCTGCTCAACTCCGGTTCTGAGACAGATAGTTGAGGGCTCGGTCTATCAGGTTGTCACCTGGGGTCCTTCAAACTGCAGCCTTGCTTTATCTCCACTTGAAAGAAGCTCTAAGCTCAGGGGTTGACACATGCCTCTGACAGCCTGGGGTTGGCCTTGGGTGCTTTGAAGGTGGTTGGATGGAAAAGCAGTCTTTCTGCCTAGCATACCAATGTCCAACAGCAGCTGGATCTCACAGGAAAATTGCTCTCTGGCTTCAGTGCACACTGGAAGGGCTGATCTGATGAGACCAGGGATTACACAAAGCCCTGGTCATGCCTGTCTGGGTGTGCTCAGAGAACCAGGGAGCTTGTCCAGCTGCATGGGACACACAGTGGAGCCTAGGCAGGACTGGCCAGTGTCAGGATGGGATGCACAACCTTTATCCAAAGGTCATGGCTCTATTGTGGAGTCAAGTGTGTTCTCTCCCTGTGCATGCATTCTCTTTCGGGAAAAGAGCCTTCTGCCTAGTGAGTACTCCCCCGACAAAGACTACCAGCTGGCACAAGGTAGTGACTTGCCTAAACTGTGCCTTTGGGGTGGGACTCTCCCAGCCTTGGTCTTGGGTCCTGCAGAGACAGTCTTTCAAGGGCTACCTCTATTGTCTGTGGTCAGCACCTGACCTGGAAGGAGTCAGAGTAGAGAGATGTGACTAGATAGGGCTAATTCTAGTGCCAAGGCTGAGCCCCTGGGTGGCATTCTAAGAGAGCTAGTGAAGGGGTCCAGGTGCCCACCCTGGTGATGGGCACAGTAGCCTCAGCCAGTTAGGAGTTGGTTGAGTGTCCCTTATAAGTTGCCTGGCCAGGAGGTACTGTTTTAGTACAGATTCAGTATTTGTTATTGCAGAAAAGTCACCCAAGTTGACACTGTGGGAAAGATCAGAACTTTGACCTCCATTCTCGTATTTTATGTCATAGCACTGTTTTTATTTCTAATTACATGTGGGAGGAGGGGGCCTCCAATCCTCCGGTGGGTGAGAGGCCTCAGAGGTCTTAGATCCTTGTGTGGCGTCAAGACTTTGAGGCCAGGCAAGGAACCGTGAGCAGAGAACTGGGTGGATCCTGAGTTGGGATGTGGCATGAGCATCATGTCTATAACCTCAGTAGGTGGCCTGGCTGAGGCTTCAGCAGCCTGATGAATGAACAGGAATGATGTTGGCTGAAGGAGAGGAAAGCTTGAATCTAGCTTCGGCCACTGCAGTACACCTGGACTCACCCACTGTGTTCCTCCTGAGAACCTGCTCCCTGACCTACCCTTTCTTGGACTGGATCTCCTGGGGTAGGGGATTGGTAGACATAATCCCATGACCCTAAGTCTTAGGTCACCTTGTAGCAGGAAACTTAAATGGTCTTATTAATAAAATCAAACCTGGAGCCAGGTATTGGGGTGAATGCTGGAAGATCAGAGAAGCAGAACAAGCCACAGCTACCTCACCTTGCCAATTCCTCAGCTGATCCTGTTTCCTTAGACTGGAAACCTCTGAGTCCTCATCCAGAAGGAATCTCAGCTGAATTGCTGCTCCAAAGCCTGAAAGCTTGACCAGCTAAAAGCTTCTTTGGTCTTCACACCTTATATACCTTTCTGCTTTCTGCCATCACTCCCTGGGATTAAAGGCTCACTTTCTGGGATTAAAGGAGTGAGTCACCATGCTTGGCTGTATCCTTGAACACACAAAGATGCAGGTAGATCTCTGCCTCTGGAATGCTAGGATTAAAGGTGTGTGCTACCACTGTCTATCCTCTATGTGTTATATTGTGTCTGTCCTGTTCTCTGGCCCCAGATAAGTTTATTAGGGTGCACAATATTTTGGGGAATGCAATACCACCACATTTCCCCTTTTTTGTCTAAAATTTTAAAAAGCTTATAACTAATACAAGAAAAATTATATCCAAGAAGTATATACAATATACACAGTCAAGATTACTTTAATGATGTCTAGTACATTAACATTTGACAGATTCAGACAAAAACTCTATTAATATATAACAATGTCCAGTCCAGTAGCATTTGATAAACTCAGACAAAAAAAATTTCATTATTTATCCTATTTAAAACAAGTAGTTCCTTTTTAAAAGTAGATTCAGTAATTGACCTTTTTATCTTATATCCATATTCTCTTTTTTCTTTTCATAATAGATTCAATAATCTACCTTTTGTCATTTTTATATCTTCATCTTTTTTCTTTTTAGAGTAGATTCAATTATCTACCCATTTATCTTATTATCTCTTTATCTTTTTTCTCAGAGTAGACTCAACGATCTACCTCATATCTATATTCTCTTTTCCTTTTTCTTTTTCTTTTCTTTTAAACAAAAACTCTGAATCTATTCTCCTTGTTCAGCTTTTTTCTAACCATTAACAATTAACAACTCGTAACCAACCATCATAAACAATGACAATATCCATAATTCATTAAATGACCAAAAACCTCCCATCCCACCTCTTGGGATTGTGGGCATCATTTTCTTAAAATTACTTCCTGCTTTCTGGGGGTGAAGACATCTTTAGGGAATCCTGAAAAGAAAATTTTTGGGTTAATTGTCAAGCCCTGTATCATTTGTCCAGTTGCTGCATAATGAGAAAGTGCAGGGCTTATTTCAAATCCCTGTTCGAGTAGTCTGTCAGGCTGGATCATCTCAGCTAGCCATCTTGAAATTGTCCTGAGTAGTTTGTAGTCCAAAGTTGATCTTTCCGTGGTGTTAATCCGCTTAATGGCTTTACCATATCCATGTGGAATCATCTTTGTGGGCCATCCTTTTGAAGATTTCAAAGTTGCTGTTAGGCCTGATCATGGTTCCCTGCAGACTTTTTTTTTTCTTTCTTTCTTTTTTTTTTTTTTTTTTTTTTTTGCCTCCTCTGTGGAACAATCACAGTCTGATAAATGTCTGTCTCTCAGAACCATGGGTATTAAAAGAGAATATCTTCACAGCAATTTCTCCCCACCATTTGTCTTGCCAAACTTTTCTAAACTGACCTTTGCTGATGCTTTCTTGTGACATGATGGTCTTAGCAAGTCTTCTCTGAACAAGCAGTAGTAAACCTTTTGTCCTAGGTAGCAGCATCACCACAGTCACCAGCATGATGAGAAGCAGCAGTCACTACCTCCATGGTCCCACCACCATTATGGCTCAGCCAAAGCTTCTCCTTAGCAAGCCTCCTAGGCTGGCCTCAAACTTGGGGTCCTCTTGCCTCTGCCTCCTTCAGCAAATCCTATGGGCCTGCTGGCCGAATGTAGCACAGGTCTGAGCTGGGGCCTGCACAGCCACAGGCAAGGATCTTTTTCATGAATCCATGCCAAGAACTTTGGGCACCAGATGTAGCAAGAATCTTAAATGGTCTTATTAATAAAATCAAACCTGGAGCCAGGTACTGGGGTGAATGCTGGAGGATCAGAGAAGCAGAACAAGCCACAGCTACCTCACCTTGCCAGTTCCTCAGCTGATCCTGTTTCCTTAGACTGGAAACCTCTGAGTCCTCATCCAGAAGGAATCTCAGCTGAATTGCTGCTCCAAAGCCTGAAAGCTTGACCAGCTAAAAGCTTCTTTGGTCTTCACACCTTACATACCTTTCTGCTTTCTGCCATCACTCCCTGGGATTAAAGGCTCACTTTCTGGGATTAAAGGAGTGAGTCACCACCATGCTTGGCTGTATCCTTGAACACACAAAGATGCAGGTAGATCTCTGCCTCTGGAATGCTAGGATTAAAGGTGTGTGCACCACTGTCTATCCTCTATGTTTTATATTGTGTCTGTTCTGTTCTCTGGCCCCAGATAAGTTTATTAGCGTGCACAATATTTTGGGGAACACAATACTACCACATCACCTCTCCAAAGATGCCTGCACAGTCAGGCCTAACCCCTGCCTGGGTGCAGCCTCACATGCTTCCTTCATGGTCCTTGTGCCTTGACTTCTCCAGTGAGGATGAAATGAGGATAGTTCTCCTGACCTCATACAGACACAGAAAAGGATTCCCAGAAAGTACTGACCCTCTCACCTGCACACTGGGAGGCTTCATCAGGGACAGCCCTGGTTTATTTGTAACTCTACCTGGTACACCTTTCTGAGGCTGTGGATGGCAGAGACACCCTGAGTTAGCCAGGTCTCTCTGAGGTCACTGACACAGTGCATTTGATCTCCTGCCTCCTCCTCCTCCTCCTCCTCCTCCTCCTCCTCCTCCTCTTCCTCCTCCTCCTCCTTTCAGGATAGCAGTATCCAGTAACTAGGGCCTACGATCTTCAGGGTCTCCTACAGAGAGTCCCACTAGGCCTTTCTCCAACTCTGAGCACACAAACAAGGATGGTGAGAGCTGGGGACCAGGAGGGATCTGCGGGGCTGCTTGTTTTTGGCTGGCAGTGCAGCTGATAGAGGCTGTGATGTGCTTGCTGCCACTGAGCAGAGCTTAGAGGCCACGCAGGGGCTGTGAGTCTAGGGTGGAAAGTGCTGGCATGAGTCTGGAGACTTCAAAAGCACAGGGCTTTCATTGGCAATGAGCCTCCCAAGAGAGTGTCCTGGACACGAGGCCATGCATGAGCCTTGCAGATGGAGAGTGAAGGGGTGATGTAAGAATGGGAGGAGTGCTTACCACATGGTGGTCTGGGGACAGTGCCCGGAACAAAGGGCAGGGCAGGATGCTGCCATTAGGCTGTTTCATTTGATGTCTGCCATGACACCTGGGTACCTGCAGAGAGGGCCTTTCCAGTTCTGTCTGTTTTTGTTTGCTTGTTTGTTTTGAAACAGTCTCTTATTATAGACTAGACTGGTGCCGAACTCCCAGAGATCTACTTGGCCCTGCCCCCTGGGTGCTGGGATTTAAGGCTTATGCCACCACACCCAGTCTTAAGATCCCTTCTGACAACTGCAAGCACCCTTGAGTTCTTCTCAACTTAGCCTCATTACCCCACAAGGCTTTGGGGCTGATAGGAATGGTGGCTAAGGTAGCCTTAGGAGCAGACAGAGAGGCTCTGGAGCTGAGAGTGTGCTGTCCGATGCCTATAATCCTAGCACTTGATTGGCAGGGCCAGGAAGATCATAAGTTCCAGGCCAACCTGGGTTATGTAGCAAGTCCTAGGCTAGTCTGAATTACATAAAGAGACCTGACTCGAAAACACAGGAAGAGGACTGGGCACGGTAGTATATGCCTTTAATTCCAGCACTAGAGAGGCAAAGATAGATAAATCTTTTTGAGTTTGAAGGTAGCCTGGTCTATATAGGGAGTTTCAGGACAGCTGGGGCTACATGGTAAGATGCTATCTCAAAAAGAGCATGCACACACACACCATAGACAGAGGCAGGGAATGGGAGGTGGGAGGACCTAGAGAAAGGAAGGAAGGAAGGGAGGGAGGGAGGGAGGGATGGGGAAAGAAAGAAAAAGGGGAGAAGGGGAGGCTTTGGTCTGTTCTGGGCTGTGTCTGGCAAGGAGCTGGGAACTGAGGCTCCCAGGTTTCTACATATAGTTTTTCCAGGCCAGGCCTGTATAGAGGGCCCTGGGACTGGTGCCAGGGAGGAGGCAACTTAAGAGTCCTGGGCCAGGGCCCCCCTGTGCTGCATGGTTAGGATTCTCTGTGCTTAAGATCCCCATGGTCAGTCCCTGTCATCTCTCACAGAAAAAGCAAGGAGGTCCTGAGAGGTCAGTGTGGCTCAGAGCCTCGGCCAGCAAGTGGCTGACTGTTGGTGGGACTTCAGGTCCTGCCCGGGGGAGTGGGAGGGGCCTGCCTTGGCCTGCAGAGCATCTTGGAAGCTTCTAGGTTGTGGCAGGCCCTGGCTCCTTTAGACTCCTGGCCAGAGAAGAAAACCAGATGGGCTCGTTCAGGCCAGGCCTGGCCACTTCCTTTCCCACCACCAGGGCCAGCAGTGAGTGCTGTCCTAAGACAGTGACCTCAGCAATTGCACTGTCTCCAAGAGGCCTGTGCCCAGGGGCTGAAGCAGGGGTACACATCCCAACTGTTCTGCCGTGGAGGTGAGGGTAACCTGCTGAGTCCCAGGCCCCCTGATGTGGCAGTGGGTTTTCTGAGACATCGAAGCAGAAAGGGAGGAGCCAGCATAGGTTTAACCATTCCTAAGAGCTAATTAACTACACTATGGGGCTCTGTTTCCCTTTCCATCCCCTCCAGCATTGATGTTCACCTAATGGTCCGGGTTCATTCACAAATTAGGAGTTCCTCTAATTGGTTGCCCCAGGCTTGTCCCAGACCGTGTGTGTGTGTGTGTGTGTGTGTGTGTGTGTGTGTGTGTGTGTGTGTGTGTGTGTGCGTGTGTGTGCGTGTGTGTGTGTGTGTGTGTGTGTGTGTGTGTGTGTGTGTGTTTGCTGGTTCTGCTTGTTCATGACTGGCTGCCTACACCCTTCAGTCAGGGTAGACAGTGTGGAGTTTCTCTGGACATTTGCTGGAAGACAAGGACCATTCTTGGGCCAACCTCAAGATGGCTCTGTTCCTTACTGTGAGCCCAGCTCCCCTCCTTCTGGGAGTTTCCAGGCCTGGAAGAACATGCTGCCTTTCAGCTCAGCCAGAGAACATGAGGAGTTGGCTGAGGCTGCTACAGCCCTTCCAAATATGTGGGTAGGGCCAGGCAGCCCCAGCATGGCTCCCCGATGGCCTCCAGGAGGATGCAGGGGTATCGGGAGTGTCACCTTCCCAAACATGGACAGGGCCAGACCTGTGAGGTCCACCTTAGCCGTGTCAAGCGTGCTCCTAGGCCTGAACACCTTAATAAAGGGGCTACCTCTTTGATTACCTGCTGTCTCACAGAGCTCTGGGGGTAGGGGAAACTGCCTTGCAGGGGACACCATGGTCCTGTTCCACTAAAGGCCCACTTTGGCATACTTGGAGGTAGGCTGTGGGTCTAGGCTATCCCCAGGCCTGTGAGAGCTCTAGAACAGTGGTTTTCAACCTGTGGGTCATGACCCCTTTGGCAAACCTTTCTCCAAAACTATTTACATTATAATTCATAAAAGTAGCAAAATTTCAATTATGGGCCAAGCAGTGGTGGCACACACCTTTAATCACAGCACTCAGGAAGCAGAAGCAGGCAGATCTCTGCGAGTTCGAGGCCAGCCTGGCCTACAGAGTGAGTTACAGGACAGGTTTCAAAGCTACACAGAAAACCTCTGTTTTAAAATAATAATAATAATAATAATAATAATAATAATAATAATAATAATAATGTTATGGTTGGGGGTCACCATAACACGAGGAACTATATTAAATGGTCACAGCATTAGGAAGGTTGAGAACCACTGTTCTAGAAGCACCAGGCTGCAAAGCCAGGCTCTCCAGAGTATGTCTACCCACTAATGGAAATGCCAGCAGCCCGGGAGCCTTAAAGATGAGCACCCTGTTTGGAGGCCTGGGTGTGCCACTCTTTAACACCCCCCCACACACACACACATACACACCCACTGTGATGCACAGCTAACAGGACCAGAAACTTGTTGCTTAAGCAGGCGAAGGATGTTGGGGGAAGAGACAGACAACAGATCCTCTCTGTGGCTAAGGCTGGGAGAGATGAGCAAAAGGACAGGGACAAGGGGGTACAGACTGAGACAGACTGGGGTGCAGGTCTACTGAATTGGTGACCAAGGAATCCCACCTGCTCTCACATGGTGTCTGGAGCTGGCTGATTTGCCGAGGTGATAGGTACTGGGAGCTGTCTCAGGCAGCCCTTAGCTTAAGACCAGCAGTCATGGGAGGTCCAGAGTTGGTAGCCTCTGCAGTTCTTTCTGGCTTCTGCCAGGAGAGGGACAGTGACCAGTACTTGTCCCATTTCTTACGACTTGAATGTGACCTGAACATCCTTGATAACCCCACATCTGTCAGAAGAAAGCCTCAGAAAGCGCTAGGCAAAAGCACTGTCAGTATTTAAAACCCTCCCAGGACCAGGACATTCTCTCAGGGCTGAGATACCTCTCATAACTAGGGTAGCCTCCCAGAGACATGACACCCCCTTACAGTTAAGTGTAGCATGAATCTTAAAGGTACTTATTAATAAAATCAAACCTGAGATCAGTTATTGGGGTGAATGCTGGAAGATCAGAGAAGCAGAACAAGCCACAGCTACCTCACCTTGCCAGTTCCTCAGCTGATCCTGTTTCCTCAGACTGGAAGTGTCTCAGTCCTCATCCAGAATGAACCTCAGCTGAACTGTTGCTCCAAAGCCTAAAAGCCTAACCAGCCAAATGCTTCTAGTTTCTGGCCCTCACGCCTTATATACCTTTCTGCTTTCTACCATCACTCCCTGGGATTAAAGGCATGAGTCACCATGCTTGGCTGTATCCTTGAACAGATGGATTTCTGCCTCTGGAATGCTACCATTGCCTATCCTCTATGTTTAATATTGTGGCTGTTCTGTTCTCTGACCCCAGGTAAGTTTATTAGGGTGCACAATATTTTGGGGAACACAATACCACCACAGTTAAGGGTATGCCTGTGGAGTAGGTGGGAAGACGTGAGGGGTTGTTCATTGAACAAGCCATCCTGAAATGCTCTGACTGCCTAGTTTATTGGTACATCCAGCACTATGTGGGTCACTATTGTGCCCGTGTTAAAAGACCCCCTAGCAAGACCACCTCAGAGCCAATATCCGATGCAAAGCACAAAGGGGTTTATTTATAACAAGCAAGCCTGGGCTTGGTTTGGTCCAATACTTGATACAGCGGGTAGAGGAGGATGGCCCTGAGCTCTCAGGGTGAGGGTTTTTTAAAGGGAAAAACCACAAGCAGGGTGGTACAAGCCTTTGCATCTTATGATTGGGTGAGGGTATGTAACCTTTGAATTTACTGGTTGGGGGTTACAGTTATCATTTTTGGGCAGGCCTGGACAAGTCCCAGGCTTTGTCCTTGAACTGCCATGAAGACTGGCTGGCCTCCCATGTTCACATTGACCCATGCTCATAGCTCTAAGTTGGTGAGGGGTCCCAGACAGTAAACAACTGGCTGAACCTTGAGCAGTCAGAGTACATGCAGAAAGGGAGCTACTGCAAGGACTATGTCTTTTGTTCATGGCCCTCCCAGAAACTGCTGAAGGCTCAGGAAACTGAAATTGAGGCCTGATCTCTGAGAGAAGACTGACAGCCTGTTATGGTGTCTGTTTGGTCCTTTCGTCATCTGACCAGGGACTGACCACAGTACCGTACCCTTAGCCTCAATTAGCCACTGTCAGATCAGGATGGGGCTTCAACCCTGCTCTGGGTCAGAAGGTAGGAGCTGTCCATGTGAGTCTCACCTTCTGCTCACAATCCACCCTGAAAAATGGCAGCTGCCTACCACCAGGGAACGAAGGTACCCCCATCTCCAGCCAGGCCTCTTGATGCTCCCAGTCTCACTGTCTTTTCCCAGCCCTCTCTGCTGGTGAGAACACTCTAGGAAGGGAGCATCTACACTCCTGTGGATACCATGTGCTTAACATGCTTCCCCTGGGCTGGGTCTAACATACCGGGGCGGGGTGGGGGGAGAAGAATGCTAGGTTTCCACACATAGTGGCCTTCTAGCAGGGTGCTTCCTGAGCCAGGTCCCCAAGAGGAACCCTGGACAGTGCCTTCACATGATGCTTCCTGCTCAGCTCACCCTGGAGACAGGTCAAGAAAGGTCCAGACTTTGCCCATGAGTTCTAGTGTCCATCCAAGGGTGCTCAATGCCTATTCTCAAGAGGGCAGCGGGCTATTTCCCAGGCCCATAAGTCCCTGCCCGTCAGTGTCCCCTTGAGTGCCACTGGATACTCTGAATGCTCACTGTTGATAGGAGAAGTAATTTATGTCATTTAATGCTGTTACAGCTTGGAGACCCAGCCCTCTCCCAGGCTCAAGGAGGTATTTGGTGGGAGCTACCCCTCTGTTTTGACAATTCCTTCCCTGAGACAATATAAACACCAACCTCCTTCTCATAAGGTCTCAATGACAAACCAAAGTTCATCCTGGGGAACCAATGAGTTTATTGAGCTTACTTCCAAAGCAGGGATGAGGGACTACTGGCCAGAGTGTGGAGGATCCTAAAGAGCTCCTCTAGAAAACCTGCCCCCAACATACATGATGGCTTCCCCATAGCCACATAGATAAAGTCCCTTTCCAGATAACCTTCTCCAGCCCGTATGCTCTAACATCTCCTAAGACAACTTCTCTCTACCCAGGCCATGTGCAATTAGGCTGAGAGAAGAATCTGGAATCCCAGGTAAGGGTTCAGTCACCCTCCGCACACCCTCCTTCTGTGAGGGAATACCAACAAACAACAAGTGGGGTTGTGACAGTCTCTTGCAAGCATGGAAAACTGTGATGAAAATAATAGATGTTTTGCTTGGAGGACAGCATTCCCCAAGACCCTCTTGTAAACACAAGTGCCCGGTTCCCTGCCTGCACACGTCTGCACAGGTGCCCATCTTCCTGCCTATACAGGAGCCTATTCCCCTGACCACAAAGATGCCCACTTTCCTGTATGTACAGGTACCTTGCTTCCCCACCTGTATAGGTGCCCCGCCACCCATCCCTTTCTCCCTTTCCTCATCTCCCGAGTCTTATTTCCTCCTTTGATGCCCCTTCTCTGGCTGAAGCCTAACCCTGCTCCATTGGCTCTGTTTTGTTCCACAGCCTTCCCACTATCATTTCCTTATTTGGAGGGTGAGGACTCAACACAGCCTCTTACCTGTGCTGGGACACTGGAATGTGACTCCTGAGGCCCATGGAGCTCAGTCATCCTCTGACTAATTTAGAAACAACCTAATGGACCTAATTCTCAGCTCTCCCCGGAGAAGCACTGCCATCTGTCCTGATTTTGGAGGCCGCCTCCCCATCCCTCTAGAAAGCTGTGTAACCCGATTTCACCCATCCTAGAGAAGGAAGAGGATATATATACTCAAGGACCAGGTAGTGGAGGGCAGAGCAGTAGACTGCTCTACTAGACAGCTGTACCTGGGCAGGGGTCAAGAAGCAGGGCCACACACAGACTTTCTACAGCAAATGAAGGAAGAAAATTCAGAGTTTTAAAAGGTCCACTCTGCATTGCTACAAGAGTCCAGAGGCCAGTTTGGTGTAAGATGTTCCATCCATCTATCTACCCATCCATCTAGACATCTCATAATCCACCCACCCACCCACCCATCCATCCACCCATTCATCCATCCATCCATCCATCTATCCACCCACATACCCATTCACCCACCCATCCATGCATCCATCCATCTACTCATCCACCCATCCATCCACCCATCCATCCATCCATCCATCCATCTATCCATCTATCCACCCACATACCCATTCACCCACCCATCCATGCATCCATCCATCTACTCATCCACCCATCCATCCATCCATCCATCCATCCATCCATCCATCCATCCATCTATCCATCTATCCACCCACATACCCATTCACCCACCCATCCATGCATCCATCCATCTACTCATCCACCCATCCATCCATCCATCCATCCATCCATCCATCCATCCATCCATCATCTGGTACACTTCAGCATTCTCACAAGCAGCAAAACAATTGCTGGGGACCAAGGGCACCTGGAGAGTGAAAGTGGAGAGGGGGGAAGGCAGGGCTACCACCAGGGAGAAAGGAGAGGGACAAGAGAGCTAATCTAAAGATGGGGACCAGAAATGGAGAAGCATTAGCCAGTGGAACAGGGAGAGGCAGAACAATAAAGAGGAGAAGCTGAGAGCTGGCCTGGCCTGGGGTATAAACCTGGACGCTCGTGTCACTGGACCTGCACTAAACAACTGTACTACCTGTCTGTGATTTAAGGGGAGACACATGGAATTCCTATATGTTTAGGGCCAGGTAGAACCTCTCAGGTACTGGGGGGCCAGGGCTCTAGCAGCCATTATTTCTCTTAGCACTCTTAGGTGGACCTCCCAGGTTCAAAGTGGGAGACCTAACAGAGCTGCAGCCGTGGCCAGGTGCAGCTCATGGAGCCCCTCACTGGCCCCAGGGGAGGTAGAGCTCATTCAGATCCACTGTCCAGCCAGCCAAGGGGACAGGGTATCTGCATCAAAAGTTAGCCTTGTTTCTCTCCTGAGGCCTCCACAAGGGTATTGCACATGTAAGCCACTATCCCAAATTTTGTACCTCTCACTCCTCCAAGAGAGCTCTGACACCTCCTGGAAGGGCCCTGATGACATTTACTCTCACTTCTAAAGATGCACTATGCAGGAGGAGAGGGCATGGGTTGGTGAGATGCCTCACAGGGAAAGGCCTGAGTTAGATCTCTGGGGTCTGCATGATGGAAGGAGAAAACTAACTCCCACAAGTTGTCCTCTGACTTCCAGGCTTGTGTATGTGCAGGCACAGACACACAGACACATGCAGACACACACATAGACACACACACACACACACACACACACACACACACACACACACACACGCAATATTTGGGGCCCAGGTGATTTTCTAGACCAGCCAGAACTACATAGTGAGACCTTGCCTCTAAAGAAGGAGGAGCTCAGTGTAGTGGCACACACTTTTAATGCTAGCACTTGGGAAGCAGAGCCAGGTGGATCTCCATGAATTCAAGGCCAGGCCTGGTCTAAGTAGTGAGTTATACTGAGTTCTAGGACAGACAGATCTGCGTAAAGAGATTCTGTTTCAAAAACCAAAAACCAAAATGGATGAATAGATAGATAGATAGATGATAGATACAGAGATAGATAGTAGGTAGATAAGTAAATAAATAGATAGATAGATAGATAGATAGATAGATAAGTAGGTAGGTAGATAGATATGTAGGTAGATATATAAGTAGGTAGATAGATAAGTAGATAGATAGATAGATAGATAGATAGATAGATAGATAGATAGATAGATATAGATAGTAGGTAAATAGATAAGTAAGTAGGTAGGTAGGTAGACAGACAGACAGACAGGTAGATAGATAGATAAGTAGGTAGATAGGTATGTAAATATGTAGATAGATAGATAGATTAGATAGATAGATAGATAGATTGATAGATAGATAGATAGATAGAGTAGGTAGATAAGTGGGTAGGTAGATAGTAGGTAAGTAGATAAATAAGTAGGTAGATAGATAAATAGATGGTAGATAGATAGATAGATAGATAAGTAGGTAGATAGGTATGTAAATATGTAGATAGATAAATAGATAGATAGATAGATAGATAGATAGAGTAGGTAGATAGATAGATAAGTGGGTAGGTAGATAGTAGGTAAGTAGATAAATAAGTAGGTAGATAGATAAATAGATGGTAGATAGATAGATAGATAGATAGATAGATAAGTAGGTAGATAGGTATGTAAATATGTAGATAGATAGATTGATGGATAGATAGATAGATAGATAGATAGTAGGTAGGTAGATAGATAGTAGGTAAGTAGATAAATAAGTAGGTAGATAGATAAATAGATGGTAGATAGATAGATAAGTAGGTAGATAGGTATGTAAATATGTAGATAGATAGATTGATGGATAGATAGATAGATAGTAAATCGGGAGGAACAGAGAAGCACTGAGCAGCTGCACATTGCCAGCATGTGGTCATCAGTCACTGCTTATTTCAGAGATCACACAGCTCTGTTTGTGGTCACGGGGGCAACAACAAGGGGGCCACAGACAATGGGACTTTTTGCAGCACCACCCCTGAGTCAAAGCAACCTGGTGTAAAGAGCACACACAACCTGCCACTTCCAGGACTGCCTGAAAGAGTGTGGGTACCCAACCTTAGCTCATTCCCAGTTATGTGAATACAGAAGTATGTGCCCTTGGGTAAGAAACGTCTGGGAAGAAGCTTCTGGGATTACTTCAGGTCACAGCTACATTTGACTGTAAACTTCAGAGTACCCATCATGAGTTTCTGCAGGCTTGCAACCAGAGGGGCTTCTTGAGTTGCACTGTGAACTGCTGGTTCCAGGGTACTCTGGAACTGCTCACACAAGTGTGGAGTGCCCTCTGCTGGCAGAGCTGAGCATGACTTCAGCCCTGGACGGCAGGGCTTTTTCTGGACTCCTTACTGCATCAGCAGGGCTGAGCTAGGCTAAGCTATGACTGAGGCTGGGCTGCTAAGCCTGTGAACGTGGGCACTGTCTGTGACCTACTGAAGGGTATATCTTGGTCTAGTGATGCCATTTAGACCTATCATCTCAAGCCACTGTGGAAGGTAGCTCTGCTCCCATCTGCTGTCTCAGGGACACACTTTGTTTGGACTTTTGTATCTGGGGGGGGGGGGGGGGGGGGGGGGGAGGAGTTACCTGGAAGGGGCAGGCTTCTCGGGAGGCTCTTGGCTTTTCCTCTGAGAGGGGTTTTGTCATCCACAGTGGGTCAATCATGTGATTCTGATGCCACCCCACGTATCATGAGCCTGTGCCCACATTGCATTGGCAGCCAGGAACATGGACCTTGTAGGAGCTATATTCTCCATTTACTCACCAGTAATGACTCTCTCTGAGCTGGCACAGTGGGTCCTCTGGGCTAGCTAAATCACAGACTGACCCATGCACTGGCTATCATATGCTGGATGTCAAGGAGTCTTCACTTTCCTGACGCTTTGCCTGGAAAAGGCCTCGTGTGAGTTCTCATCATTCTCTGAACCTTCAGACTTTATAGCTAATACTTGGTGTCTGTATAGATCACCCTTGCAGACTTTTGTCATCCATGATAAGCTCCTTCTGGGTTTGGATGGTTCCCCAACTCTGGCAGGGGAAATGCGGCAGCATCTTTACCCAGTGTACATGCTCAGACCCTGTGACCAGCCAGCCATTCCTGGGGTTGTCCCAGAACAAGGGCTAGCAGCACTAAAAGGCCATCACTGAGAAGCCTTGTCTGCAAGGACTATGGACCACTGGCTCCTCCCCATCCCTGTCAATCAGCAAGTGTTAGAGCTAGGCCATAGGCTGCAGGAGAGGCCAGAGCTGG
The DNA here is from genome assembly GCF_903995425.1 of Onychomys torridus. Classification (NCBI taxonomy): domain Eukaryota; kingdom Metazoa; phylum Chordata; class Mammalia; order Rodentia; family Cricetidae; genus Onychomys; species Onychomys torridus. Next base: position 117,073,772 of record NC_050443.1, on the reverse strand, counting down.
TGCCTACCAGGGGATGTGTGCAGGAAGAGCAGGATCACAGGTGAGGTCTTCAGTTTGTCACCAGGTCCACATGCAGCTTCCACTTGTGTGATAGTTAGTGTCAATTTTCAACTTAGTACAATTGAGAATCCACAAGGAAGAGTCTCCATCAGGAATGGTCTAGATTAATTTGACCTGAGGGTATGCCTGTGAGGGATTTTTTTTTAAATTGGGTTAATTGAGGTGGGAA